>NW_027397082.1:28389719-28429467 GCF_003265705.2 Callorhinus ursinus
AATGGGTCAACCAGGAAATTAAAGAATTAAAAAATTTCATGGAAACCCATGAAAATGAAAACACAACTGTTCAAAATCTTTAGGATAGGGCGCCGGGGTGGCTCGGTTGGTTGGGCTACTGCCTTCGGCTCAGGTCATGATCCTGGAGAGCCAGGATCGAGTCCCGCGTCGGGCTCCCTGCTCGGCGGGGAGCCTGCTTCTCCCTCTGACCCTCCCCCTCTCATGCTCTCTCTATCTCATTCTCTCTCTCAAATAAATAAATAAAATCTTTAAAAAAAAAAAAAATCTTTAGGATACAGCAAAGGCAGTCCTGAGAGGAAAGTGTATAGCAATACAAGCCTTTCTCAAGAAACAAGAAAGGTCTCAAATACACAACCTAACCCTACACCTAAAGGAGCTGGAGAAAGAACAGCAAAGAAAGCCTAAACCCAGCAGAAGAGAAATAATAAAGATCAGAGCAGAAATCAATGAACTAGAAACCAAAAGAACAGTAGAACAGATCAACGAAACTAGGAGCTGCTTCTTTGAAAGAATCAAAAAGATGGATAAACCCCTGGCCAGACTGATCAAAAAGAAAAGAGAAATGACCCAAATCAACAAGATCATGAATGAAAGAGGAGAGATCACAACCAACACCAAAGAAATACAAACAATTATAAGAACATATTATGAGCAACTCTATGCCAGCAAATCAGATAACCTGGAAGAAATGGGTGCATTCCTAGAGATGTATCAACTACCAAAATTGAACCAGGAAGAAATAGAAAACATGAACAGACCTATAGCCACTAAGGAAATTGAAGCACTCATCAAAAATCTCCCAGCAAACAAAAGCCCAGGGCCAGATGGCTTCCCAGGGGAATTCTATCAGACATTTCAAGAAGAATTAATACCTATTCTCCTGAAACTGTTCCAAAAAATAGAAATGCAAGGGAAACTTCCAAACTCATTTTATGAGGCCACCATTACCTTGATCCCAAAACCAAAGACCCCAACAAAAAGGAGAATTACAGAGCAATATGCTTGATGAACATGGATGCACAAATTCTCACCAAAATACTAGCCAAGAGGATCCAACAGTACATTAAAAGGATTATTCACCATTACCAAGTGGGATTTATCCCTGGGCTGCAAGGCTGGTTCAACATCAGCAAATCAATCAACGTGATACAATACATTAACAAAAGAAAGAACAAGAACCATATGATCCTCTCAATAGATGCAGAAAAAGCATTTGACAAAGTACAGCATCCTTTCTGGATCAAACCTCTTCAGAGTACAGGGACAGAGGGTACATACCTCAATATCATAAAAGCCATCTATGAAAAACCTACAGCCAATATCATTCTCAATGGGGAAAAGCTGAGAGCTTTCCCCCTAAGGTCAGGAACGCGGCAGGGATGTCCACTCTCACCACTGCTACTCAACATAGTCTTAGAAGTCCTAGCCACAGCCATCAGACAACAAAAAGAAATCAAAGGCATCCAAATCGGCAAAGAAGAAGTCAAACTCTCACTCTTTGCAGATGATATGATACTGTATGTGGAAAACCCAAAAGACTCCACCCCAAAACTGCTAGAACTCATACAGGAATTCAGTAAAGTGGCAGGATATAAAATCAATGCACAGAAATCAGTGGCATTCCTATACACCAACAACAAGACAGAAGAGAGACAAATCAAGGAGTCGATCCCATTTACAATTGCACCCAAAACCATAAGATACCTAGGAATAAATCTAACCAAAGAGGCAAAGGATCTGTACTCAGAAAACTATAAAATACTCATGAAAGAAATTGAAGAAGACACAAAGAAATGGAAAAACGTTCCATGCTCATGGATTGGGAGACCCAACATTGTGAAGATGTCAATGCTACCTAGAGCAATCTACACATTCAATGCAATCACCATCAAGATACCATCCACTTTTTTCAAAGAAATGGAACAAATAATCCTAAAATTTGTATGGAACCAAAAGAGACCCCGAATAACCAGAGGAATATTGAAAAATAAAACCAAAGCTCGCGGCATCACAATTCCGGACTTCCAGCTCAATTACAAAGCTGTCATCATCAAGACAGTATGGTACTGGTACAAAAACAGACACATAGATCAATGGAACAGAATCGAGAGCCCAGAAATGGACCCTCAACTCTATGGTCAACTTATCTTTGACAAAGCAGGAAAGAATGTCCAATGGCAAAAAGACAGTCTCTTCAACAAATGGTGTTGGGAAAATTGGACAGCCACATGCAGAAGAATGAAACTGGACCATTTCCTTACTCCACACACAAAAATAGACTCCAAATGGTTGAAAGACCTAAACGTGAGACAGGAGTCCATCAAAATCCTAAAGGAGAACACAGGTAGCAACCTCTTCGACCTCAGCCGCAGCAACTTCTTCCTAGAAACTTCGCCAAAGGCAAGGGAAGCAAGGGCAAAAATGAACTATTGGGGTTTCATCAAGATAAAAAGCTTTTGCACAGCAAAAGAAACAGTCCACAAAACAAAAAGACGACCTACAGAATGGGAAAAAATATTTGCAAATGACATTATCAGATAAAGGGCTAGTATCCAAAATCTATAAAGAACTTATTAAACTCCACAGCTAAAGAACAAATAATCCAATCAAGAAATGGGCAGAAGACATGAGCAGACATTTTTCCAAAGAAGACATCCAAATGGCCAACAGACACATGAAAAAGTGCTCAACATCAGTTCGGTATCAGGGAAATCCAAATCAAAACCTCAATGAGATACCACCTCACACCAGTCAGAATGGCTAAAATTAACAAGTCAGGAAACGATAGATGTTGGGAGTCATGTGGAGAAAGGGGAACCCTCCTACACTGTTGGTGGGAATGCAAGCTGGTGCAACCACTCTGGAAAACAGTATGGAGGTTCCTCAAACAGTTGAAATTAGAGCTACCATACGATTCAGCAGTTGCACTACTGGGTATTTACCCCAAAGATACAAATGTAGGGATCCGAAGGGGTACGTGCACCCTGATGTTTATAGCAGCAATGTCCACAATAGCCAAACTGTGGAAAGAGCCAAGATGTCCATCGACAGATGAATGGATAAAGAAGATGTGGTATATATACACAATGGAATATTATGCAGCCATCAAATGGAATGAGATCTTGCCATTTGCAATGACATGGATGGAACTGGAGGGTGTTATGCTGAGTGAAATAAGTCAATCAGAGAAAGACATGTATCATATGATCTCATTGACAGGAGGAATTCTTAATCTCAGGAAACAAACTGAGTGTTGCTGGAGTGGAGGGGGTGGGAGGGATGGGGTGGCTGAGTGATGGACATTGGGGAGGGTATGTGCTATGGTGAGCGCTGTGAATTGTGCAAAACTGTTGAATCACAGATCTGTACTTCTGAAACAAATAATGCAACATATGTTAAGAAAAAAGAAAAAGAAGATAGCAGGAGGGGAAGAATGAAGGGGAGTAAGTCAGACGGGGAGACGAACCATGAGAGACGATTGGACTCTGAAAAACAAACTGAGGGTTCTAGAGGGGAGGGGGGTGGGGGGATGGGTTAGCCTGGTGATGGGTATTAAAGAGGGCACACTCTGCATGGAGCACTGGGTGTTATGCACAAACAATGAATCATGGAACACTACATCAAAAACTAATGATGTAATATATGGTGATTAACAATAAAAAAATTTTTTTAAAAAAAGTGGTTATATTTAAAAAGAAAAATGATTGGGAAGAAGGCCTTCATTTGTATCTTAATTTATTAAAAAAATATTTCCAAATAATAGATACAATAAAAAGTTTTTAATTAGAAAAAGGAGCTATTATTTAAGTAATTGGTTCTACGTGAATCAAAGACAATTATACCATGCTTGAAATGCTTACTGATAATCATGGTGCTCAGAAATAGTATCTTAAACGAGGAAGTTACATGCCTACAAAGTAAAGAATCCAAATCCTTTGAGTGACAAAACAAGTGCTTTCCTAAATTATGCCACATTGCTTTGAACTTACTGATTTGACTAAGAATTTTCCTAGACTAATTATAGTTTAGGTCATCTTTACTGTCTTACATTTCTAATCTAATCTAGTACTGAAATATTTATCACATGACCTGGAAACTTTCTGTATATAATTATAAGAAACAACATGGGTTTCGTCAGAATGGCTAAAATTAACAAGTCAGGAAATGACAGATGTTGGCGGGGATGTGGAGAAAGGGGAACCCTCCTACACTGTTGGTGGGAATGCAAGCTGGTGCAACCCCTCTGGAAAACAGTATGGAGGTTCCTCAAACAGTTGAAATTAGAGCTACCGTTCGATCCAGCAATTGCACTACTGGGTATTTACCACAAAGATACAAATGTAGGGACCCGAAGGGGTACGTGCACCCCAATGTTTATAGCAGCAATGTCCACAATAGCCAAACTGTGGAAAGAGCCTAGATGTCCATCGACAGATGAATGGATAAAGAAGATGTGGTATATATACACAATGGAATATTTTGCAGTTATCAAAAGGAATGAGATCTTGCCATTTGCAACGACGTGGATGGAACTGGAGGGTGTTATGCTGAGTGAAATAAGTCAATCAGAGAAAGACATGTATCACATGACCTCACTGATATGAGGAATTCTTAATCTCAGGAAACAAACTGAGTGTTACTGGAGTGGTTGGGGGTGGGAGGGATGGGGTGGCTGGGTGATAGACATTGGGGAGGGTATGTGCTACGGTGAGCGCTGTGAATTGTGCAAGACTGTTGAATCACAGATCTGTACTTCTGAAACAAATAACGCAACATATTTTAAGAAAAAAGAAAAAGAAGATAACAGGAGAGGAAGAAAAGAGGAGTATGTCAGAGGGGGAGACGAACCATGAGAGAGGATGGACTCTGAAAAACAAACTGAGGGTTCTAGAGGGGAGGGGGGTAGGGGGATGGGTTAGCCTGGTGATGGGTATTGAGGAGGGCACGTTCTGCATGGAGCACTGGGTGTTATGAACAAACAATGAATCATGGACCACTGCACTAAAAACTAATGATGTAATATATGGTGATTAACATAACAATAAAAAATTTAAAAAAAAAAAAGAAACAACATGGGTTTTTGTATTTTACCCATGATGGTATTGTTTGTAGTTTTCCTCCACTGACTGAAAACTTTGTTACATTTCCCTTATTATAATGAATACATACTCATTATAAGAAATAAATCAATAAGCAGAGCTTTTAAAAAGCTACCTATGCCATTACCCAAATTAATCAAAATATATAACAATATTTTTATATATTTCCTTGCAGTCTATATTTTAATGCAAACTGCTCACAAAGTTTTAATCTTACTATAAACACTTCACCCTTGAATGTGGAGGTTAGGGGTGCAGATCCCCTTTGCAATCAAAAATCCACAAATTACTTTTGGCTCCCCAAAAACCTAACTAATAGCCCACTGTTGACCAGATGCCTTGCCAATAACACAATCAATTAACACATATTTTGTATGCTATATGTATTATATACTGTATTGTTAAAGTTAAAGAAGAAACGTGGATCTGCACAGTTCAAATCGTCTTATTCAAGGGTTGATGGTATGTAACATTGGGTCCACCTTCTATTATTTAACATTATAAGACAAGCATTTTCCCATATTATCATAAAAGCTTAGTTCTTAACCCTGTACTTAAATCAAAATCCTGCTAAATATACTGACGATGAATCTGAGAACTTTATAAATTACATCAATAAAGCAATGAGAAATACAATTTACACATCTCTACAAATCACTATAAATGAAGCAACAGAACTCAAGCCAAAGCTTCCAGGCATCACAGTGCTGGCCGGGAAAAAGAACCTCTACTCACAAAAAAAATGCAGAGGGGTACTAGATCCACAGCAAGAGCTTCTTTCCCCTTCCTTTTCTTTACTATACAGGCCTAATAGTCATGAAATATTAATCAGAAAGTTCATACTCATTAATTTTTTCTAATTTACATTAATGCTGGGATGCCTGGGTGACTCAGTCAGTTAAGCATCTGCCTTCGGCTCAGGTCATGATCCCACAGTCCTGGGATCAAGCCCCGCAATGGGCTCCCTGTTCAGTGGGGAGCCTGCTTCTCCCTCTCCCACTCCCCGTGCTGTGTTCCCTCTCTTGCTGTCTCTCTCTGTCAAATAAATAAATAAAATCTTTAAAAAGAGAAAAAACTTACATTAATGCTATCTTTTTGTGAACATTTATTATGTTATGTTAATCACCGTACATTACATCATTAGTTTTTGATGTAGTGTTCCATGATTCATTGTTTGCATATAACACCCAGTGCTCCACGCAGAACGTGCCCTCTTTAATACCCACCACCAGGCTAACCCATCCCCCAGCCCCCTCCCCTCTAGAACCCTCAGTTTGTTTCTCAGAGGTGCATATTTTTTTTTTATATTAAATGAGAAATTGTTCCAGAACTTCAGTTTCAAGTAGGTTAGAATAAACTAACCAATCCTCTGTTGAAAAACAACATGCTGCTGGGGTGCCTGGTGGCTCAGTCAGTTAGGCGTCTGCCTTCAACTCAGGTGGTGATCTCAGTTCAGGTCGTGATCAAGCCCCTCGTTGGGCTCCCCCGTACCTTTGCCCCTCCCCCATGCTCATGCACGTGCTTTCTCTCTTTCTCTCAGATAAATAAAATCTTAAAAAAGAAAAACAAAATGCTGGATGAAAAAATATTTAATCTTTTTTAAGATTTTATTTATTTGACAGAGAGAGAGAGACAGCGAGAGAGGGAACACAAGCAGGGGGAGTGGGAAAGGGAGAAGCAGGCTTCCTGCAGAGAAGGGAGCCTGATGCAGGGCTTGATCCCAGGACCCTGCGATCATGACCTGAGCCAAAGGCAGACGCTTAACGACTGAGCCACCCAGGCGCCCCCAAAAATATTTAATCTTTTTAAATGCACTGAAGAACTAGAAAAAAAAAGTAAGAAATACAGAGATAAAAACTGAATGAAAATAAGAATGATAGAAATAAGGGCACCTGGGTGGCTCTATCTCTCTCTCTCAAATGAATAAATAAAATCTTAAAAAAAAAATATATAAACAAATGATTTCATAGAGTAGAAACCAGAATAGACAAAGAGCCAATAAGAACATTAATAGACGCTGTACTTCATTAGTAATCAGAGGAATGCAATTTCAAACGACAATGAGATACCCTTCACATCCTCTGATGAAACAATTCCACCCCCTGGAATATAAACTCTTGCACAAGTATATCCACAGGCATGTACAGGAGAGGAATGCTGTTTCTAAGAGCAAAAAAAAGAAAAAAAAATCTAACTGGCCAACAGCCAAATGGATAAATAAACTGCAAAATGTCACACAAGGGTGTACGATACAGCATTGAAAGTGATTATTACAACTATACATAAAGGAATTTCAGGAATATGTGAAAAACAAAAAGCCTCAGAAAAATATGCTGTTTAGAAATAAAAAATAGAGGGACGCCTGGGTGGCTCAGTTGGTTAAGCGACTGCCTTCGGCTCAGGTCATGATCCTGGAGTCCCGGGATCGAGTCCCACATCGGGCTCCCTGCTCAGCAGGGAGTCTGCTTCTCCCTCTGACCCTCTTCCCTCTCGTGCTCTCTATCTCTCATTCTCTCTTAAATAAATAAATAAAATCTTTAAAAAAAAAGAAATAAAAATAGATATGATTTTAAATTATAGTTTTAGAAGGTAAGAGAAAGACACACAGAACATTCAATGTAATAACTTCTCTGGAGGTAGGAAAGCTACAGGGATGGGACACACAAGCATTTGCTCTATCATTTTCTTCGGACCTTACACATTTAAGTATTCTTTTTAATTAACTTAAAGTAATAATGAAAAATAATTCTTTAAAATTCACTTTTTAATAAAAATAAAATAAAAAAATAAAACTTTGTTTTTTTGTTTTTTTAAGATTTTATTTATTTGTCAGAGAGCGAGCAAGCGCATGCACAAGCAGGGGGAGTGGCAGCAGAGGGAGAAGCAGGCTCCCCGCTGAGCAGGGGGCCTGATGCAGGGCTAGATCCCAGGGCCCTGGGATCATAACCTGAGCTGAAGGCAGACGCTTAACCCAAAACTGTTTTAGCTTTTAGAAAAAGTCTAAGTACAAGACAAAATCAAGAAGTCATAGTAGAGGGGTGCCTGGGTGGCTCAGTTGGTTAAGCGACTGCCTTCGGCTCAGGTCATGATCTCAGGGTCCTGGGATCGAACCCCGCATCGGGCTCCCTGCTCAGCAGGAAGCCTGCTTCTCCCTCTCCCACTCCCCCTGCTTGTGTTCTCTCTCTCGCTGTCTCTCTCTCTGTCAAATAAATAAAAAAAAATCTTAAAAAAAAAAAGTCATAGTAGAAAAATTAATAAACTTAAATTCATGAAAATCAAAATTTGCTCTAAAGAAAAAAGAACCTTATCAAGGAAAACAGCAGTGAGGGGAAGGGGTCTACGATTCACACTCTTAAAAAGCCTAATTTCCTGGATATGTAATAAGCTCCTATAAAGCAAAACTAATTTAAAAACAGAACAAAAATCAATAACCCCAATTTAAAAAGCCAAAGATATGAATACACAGCTCACAGAAAAAAATACAAATGGCTTTTAAACAAAAAGATGCTCACTCATAATTAGAAAAATGCAAATTAGAATTATAGTGAGATACTTTTTTTTTAAGATTTTATTTATTTGACAGAGAGAGAGAGAGCACAAGCAAGGGGAGCTGCAGGCAGATGGAGAGGGAGAAGCAGGCTCCCCACAGAGCAGGGAGCCTGACAAAGGGCTCGATCCCAGGGCCCCGGGATCACGACCCAAGCCGAAGGCAGACGCTTAACTTACTGAGCCACCCAGGCGCCCCAAGACATATATTCCTTATTTGTCAAATATCAAAAGATATGATAAAATACTACTTTGTGGATAGGGTAGAAAAAGTACTCTTATTCTCATATATTACTTCTGGCTTATAAATCGGCATTAAGAGCATAATAAATATCAAAATTACAATGTACAAACCAGTGACCCATAAATTCTACTTATAGAATGACTTGTAAGTGTTCAAATGACTTTGCTGCATAAGCTCAATCAGCAGAAGATGAAATAATCTGTATTGTCCAACAATCCAGGACCAATTAACTAATGATAAATACATTTTGTAGTCATAAAATAACTACATAACCCTGATATGACAGCGAAGATGCACTATTAAGTGAAAAAAATTAAGATCCACAACAGTGTTTATAGGATGTTTTCATTTTTTTACAGGAAGAGAAAAAAAGGATAGAAGGAAGAAGTAAAGAGAAAGAAAGTGGTGTCGTTTGATGCCTTGAAGAGAAACTTGATGACTGGGAGGGTTGGGAGGGAGTTGTTTTCCCATTGTATATACTTTTGTATACTTTGTATTTGGAATCAGCGATTGTATTTCCTATTTTAAAACTAAACTATGATAAAAACTTGTAACAACTATACTGCATACTCTCATGAATATTATCTGCAAACAAGTTTGCTTTTTACTTTTTGGGGGGAACTGAACTTGAAAGTCCTTAACAGAAAAAAAAAAAAGATTCTACCACTACATGAGTACATGAGGCAGATTTTTTTTTTTGAAATTTATTTTTTTTTAAATTTTAATTCCAGCATAGTTAACAGTGTTCTATTGGTTTCAATGATTCAACAATTCTCTACATTACTCAGTGCTCATCATAAGTGTGCTCTTAATCCCCAGCACCTGTTCTCCCCATCCCCCCACCGACCTCCCCCACATATTTTTCTTAATGTTGGACATTCTTCACTTTAAGCTTTATTTCTTTTGTGAAATAAGTGTTCTCATCATTTAAAAAAAATTATGGAGTTGATAAATGTTGTTTAATTCTAAAATTAGTGTCTAAAACATGTGCTCTATAATGACAATATTATTTAAATTGGCCATGCAACTTTCAAATAACCTACCTCTTTCTGTACTTGCTCGATCTGTTTTTTGGCATCAGCCAGTTTCTCTTTCAGCTCAGCATAATCTTCTTCCTTCCTCTGAAGATCTGCTTTCAGATTCTGTGTAAGACCATAGCTTGCAGACAGCTCCTCTTTCAACCTGAAGAACACAAACCACTTTTCTATAGCGACGCACCGCGAACCACACAGGATCCTACATGTGAGCTAGTAACAACCTACACAGGTCTCAATTCTCACAAACTCGGAATGTCCGACCAATGAGTGAGTCCTTCAGAGAGAATTTCATGTGATTTTATAAACAGATTTTTGCGTAGAACTTTTGGTTCCAAAGGTTTACCTGAACTAAGTTCCAGTTCTTGACGCTTCAAACATGCTCTACTAGATTGTTATACCCACCTAGATTATTTAAAAGCTACATAGAAGAAAACCAAGAAAATAAACCCTTTGCACATTTTAAAATATTTTAATAACATTTATCTTACTTTTCTGCTTTTTGCCAGTTGCTTTCCTTTTCTTCTTCCTTTAACTGAAGTGAATGCTTTGCATCTTGCAAATTTCTTGTTAATTGTGAGATTTCTTCTTTCAATTTGACTTCCCTTACACTTAAATCTTTGGTGTTTTTGATAGAATCCTGAAGATTTGTTTGAAATTCCTTCAGATTCCTTTCTAGCTTTAAGATGATAGATTCCTTTTCCAAAAGTTCTTGTTCTAATTTGGCTGAATGACTGCATTCATCTTTTTGAGTTTCTAAGATTGCTTCAAGTTCCTTTATTTTCATCTTATAGCAAGTAACATCTTGTGTAAGTTCTGAAAGCGCTCTCTTCCCTTCAACTACATGTTGTACTTGAACATCAAGAGAAATGTTTTTTTCTTGCAATTCTTGTTTCAGCTGCTGTATAAGATTTTCTTTTTCTTTTAATAGGTCACTTTGATTTTTACTCTCCTTTTCCTCCATTTTTAGTCTATTGTTTTCATCCATACAACCTTTTAATTCTGCCTGTAACTTTTCAATTTGTTGTTCTAGTTCCTGGATCTGATGACTTTTTTTGGAAGAGGCCTTTACAATTTCCTTACATGCTTCCCAAATGGCTTCAATATTAGAGTGGAAAGAACCTTCCCTACTGAGTTCTTGAGTATGATATTCTTTTACCTGCTTACTTACCAAATTACCATTCTCTAAAAGGTGTGACTGTGTATTCGGCAAATTATCCTCTTGAGCACTTGACAGATCCCTGAGATTGAGTAAATCTATGTTTGAGATCTGATAAACTGATTCAAGCGTTCGTAGTTCATCTATTTTTGCTTGCATTAATTTTATTTGTGAAACATTATTTGCGATGTTCTTCCTAGCGGTTTCTATCTCCTTTGACAATTTCACAATCTTTTCCTCCTGTTCTTGATTGATACTTCTCTGCGCATGTAATTCAGAAATTGCATTATCATAATTTGACTGAATTTGTTGGACCTCTGTACTTAAAGTAAAACTCTTTTTTTCAGAAAAAGAAAGTTCCTGCTGCAAACTAACAATCTTTTTATTTAATTCTGCTTTTTCTTCCTTTTCATTTTTAAGTTCATTTTCAGTAGTAAGTAAACATGTTTTCAGCTCTTCATTATTTTCTTGTAAAATTCTAATGGCTCCCTCATCTGAAATGCTCTTCTGCATTTCTTCACTTTTCTTTTCATCTTCAGTTTTAGTTGGACTAGCATGTATAGGTCCTTTAAAAATAAGAAAATTGTTATTAATCTGGTAAGGCTTAATAAAACTAAAAAGTTACCACATAAGCCCCTATTTAAACATAAAAAAACATGGAAGCAAACTTTTAATGAAAACAAAAATAAGCCACTGAGTGAAAAAGAAAAAACAGGTTGCAAAACATACACCCATATATGCCCATTTATGTAAAAACCATAGTTCCTTCAATCAATGCAGAAAGAGTTAGCAAAGGAAGTACACCAAAATTGACAATAACTACCCAAGCAGGATTATCAGTTGTTTCTATTTTCTTTTTGTAACTTTCAATAGTCTTTCAATTATCTACTACAAATCTTTGTTAGCATTATAATATGGGACAGAGGGAAGGAAATCACATGAGACACCCCAAGATAGACATTCCAAATCCTAAAGATAATTTTAAAGCACAATTATATTACAGATCTACCAAATGAATGACTTGAAAACTGAGTACCTTATAATTTCATAGCTAAAATTAGGGGGAAATTGTTGAAATTCTGGACACTCCCATGCAGCCTTGCCCATCACTAGCTACATAACTGTCAAACTCCTTAACCCTATGACCACTTCCTCAAATGGAAAACAAAAATAATATCATCTATCTCAGTTTCCATAGTATTTATGCAAAAACAAGCTTTATTAGTTTTCATTTTTCAAATACAATCCATATTCGTTTCCTTCACCCAACTGTCTAGATGCTCCTGTACAGCTGTAATTGTGCAATCCCATCATGCAATCCCAAAATCTCTTTTCTTTAATACAGACTAGTTTTAAAAGCTCAGTGAATAAGGTTTTTTTACAACAAACTTGCCCGCCCACTCTTATGGATTTTTTTTTAATAATCTTCAACCAGTATGTCATTCTTCTATTAGATTGTCTCCTACCATCTTACAAAGTTGTGGCAAGCCATCCCAAAGTGGAATGACCCCATCTTCTCCACTATTCAGACTTCTGTTCTACTTTCCATTTAATGTAATTCTCTACTTATGATGCTATTTTTATACCTATGACTTCATCAGTGGAAATGACTAATTAGGAAAACTAAATGAGGATGGATTTTTTTTTTCATAACTTAGAATTGTTTTTTTAAAAAAAGAATCTTCTTGCTCTTTAAAAAAACAAGTCATAAAATTGTCTGAACCATTCATCAGGAGATATGGGATCTAAGCAAGTTTAAAACAACAACAATCAGAAATTCAGAACTCACAAATAGATCCTATTTATCTGAGTCAAGAGATTTGAATCATGCATACCATATGGATATAGTCCCTAAACCCTGAAGTGAACACAGAAAGCTCAATAAAACTTTTGTGATCAAGTAATGTTCTTCTTTTAATTTTACTGTATTTCAAGAACTAGGATAATTACATAATAAGGTAAATCAAACTAATTTGTTTAGTACCTAATTTTTTTTCAGGTAATCATACTATTCTTTCAGAAAACTTTAAATGTTTTATATCAAAAGATTTATAGAACATATTCAGGACAGCCTTATCAGGAAAAAATTAAAGTATTAGTCCAGCAATAGAGATGGGAAAACTCTTAAATATCTATTGTTAACTTAAAAAACTAAACATAAACAACAAGAATGCAGTTCACACTTTAATTCAGTATACTACGTTCAACCTATACTTCTACTGCTTATATTTTGTTATAACAATTACAGTTTTGATTGAAAAATCACAAGTAAGCAGACTGTATCATGTCTCTGGTTTATCTCTTTTATTGCTTTTTGAAGCCTGATTTCTCGTGGCTACCAGCTTTCCCAAAGTACAGATACACTGACCTCAAACAAGCAAATTCACTTTCATGGGGAAATGGTTTTGCATTCCCTTTTAGGAAGAGAACACAAGCATCCCATGAAACTATCAACCCCCTGATCTTACCCTAGTGGTTACAGGTTAGAGACTTTTTCGTATGAGGCAAAGGAGAGGAGGGTGGTTATAGCTTAGATTTTCATAGGATACCTTAGGTAATCCCTGTGGTCTCTACTAACACAAATAATTGAGAAATAGTCAAAGTGGTTGTGACTTTAAGGAGAAAAAAAGTCTTTTGTCTTTTTAAAATCTACCTGCATCAAAATTATTTATAGCTAACAACTATAGTTCTTACTTCTTCATGAATGGGTTACCTTTAGGATTAGTCCCACTGCGTGTTTCACTTGTTCCTGGCCACGTCTACTTTCTAGTGACCTATCAATCTTACATTCTCAATTATTCTATGGCACTGACCAAAGTGAAAGGGAGAAAGGAACAGTGTTATAAAAAATCATAGCAAAGTTGTCCTCCCAGTAGCAATGGGTAACAGAAGGCATATGCATATTAGTCTCAATCTATTAGCTCACACAAGCTCTGTACATCCCATAAACTATATATCTAAGGTTATATTATCCTCTAAGGCATCTACTTTTGGAAAACACTCATTTTACTGAGGCTCTATGAGGTGTTTATTATGTCGGTGTATTACCCCATTGTTTTTATCCCTGACAAGGTAGTACTTATTTTGCTTTACTAATAACAAAAGTTAAAACCTAACTTACCCATTTTTTCTAGGGGTGAAACAGCTAGTCAGCTTCCTAAAGCTAATGTTTCTAAACCTTCTCTTAGAAAGCCCTACTCCCAGTATCATACTACAAGTTTTCTAAAAGAAATAACAAATAGCTTAGAAAGAACATAAAAGTTGATTTATTCTTCCACATAAATAGGACATGTACTATACAGTAAGCATGCACCTACTTTTTTAGTAATTCTATAGTAAATACAGTAACTTGAGCACATATGTCTTTCGTAATGTTCAGTTCAAAGTCTTACTGGCAGATGTCCTTTTATAGAAGGAATAGAGAATGTGGGGAGATTTTTGGCATAAAAAGATAGTATAATTATGAAAATAGAAGTGATGTTTTAACTACCATAAGCACAGAAGTAAAAAGAATCATATGCATGCAAAATATGATAAAAACACAGTATCTAAAAATATTTTACTAAAATAAAAGATAGCTGTAAATACATACACCCATCCGCCAGGCAGTCTATAACATGTTAGCATAAAATCAGTGATATGTACATTTCCTCAGGTTTTCTGCTTAGGTAAGTAAATTTTCTTCTATTTGCAACTTTTCCCATTACTGGTTTAAGAATTAACTTTCTTAAAGCCCTCCTGATGGCAAGTGAAGTAGTACCTTTCTTTACTGGTGGCTCTTCTAGTTGAAGTTCATTTTTATTTATTCTTTTTCTTCCCAAATCAGTTTTGGTTTTGTCGTCCTCAGGCACTTTAAGAGTTTCATTAGAAGCCAATTTATTGTTTATTATTAAAGAAAATGTACCAGCCTTATCCTAAAACAAAATAAAGATTAGTTCACATATACAAAGCTACAAGAAATGTGAAAGATATATAAATTATGTTTCAGTAGTGTAACATGAAAATTTTATTTTCAAATTTGTTGAAACATTTTCAAAGTTATTTCTTAAGTCTCGCCCTAAAATAACTGATGGTTCTGGCAAGTTAAGTAATATTAACTAACTTGTACATTCGGTAAGGAAAACAAAAACACTTATCTCAAAGTCAGGTAAGTATATAGTTTTACCCTGATACCTAAAAACAAATTCATCATTAATGGGCTAGAGACTAGTTTGGGGATAACTGGAGAACTCTAAAACACTTACCCCTCAGTCACATTCAAAATGTGCTTTGTAAAGAAAATACAAAACACTATGACAAAATTGTTTCTTATAGATACTTGAACTTAAAATCTTGAGGTCCCACTCTAGAAACTCAACAATTGTTTTGTTACCAAAGCCTCTCAAAGATAAGCAGCATTTTTTTATACTTTAACAACTCCCAGAAAAATAGTTTTGGCCTTAACTTATAGCCTATGTATATTTAAAGATATACAGTCTACATACAGCCTTAAAACTGAGCTCCTAGTTTATCTAAACAATAAAAATCACTTAGATTTTTATTTTTTAAGGCAAATTTTATTTAAAAGGCTAGCAGAAAAAAAAGATACTATATACTGTTATCCGGAAAGAGGAAGGGTGAAACTCAGCAGTTAAGGACAAGTCTATAAAGTAATCAAAGGTATAGTAAAGCCAGGGATTTTTTTAAAAGGCAATGATTACTTAAATCCCTTCTGCTGGTAACAATCCATTTTAGGGGGGAAAAAAAGTGTATGAAAAAAACAAAATGCCATTTTCCATCATAAAATCAAACATTTTATTCAGGAGATATTGATGAGATGCCTTTTTTAAATCATAAAGTAATGAGTTGTTTTTTTATTTAAGCAGTGTTTTTAGATATCCCTAAACAGAGGATGTTATGATGAAAAACCTCCACTCTCACAATTAGTCCCCTGGTGTCACTGAGAAATAACAAAATCCTGGAATAGATAGATGACACCTCTGACAGAGGCTAAGAGTTTACTCCATGAGAGGTTCAAGTTGTCTCTTCCCTCACTCTTAGACCTCTCAAAATGATCTGATCATTTTTTCCCTCCTTCAAATTAGACAACTTCACCAAAAAAAAAAAAAAATCTATCCTCCACAACTGTTACTGAAAGGAATCTTTTCTACCCTAGAGTATGTATGGTTGGAAAAATGATCAAGAACCATCATTCAAAATAAACTTTATCATTAGGAAGTCTGCTTTCAAGACAAGCTTTGGAACAGTGATCAACAGTTAATCAGCACATCAGGTTAAGTTGCAAACTTCCAAACAATTTACATTTGTTATGTATTTATGTGAACAATTTCATATACTGTTTAAACCCAGCTGGTAAGAGAATCTAGAACCTATCTAAAAAGTCTATTTACAGGCAAGGACTATTAAATTAGGAACACTGCTAATTTAAATTGCTTTTTTTACTATTACTTAAACATGACTAACACACTGTGGTATATAAACATACTACAGAAATAAATATAATTCCAACTTAAATTTCCAACAATTTTCTTCGAAGATGCAGTTGCCAGAGTGATGTCTCTGGCTTTTTTTTCTTGTTTTTATTTTCCTTCACCAAACCAAACAAGACTTACACAATCCAAATCAAGTGATCAGAGCAAAAGCATGTGCTGAATAGCCAAACAAAAGTGCTTAGAGTCTGAAAGCCCAGAAATTCATACTGTAAAAATTCAAGCCCCCAGTCCCAAAAGGTCTTACCACCCCTTATTTCACTAGTCAATATCCTCTTCTTAATCTCTACCACCATTATCCAACTACCCTTAATCAAAGTCATCATCAACTATCACCTGACTCTTCCAAGAGGCTTTTCTGGTCTCTATGCCTCCAGTCTAACTCCATCTCAATCCCATCCTCCAAATTTCCAAATACATCACTCAAAGTAAAAAATCAATTTTGCTACTCCTCTCTTTAAAATTAATGACTTCTCACTGCCTACAGAATAAAACCCAAACTCTTTAATGCAGAATTTAAGGACTTCAACCACCTTACCCCAACCCACCGCTCCCAGCCTCACTTCTCACCTTTCCTTGCTTCAAACTTTCTCTTGAACAATGCTTGTGCTTTCCTACACTGACTGAAAGCCTTCTCGCTGCAACGACTTTGTGCATGCTGAATCTTATCCCTGGAAGGCCAGTCCAATTTCCTTGTCCCTCATAGCTATGGACTGCCTCTTCCCCCTACTTTCAACTGGCTAAATTTTTTTTTAAGATTTTATTTATTTACTTGACAGAGACCCAGCGAGAGAGGAAACACAAGCAGGGGGAGTGGGAGAGGGAGAAGTAGGCTTCCCGCTGAGCAGGGAGCCCGATGCGGGGCTCAGTCCAGAACCCTGGGATCATGACCTGAGCCAATGGCAAACGCTTAACGACTGAGCCACCAGGCGCCCCTCAACTGGCTAAATTTTAATCATCTTTCATGGCTCACCTTAATCATTTTCATCTCCAGAAAGTATTCCCTAAACCTCCACCTATTCTCAACTTCTTGTATATATTGACTACCACTGCACATTTCATTATAATTATGTTTACATGGTCTCTCCCTTACTAAGGAGTCATTAAGGGGACTAGTTTTTATTCATCTATATAATTCTCAAAATCTAACAGTTCCTGGCACAAAGTAGACATTCAACAAGTGTTTTTTACTGAAATAAATCATTTTATGCTTCTTATCCTTGCTCTTCTCCTTATTATAAGGGTGTCTCTCCCAGTTTGGGTACAAAAAAAAGTCAGATAGACCGAATAATGCATCTAAAGGATACCAAAATAGAGGTCTGCTACCAGAGATTAGACAGAAGGAAGCTACTCTTCTAGATGCTTCTTATTTACCCCTGTAGTATCAAAAGCCCACCTAATGCTGAGATGCTTCAGAGAATATTGGTGGATACTGGACTTTGACTGTCAAGATAGAAAGGATAGTTAACAGTCACTTTTTACAAGATACCAATCTCGTCTCATCTGGTCAGAGAAATGACATACAAAAGTACCTTCAAACAAAGCAGAGAGGTTTGGCTATTAGTTTACTCAGCCTATTATGTCTATATACTCTGCCTTTTTTAATTCAAACAATAATCTCTGGAGTTTACAATAAAAAACATAAAGGAAAACCAAAACCATTGTTTAAAAAAAAAAGGATTAAAAGGCAGGCTGATTATCCTAACTATGAAATTACCAAAACTTGTACTTCTAAAACCCTTACACACTTTACATGGCATAGTACATGATGCAATTTTAAAATAAAATATCCTTGCCATTAAGCATATGAACATTAGCAAAAAATGCATTTAATAAAAACAAGCCTCTAACAAAAAAAACCCTAACTCCACTGAATTTCATTTATACTTCTATACAGAGACACAGAAATACAGATAGGTACAGTGACAGAGATAGAGACAGAGCAACAGAGACAGAAATCTTTATGACCTGCAGATGTCTGAGCACATTAAGTTCCTTTTGCCCCAGAGCTCCCCTTACAACTAGCTACGGCTTAGACTTCCAAGAGCTACGTATTCTTCTCTCTCATGTACATAAAGCAGTGCCAGCATAGTTTGTGGGGTATTAGGTTCAAAGAGGTCAAATGCCCTCTTGCAAGTTCACAAAAACTCAGATTTGCACTATGGTAAGCTAAATTCAACACCGAAATAAACAATTCAACATTCTTAGTAAATTAATCTTAGTTATATAAGCTATTTTAAATTATTTTATTTTGAACTAAAACATAGACTTTTTAATGTAATTTATAAGGTAGACAAAGTTAAATTCTTACAATGCTTGCAAATATGTTTTCTGTATGAAATTTTAGGTTCTGAAATTTGTTGACTGTATCCTCTTTTTGATCAATTATATCTACCAACTCTTGAATTCCTTGATTCTGCATAAGTATTTTCTTTGGAAAGAAGAAAAATAGCAATGTTTACTAAGTATATTTTAGGATAGATAAAATGCAAGTCTGATGCAATTTTAGAATTCCTTCAAATTTTAAGACTAAATAAAAATACCTGTAAGTATGCATAGTATGACCTTATTTTTGTTTAAAAAATGACATATATTTAAATAAAGGGAAGAAAAGCAATATAGTATATTGGGTAAGAGGAATCTGGAATCAGACTGTCCAGGTCTGAATCCTAACTTTTCCACCTTCTAGTTGTACGACCCTGGGCAAGTTACTTTATGTCTCTGTAAAAATAAAAAACAGTAACAGTATCTACATCATAAAGTTGTTCTGAGATCTAAATGAGTTAATATATGTAAAGCATTTTAGAGAGTACATAGTTAAGTATTCTATAAAAATAAATACATATGGGGCGCCCACGTGGCTCAGTCAGTTAAGCGTCCGACTCTTGATTTCAGCTCAGGTCATGATCTCAGCATCCTGGGATCGACCTGTGGCAGGTTCTGCACTCAGTGGGGAGTCTGCTTGAGATTCTCCTTCTCCCTCTGCCCCTCGCCCCTGCTCGTGTGCACTCTGTCTCTTAAATAGATAAATAAAATCTTTCAAATAAATAAATATGTATAAGGTAAAGTTCTAAAAAAAGCTACCAACCAACTTGGTTTTCTCTTATTTTTATTCAGGAGGAAGATTATGGGGACCTTTTTTATCTTCTATTTTACATAGCTTAATATAACTGACTTTTTAAAGCTAGTGTCTACTATTTTTATAACTAGAAAAAAATAAAGGAAAAGATTAGGAATCGTCTAAACAGTAGCTGTAATGTCTTCTGCTAAGTACATTATTTTGGTTACTTCTTTAAATTCTAGATATTAGACACCAAAGATCTTGACTTATGTCTGTCATATCTTAAAATATTTAGCTCTTGAGAAGTATAAATGTAAACTGATGTAAGAAGACCCATGCCAGGGGCACCTGGGTGGCTCAGTCGTTAAGCGTCTGCCTTCGGCTCAGGTCATGATCCCAGGGTCCTGGGAGCAAGGCCCACATCAGGCTTCCTGCTCAGCGGGAAGCCTGCTTCTCCCTCTCCTCCTCACCCTGCTTGTGCTCTCTCTCTCTCTGTCAAATAAATAAAAATCCTTTAAAAAAAAAAGAAGAAGACCCATGCCAGAGAAGGTCAGAAAAAATAGCAAGTTTAGAGTTCTAAATTCACTTTACCTCGACATATATTTATAATTTCATATTTAAACCTATCAATGTCAAATCCATCTACAACCATTTGGAATAATTATCTGATCAAAGTGCCAAAGATCTTCAGAATTCAATGCTGCACATTGCTCAAGCCATATCCCATACTTTAAAATTTTAGATGAAATAAATACCATTTAAATGCATCAATCAACACTATTCACCTAGTGAAAGAATAACACAGATCTCTATGTGCTAATGTAGAATTACCTCCAAGGCATCTTTTGAGGGAAGAAAACAAGACACAAAACTAATTAATCCCATTTGTGTAAATCTCTTTTTAAGTAGGGTCTATGCCCAGCATGGAGCCCAACGCAGGACTTGAACTCACAACCCTGAGATCAAGACCTGAGCCGAAATCAAGAGTCAGACGCTTAACCAACTAAGCTATCCAAGTGCTCCTAATTTGTGTAAACTTTTTAAAAGATGTGTATGTTCCCTATATATAAATAAATATCTTCTGGAAAGACTGAAGAAACTTTCCAGTGACTAACATTGAAAACTTATAATTTTCAATTTTTTATCAATTCATTTATTACTTTTTTAAAAATTATTTTTAAAATAAATGTACCTTGTCATAATTCATGTTCCTTCAATTGCTTAATTATTAAGTTCCTTATCAAGACAAAATAAAACTTGAAGTATTACCTTATTAGATTTCTCAAGCTCTTGAACCAATGAATTTAAATTAATTTCTGATTCTGAAAAAATAAGAATATTGAAAATAAATAACTAAGCGTCTAAAAAAAATATATCACTGAATAATCATGAAACGTGTTACATTTGGGAAAAATGATTTTGACAGCACTAGAAGCACACAGCATTCAGCTACTAATTCTACCCCCAGAGGGCAATGTTTCTGAAAAAGCCACATTCAACATCCCATGCAGGGTAAAAATGAATGACAACACACTAAATTGTAAAAAATTTCTGGTATAACTTCAGAGAAAAGAGGAAAATAGTAGTCCACTTTCTAGTCCACTTAATTATGAAGAGATACCTCTTACCTGCTATTTTCTAACCATTTTCACACAGAAAAGGGCAGAATATTTCACCTAACACTTTTAAAAACCAGATAGGACATTATAAATATACATATATATTAATTATAAAATATATATATATAAATTTAAAAATAAATATATATATATATATATAGCTCTGAGCTGGAATGGAGCACCAACAAACTTAAGACCACTCCATAGGAGTCACTTTATCCCAAACTTACAAGCCCAGAGCAGAATCTACTACATTATGACAATTCAAAAAAAATACAGAAGAATAAAATTCACAGCATTACAATGTCCTGTAAGATTTCTTAATTTGCTGATAAAACTAATGCTTAGTTTGGTGGTTGTTCTTTGGTTTGGGTTTTTTGGGGTTTTTTTTGAGAAGTCCATTTTCTACTAATACTAGTCTGAAAGTAAAAGAAGGCAAAAAAATTGTTTAATAGTAAATTACTATAAAGTCACTAAAATGTTAAACTTTAAATATGTTACCTAGATCAAAGAATCTTCTTGTCACTACGGCAAATAAGCTGCATAAATTTCTTATATTCACCAACTATCTTTTTATGCATTTGTAACATCTAAATATGGATAAAATACATCTACTTACCACTTTCTCTCTTTTTTAATTCTTCCTGGGTTTTGATTAATTCTTCTTTGGTTTTAGCTAATTCAGCTTTAACTTGATTAAACTTTATTTCTAAACAAGCAATAGCTTCCTGGGGGTCAGCAAGAGATGCAATATATAAGTGAGCAATTTCAGCCTGTTTCTTAATATCAGTGACATCATCTTGAAGAGAATCAATGATATCTTCAATTCCTACATAATTATGTGCTTCCTAAAAATAGCAAAAACCACATGCCTAATGTTAACAGTGGCTTTCACTCTTACAATGTGGTACTATCTGATTTAGACAGTTTTAAGAACATGTAGCAAAAAATTCACAACTTAAAATGTTTTTCAATAAAGTATATTAAAGTATCTCCAATTATAAAAAAGCTTTGTTCCATTACTCATTTTTTGTTTTACGGAATGTGAGACATAGTTCCATTAAAAAAAAATGTCATAAGCTATAAGTCACTATAGAACAATGATGACATCAGTTCAGGTATATTTTCACTTATATGTCTCCTAAGTCTCTGTTGGGATAGCTGAGGAAACAAACCTCCATTATCACAACTCAGTCCAAGAGCCAAACCATGTCTGGGACACATAAAGATGATTTGACAGCAAGAGCCAGGACATCACCATCCCAAGCCCCAAAACTGAGTAATTAAAAAAGCAAAACAAAATCAAACAACCCCCAAAAGATAATCAATTTCAGTGGAAGCAGCAGAAAAGGATAATGTTTCCTCAACAGCGGGGAATGGTCAGTCAGCCAACAAGAGCAATCCTTTTTACATATAATGCTTTTGTTTTAATCAGAGCAGTATAAGGGACTCTTAGGTCCCTCTGAAACTGTTTAACACAAATCCAAGAGAGGCGTCCCATAATCAGACTAAAAGGAACCTACCTACCTATAATCAATACAATGACTCAAAAGCAACACCAAAATGAGATATAAACATAACAGACACATAATTTTTTCTACTCTAATACCTATATTTAAACTAATTGTGCTTAAATTCCTAGCAAAGCATGCTGAATAAAGCTACATAGTAAGTTGTTTAATTCTCAAGTATGTTAATGTTTTTTCATTATTGATGTGGTACACTACATGCTGGCACCAAAAACATCACTACCTAACATTTCAGTTAACATACTTTGGTTTCAACTTTCATGGCACAATCTTCATTCACTGGTTCTTCTTGAGTGTCACATTTACCAACCAAATCCTTGAAGATAGCCAAACGACATTCAGCATTTTCCTCAAGTATCTCTCGTTCCTGGAGGAGAGTTTCCCTTCATAACACAAATTAATCCCATTAAGAAAAAGCAACACTTTGTGTTTTTTTTAATTTCCAAGATTAAGGATACATGCACCCCTATGTATACTGCAACATTATTTACAGTAGCCAAACTACAGAAGCAGCCCAAGTGTCCATCGATAGACAAATGCATAAAGATGTGTGTACACACACACACACACACACACACACACACACACACACACACAAAATGGAATATTATTCAGCCATAAAAAGAAACGAAATATTGCCATTTACAACAACATGGATAGAGCTAGGGATTATAATGCTAAGCAAAATAAGTCAAAGAAAGACAAATACCATATGATCTCACTCATATGTGGAATTTAAGAAACAAAACAAATGAGCAAAGGGAAAAAAGAGAGACAAACCAAGAAACAGACTCTTAAGCAGAGAACAAACTGATGGTTACCAGAGGGGAAGTGTGGGGGGGGTGGGGTCATATGGGTGATGGGGATTAAAGAGTACACTTATCATGATGAAAAAAATAAATAATAAAAATAAATTTCTAAGATTAAGTACATTATAAATTAGAAGCAAATTTTAAATCATTCACGTACAACTCTGAATCACTGTGAGAATTAGCACGTTACTTTCAAGCCCATAGGAAGGTCAGAATTCAGAAGCCATTTAATATAAGTAAGTAACTTTTAAGAATTCTGAACAAATAAAATTCTCAATTTCTACTAGGACATGAAAGAAATAACTTACTTAAAGTCAGCTTCCCGTTGAGCTAAATACTGAGTAAACTCCTGTGTAACTTCATCACGAATTTTAAATTCCAATGTTAACTTTTCTTTTCTTTCATTTATCAGTTTTTTTTTCAAGTCTTCGATTAAATCCAACAGTTTCTAAAACATAAATATTAAAGTCCTAAGAACAAATATATCCCAAAAGAAATCCTACAGTCTGAGCATTCAAAAATAACTCATTTACTCGACTATAATTATGCATCCTTTTAATGATAATATTCTCACTGAAAACTATGTATTGCAGAAATTCATTAATCTGAAATATGAGGTGGGCCTCTCTGTACTTTAAAAATACACTCACAGTAACTCAAATGTCTTACTGTATGACTACATGAAGAAAGGAAAAAGAAGAAAAAAATCTGAAAATCTATTATCTACCAGGAACTACTCTGGAGAGTTCATATTTGATGCCTTTCAATCCACACAACCTCTGTGAGCTTGGTAGCAGCATCTATATTTCATAGGTGAAGAAAGTAAAGACCAGGTCTGTGGAAAGTGCTAAAGGTTGGATTTTAAATTAGTCAAGATCTAAAGCCTAAGTGTTACAGAGTAGTTACTAAGAACCCCCAAATACTTTCCAAAATGGAAAAAAGAGATGTTACATAAACTTATCTTATTTGGCTTTTATAACTATCCAAATGTGAGCAACAACTCCAAGACCTTGGAAAAAGCATAATCATATAATATGGACAATGAATAAATAAAGCAATTAACACTTGACATGACCAATATAGAGCTATAATAAAATAAATTATAGCATCAGATAATAGCCTTATATTCCTTAAGGTTTCTACTTAAAGTTTCTCAATAATAAATTAACCAATAAATTCTCTCAAAGCTACAAATCTTTCAATGTCTCAATTTTATATCTGAAAATATTTTCTATAGATATCCTGACTTTGAAATTCTCTTAAGAACCTATGCTGAGCGAAATAAGTCAATCAGAGAAAGACATGTATCATATGACCTCACTGATATGAGGAATTCTTAATCTCAGGAAACAAACTGAGGGTTGCTGGAGTGGAGGGGGTGGGAGGGATGGGGTGGCTGGGTGATGGACATTGGGGAGGGTATGTGCTATGGTGAGCGCTGTGAATTGTGCAAGACTGTTGAATCACAGACCTATACCTCTGAAACAAATAATACATTATATGTTAAAAAAAAAAGAAGATAGCAGGAAGGGAAAAATGAAGGGGGGGAATCAGAGGGGGAGACGAACCATGAGAGATTATGGACTCCGAGAAACAAACTGAGGGTTCTAGAGGGGAGGGGGGTGGAGGAATGGGTTAGCCTGGTGATGGGTATTAAAGAGGGCACGTACTGCATGGAGCACTGGGTGTTATACGCAAACAATGAATCATGGAACACTACATCAAAAACTAATGATGTAATGCATGGTGATTAACATAACATTAAAAAAAAAAAGAACCTATACTGAGGAAATACTTATATAACAGGACCCAGTGTTTTGGCTGTGAGAATGGTTATCAGAGTATTGTTTTGTGGTAGCAGTTATATTTAAGGAAAAGTGAAACCTAATTCAAAAGTCAATCATAAAAGATTGGTTCAATTATGGTACAATCACACAGTAACCTACTGTAATGAACAATGATGACTTGTATAAATAATTCATACTTTGCACAATTTACTTTTAAGTGAAGAAAATCAAGATACAGAAGAGTAATGTACAGTAAAAATCCATTAAGGTGAGTGGTATGTAAAGAGATCTTTAATTTGTTGCCCTTTTTTTTTTCCAAACTCTACCATGATTAATACTTTTAAAATTTCAAACAACCACATTTTCCCAATGTTTAAAACAATAAGCTGTAGGGGCATCTGGTGGCTCAGTTGTTAAGTGTCTGCCTTCGGATCAGGTCATGGTCCCAGGGTCCTGGGATCGAGCCCCGCATCAGGTTCCCTGCTCAGCGGGAAGCCTGCTTCTCCCTCTCCCACTCCCCCTGCTTGTGTTCCCTCTATTGCTGTCTCTCTGTCAAATAAATAAATAAAATCTTTAAAAAACAAACAAACTAACAATAAGCTGTAATGAGACCTGAGCTGAGATCAAGAGTCAAGAAGCCACCCGGGAGCCCCTGTTTACAGCAGCAATGTCCACAATAGCCAAACTATGGAAAGAGCCCAGATGTCCATCAACGGATGAATGGATAAAGATGTGGTGTATGCATACACAAGGGAATACTACTCAGCCATCAAAAAAATGAAATCTTGCCATTTGCAACGATGTATTATGCTAAGCAAAATAAGTCAATCAGAGAAAGACAATCATCATATGATCTCACTCATGGTGGAATTTAAGAAACAAAACAGTATCACAGGGGAAGGGAGGGAAAAATAAAACAAGATGAAATCAGAGAGGGAGACAAACCATAAGAGACTCTTTAACACAGGAAACAAACAGGGTTGCTGGGGAGGGGGGAGGTAACTGGGTGATGGACATTAAGGAAGGCACGTGATGTAATGAACACTGGGCATTACAGAAGACTGATGAATCACTGAACTCTACCTCTGAAACTAATAATACACTGTATGTTAATTAATTGAATTTAAATTTAAAAAAATAAAACAATAAACTGTAATGATTAAAGAAGAAATGTGGGAAACCTAGAGAAATCTACACGAATGTGGGAATAGCTTGGGAAACTGGTTTATTTTAATAATTGTCAACAATTCATTTTTTATCATTGTTAGCATATGATGAAGTTTTTGCTAAAAAAAAAATCTGGTCTTTCTAGCTAAATGAACCCTAAGTATTAATATGCTAATATCAATGTATCTCATAATGATTTTTAATGCCAATTAAAATGCTAATATAGGGGCGCCTGGGTGGCTCAGCCGTTAAGCGTCTGCCTTTGGCTCAGGTCATGATCCCAGGGTCCTGGGATCGAGCCCGGCATCGGGCTCCCTGCTCAGCGGGAAGCCTGCTTTTCCCTCTCCCACTCCCCCTGCTTGTGTTCCCTCTCTCGCTGTGTCTCTCTCTCAAATAAATAAAATCTTTAAAAAATAAAAAAAAATTTTTAAATGCTAATAATATAAAGGAAGCAATCTAATCAATTTCATTTTTAAAAGTTAAATATTATAATACACTTTGATGAAATTTTTATTTTATCAATGTTATAGGAAGATATGCAGTTACACTATGTAATCAATTATAAACTGTAACATTATTTTTCTCTGGTAAATTCAGAAATTTTACTAACATTTCAACTTTAATCCAACATTATATATGAACTTCAGCTTTGAGAAGATCAATACAAACTAAAATAGGACTACTGATCACTCCTTTTGTCACTGAGGTAAAATATTACACCACAGAGGTCCATGGTAAACAAGATCCCATCACATAGTAACCAGATAAATTGGGACTAGGATCTGAAGCTTTCATTCTCATTTCCAAACAATACAGGTGCAATGATGGCTTTCAGGGACAATGAAGTAAATTATTAAAATGAGAATATATAACCCAATACATCATCCGACTACTTGGACTTCTACAGTCCAAGGGTCCTAGGATGTGAGATTTGTCAACACCATTAAAGCACACCCATGAGCACAAGGTTACCAGTGTTCTAGGACAATGGTAAGAAGACTCCATATATATAGATGTAGTTATGGCCAGTTAACGAGGGGAACCAGTAATGTGAACATGAGCTAAATATCAGGATTAACACAATGTAAATAAATGTGTGAACTGTATTTGGACAGAGGCTAAAGTTACCACTGTTCAATCTTACTTATTTACCATAAATATGACTAACCAATTCCTGTTTTGAAGAAAAAATAATTGGTACTGGGTGGCTATTTTGAGTGCTTGTACTTAAGATTGCAAACTAAGTTTGGTGGAGTATGCCAAAATCATTGAGTGAAAGCATACTGCAGTACAAGATATTCACAGGTCTCAAAGTATCATCCCACAGGTGATATACTTTTACAATGAAAAGAGATCTGAAACACAATACCTTAACCAAATAAGCAAAACTTAGCATTACCAAGAATGGGGAAATCAGACATCATGTGTGTCCAGATAGGATGCAATAGGAAATTCACAACTTGACCTATATAATAGTGTAATCCTGAATCATGAAGAAAAATCAGAGAAATCCAGATTGGGGGTATTCTATAAGACAACTAGCCTCAACTTCTCAAAAATATCTTTGTTAGATCACAAATAACTAAAGAAACATAAGAAACATGACAATCAAAAAGCAACTTTTTAACTTTGGTTGTAGATTAAAAACAAAGTGGCCATGAAGAACATACTGGGATCACTGAAGAAATCTCAATATGGATAGTGTAACAGATTATATTATTCTATCAATGTTAAATTGCTTGGGTATGAAAATGGTCTTGTGATCATAAGAAGTAGGTCTACAGTATTAGGAAACATGCTGAAGTAGTTAGTTGTAAGGTATCATTCATTATGTCTATACCTTGTTTTCAAATGGTACAGGCAAAAAATCTGTGTATTCACATATGCATAAGGAATTAAACATGGTAAAGTGTTAATTGACAAATCCAAAGGGTTTTCATTGTACTAGTCTTCCCGTGGGTTTAAAATTTTTCAAATTATAAGGGCGCCTGGCTGGCTCAGTTGGTACAGTGTGCAACTCTTGATCTCAGAGTTGTGAGTTCAAGCCCCACATTAGCTGTAGAGATTACTTAAAAATAAAATCTTTAAAAAAAATTTTTCTTTCAAAATATAAAGTTGAGATATATAAAAAATTTAGCATATTGTTGAAGAAAAATTGGAAGACAGGGAGCCTTAAGTATTGTTAACTCTAGCTTCACAATAATAAGCCAAGCTTAGAAGTATGAGTTCATAATACATACTCTCTTCTCCTCGTAGCTAATGAAAGCCTTATCTTCTTCCAATGTTTTATCTAGATCTTCATCAGTAAGTTCAGTTTCCACATTTTGGTTTTCTTCACCTTTTTCTAGATCCTCAGTTAGATCTTCATCTTCCACCACGTCTTCCAGACCACTTTCCCATGAAATTGTGGATCTTTTTACATTTAATATTTTATTAACTGAATTATTAATGTCTAATAATACATCTTGAGAAGACTTGGCAGGTCCAAATGATTTCTCCTGAGAAGAATATAAAATGTCTGGAACACAAACCTGTTAAAATATCCAATGTGACTTTTAAAACAGAAAAGGAAAAACTGTCAACTAAAAAATAATTTCATAAATTTAAGTCAAATGACAATTCTAGTGTTTAAAAAAGACCTATGCAAACAAACATACAAGAAGGACTCCTAGCAGAAGGGCTTCCTGATTAGCCACTAAGTAAACTAGATGGGTGGCAGAGCAGACAATTCATTACAAGAATACTCGTAATTTGGGGGCGCCTGGGTGGCTCAGTTGGTTGAGCATCCAACTCCTGGTTTCGGCTCAAGGGCTGTGGGATAGAGCCCTATGTTGGGCTCCACACTCAGCTTGGAGTCTGCTTGGGTTTCTCTCTCCCTCTGTCTCAGCTCCTCCCCCTCCCATGCTTTCTTTCTCTCTCTCCTCTCGCTCATTCTCTAAAACAAATAAATAAATCTTAAAAAAAAAAGATAATAATACCAGGGGAAACTTTCAATCTTGTCACATGTCCTCTTACTTGGTCAAACATTTACATTTTTAATTTTCAATTATTTCCTAGGTTTACAGTTGTAAGTGCAAAATGTATTAGCTATGCTGAGAAAAAACTGGTTCATATTCTAATAAGAGACTTAATGAATTCTGCAGAAATTTAAATATATTTACTTTTTGTGCAATGGCTGAGAATTTCAACACATTGAGCGTTTCATCATAGGCAAAATAACATTGGCTGATGTTGACAATCATGCATATTTTCCCTTTACCATTAAAAAAACTTTGAAAATAGTGGGTCAGTTTACTTTCCCGGAAAGGCACGTGCTGTTGAAACCTATGGAAAAAATTTTCAAAAAACTCTAAGTTAAAACAAATCTCATGAAGCCAGAACGCTAATAAATTTTACAAAGAAATAATTAATCTAGCTATCAAGGACTTCTAGGTTAGTGGTTAGCCTATAAAAGTCATTTTCTGTTTATTTATACTATTTTCTTTAAATACTGCTAATAATAACACTAACAATAACTCACTAGACAAAATGTTAAGAAAATCACATTGAAGTGGTTGTTTTGTAGTGTAAAGCAATTTTACAATATATGCCATGAAACACCTTTACTAAAAATGATAAAGGCTAATTACAATTTACTCAGCCTAAAACGCTAATTAATGCAGAAATCTATCACATCTAGAAGAACACAATAATTAGTAAGAATAAAGTGGTTGTAGATGTTAAGCCAGGATCATGAGAAGCTTATTATCTAAAGTGTCTGTTGACATATACTTGCTATGGAAAATAACGTTTACTTGATGAGTCACTGGCATCAACTGACATTGTTTTTTATTTCAATTTTTTTTAATCCAAGAACTCTTAAGTATTTCTATCATAATTCATGTATAGCCATTACATAAAAGCAGGTTAAAAACAAAAAACAACTTTCTAAAATTAGAGTTGAAAGTTTAAATATTAACACTTAATATACCCATAGCATGGTGAGGGCTGTGAATTGTGCAAGACTGTTGAATCACAGATCTGTACCTCTGAAGCAAATAATACATTTTATGTTAAAAAAAAAAAAAAGAAGAAGAAGATAGCAGGAGCGAAGAATGAAGGGGGGGGAATCGGAGGGGGAGACGAACCATGAGAGACTATGGACTCTGAGAAACAAACTGAGGGTTCTAGAGGGGAGGGGGATGGGGGGATGGGTTAGCCCGGTGATGGGTATTAAAGAGGGCAGGTATTGAGTGGAGCACTGGGTGTTATACGAAAACAATGAATCATGGAACACTACATCAAAACCTAATGATGTAATGTATGGTGATTAACGTAATAAAATAAAATTTAAAAAATATATATATACCCATAGCACTTCCAGCAACACTTACTTTGACTTTTCACTGTTTTTCAAAACATTGATACACTTTCCCAGAGTCAATAAAGAAGTGTTGATATTCCCAGTCTCTCTTAACCTTTCCCCTTCATTCTGTGTCTTCATGCTTCTTTCTGAACCAGCAAGATCACATAAACACAATCTGAATTAACCAAAAAAAAAAATATATATATATATATATATAAAGTTCTTCAAAACAAAACAATTCAAAATAATTACAACTTTTTTTTTAAGTGAGAGAGAGACAACATTAGTGGGGGCTATAGGGTAGAGGGCGAGGGGGAGAAAGAATCTTGAGCGGGCTCCATGCTTAGCATGGAGCCCAATAACGGGGCTCAATCCCACACTCCTAAGATCAAGACCTGAGCACGTAATCAAATGAGCCACCCAGGAACTCCCAGAATAATTACAATCTAAAGAATGCTCAACTTACTCACTGACTCGCATTACACGAGGCATTTCAGAATCTTCAATCTGTAATATTCTAATAGTGAATATGCTGTGACTAAAAGAAATATAGAAAAATCCAATGTTATCTTTCATTCTTAATTTCTGTATTCTAAATAGGCAAAGCAAGCATCTAAATCAACATCTATTTATATCCTAATACTAACCATACCTCCAGCACTGCACTTCCCAACTAGTCGCCAGATATTTCAATCCAGTATTCCACTATCACCTACATACCAAACTCCCTAAAACCAAAAACCTTATCTTTCATTTAGCCCCAAATTCTTTGAACCCTCTCCTCTTAACATTCCAGCTTCTATTAGTGAAATCACTTACAGTAAAAATCTCAATTTACTTGCAAAGATCATACTATTAGTTAAAATGGTATATATGCTAATTTTCTTTTAATATATACTTAAAGTAAAGCATACATTAGCCCAAATATAGGCTAATCTGGATCATATACTATGTTCATGGCATACTGAGCTTGAGGGACAGGGCTCTTTCCTCCTTAAGAGACAACCTGTTTTAAATATCTCACTGCTTAAACTTAGTTCCTTTTGTCTCTCATGCCTCAATCCCTTCCTTCAAAAACATCATTCCTTAACCCCTTGAGATGCATATTGTAGGTAACTCTTAAAATACTGAGGTTAGATATTCACATAAAGAATAAAAATACCTAAGAGACTTCATGCAAATTACTAAATTTTGTTAGAACAATAAATAGTCCTGATAGTCTTATGTGTTTAGTGCTCTTAACAAAATAATTTTTGTGCCCATGAATTCATTTAACATATCAGAGAACCTACTGCCCACTTTAATCTTAAATTAGTTGTATTTACAATACCACAGAACACCCTGGGTGCTTCAAGCTCAAACAGCAGGGTTTCTTCTTTACCTTCTACTAGAAGCATTGTTCAGCTTTGTGAAGGCAACACTCTGGTGCTTTATTCCTAGTTTTAAGAGTCTATATGCTTCTTTGGAATCAGATACTTGAATCCACTGTAGATCTTTGAAAAGTAAAGAGGACACATACCACTTTATAAAAACAGCACTTGCTATACAATGTAATCTCTTTAGAGATTTGCAACCTCTTTTCCCAAAGACACATAATGAAATCTTTTAATAACATCCCCTAGGTTAGGTGAAAGCCACTCAGGTATTCTATATTCCACTAGAAAAGAGATACACAAGAGGAGGATATTATAATTATTTTCCAATATTTAAGTTATACAAACACAGATGTTTTTCAATAGTAGGTCAAAGGGAAAATTAAAAATAGAAGAGATTCCTTAGAATTAAACATCTGGGAAAAAAAAAAAAAGACAAAGACAAAGCATCCTATGGATTAAATCTACAATGTGAGACACTGCACATTTCAATTCATTAGGGAATCATGAAGTCAAATTTAGGGTCATAACCAGCATTTTATAAAAATGAAGTAGAATACAGAAAAATATCAAAGTGTATTCCTTATACTAAGGGTAAGTATAATTAATGAAACTTCTGAGTTGTAAGTATGTATGCATACATATACACATATGAGTACTAGATCATGATGTTATTAATATATGTATGTACTTCCTACTTTGAGTACTGGCTTTAAAAAGTTGGAAAAACACCACAGTGGAAGAACAGATACATTTCCATAGCTTCACAGGTGCTACAAAGCAGCAGAATAATGTGAATACCAACCCACACAGCTTTTCCCACCTTCCAAAACCCCATCAATGATACTCAAGCAAAACAATATCAACACTGACCCCTTTACACTCAGGTTTAATTAACATACCAAAAAGTACCTCCAAAGCACAAACTTCTCTATGTTGATGTTATTAATATAAAAATTTTCAATCTCCAGTTTGCTGTAATAAAGCTTAGAAAGAAACTTCAGAGCAAGAAGATACAAAGCACTCATTACTATACCTTTTATAAAAGAATAGCCCTTTACATCTTGCGAAAGGCGTAGCATCTTTCTCTTTTGGAACTTAGATAATACAGGAGCAAACAAGTCATAAATACATTCATTGTAAATCTCAAAGAAAGAAACCCACACAGAAAATTTTATATTATTATCCATATTCAAGCTAGCTTGTTCACAATCTTTCATGGATTCTTCAAACTCTGGGATATTCAAAGAGTTGATTAAACTTCCTACAAAAAATAAAAAAGGATAATCACAAAATTAAGAAATTGGCTAAAAATGAGACAAGACAGATCAAGACCTCTGGACTTGAAAAACTAAGTATCCTTAATCTTTAAACTAACAATGTTAAACACTTTTTGGATCAAAGCAGATGTAAAAAAAAAATCTGTATTAACCAAAGCTTGGCTTCTTTTTATCTTTCTTTTCTTTCTGAAATAATGCCGATGAATCAAATTGAAGTTACATGTAAAGGACAAAGAAAAAATAATATCTCTCTTGAATTCTACATGAAAGTTACAAGTGAAAGGGATTCTCTGTGATATTAAACCCAAATAAAACTTTACAGTGACTGATATTTCTTGTTAGTATGTACCATTTTCCAAGAATTACTGTCATTAAAAAAAATTAAATTAGGAGTGATTCAAAAATTAAAAGCTATTCAAATGTATTTCATATAATCAACACTTGAAAAGTGAGAAAGGAAACCTTACCATAAAGAGTATCGTAACTATCATTCTGCATCACAACCTAAAAAGGAACAATTTTGTTTAAGTTAAAAACTATTTTTAGTTAAGGTTAAATAACCCGTACATTGATTATCTATCCGAATAACTCACCAACCAAACCACAACCTTTCATCTACTTAATTCAATCACCTCCATTAATTCTTTCCCCTAGTTAAATAATACAGTCTCATAATAAGAAATCTGGGAAACCACAGAAGAATATTAAAAAGAATATCATCACATATAATCCCTGCCACTCACAGGTAATTACTAGTAATATTCAATATAATCCTTTCTATTCTATTCCCCACATTTATTACATTGAGAGCTTTTACTTTTACTCACTATAATTAAAAAAAAATTTTTTTTAAGATTTTATTTGTTTATTTGACAGAGAGAGACACAGCAAGAGAGGGAACACAAGCAGGGGGAGTGGGAGAGGGAGAAGCAGGCTTCCCGCAGAGCAGGGAGCCCAATGCGGGGATCCATCCCAGGACCCTGGGATCATGACCTGAGCCGAAGGCAGATGCTTAATGACTAAGCCACTCAGGCACCCCTTAAAAATTATTTTTAAACAAATAATGGTGGCTGTGTAACTGAATAGATGTGAAATTAATTAATTATTCCCCTATTACTAAACATTTAGATTATTTACAGTTTTTTCAGTAAAAATAATACTAAGATAAATATCTTCATTTATAATTTTTTTCTTCTGCATTCTAATTAGTTCCTTAGGATATATCCCTAAATGTGAATTAGTGGATGAAAAGATATGAAATATTTTAAGTTCTCACTCACAGTATTGCCAAACTGTTTTCTAAAAACACATTTTACAACCAATGTATGAAAGCGTGATTTCATTTTTTAAATATTTTAATAACTTCACAGGCAATATGATGTTTTAACTGGATAACTTGTAAGGGAAACTTTTTTCATTATTAATGACTTCAATTTCCTCTAAGAATTTTCTGTGCAACTACCTACCAATTTCCATAATTTTTATTTATACTCACTATTTACTTTCAGAGATCACAATCATGGACCTTGAATTTTGAACTCCACTGAACAAAAATATTTTATTACCTTGAAACCCTGATTTCTAAATGTCTTAAAAAAGAAAAACTCCATCAATATTTTGCAACTATCTATAAAAACTGTTAATAGTTTTGACAATCTTTAATAGGATAAAAGTCTGAAAACATAAAATCCACAAGAAACAGGAAGAATAGACAAATACACATTTACAAAAAACTTTCTGTGAAAAATAAAGAAAGAAAAGAGGCCAATATAACTTAACAGATAAATGTTCTAAGAAATTTTCACTTTTTCTTTCTCACATTCCCTTGTTTAGATTTTGTGTGTACAAATTACTTTCACAATTAAAAAAAATTTTTTTAATCATTACATATAGTACTGTTTCTACAACAACCAAAAAAATTTCAGAACCACTTACATTTGTACTGTTTAAACATTTCTATTTGTACAATATATAGCAAAAAGAGAGGTCTTCAAACAAGTTTATACTTTTCTCAAAAAGAAAAGACAACCGGGCGCCTGGGTGGCTCAGTCCTTGGGCGTCTGCCTTCGGCTCGGGTCATGATCCCGGGGCCCTGGGATCGAGCCCCAGAGCCCCACGTCGGGCTCCCTGCTCAACGGGGAGCCTGCTTCTCCCTCTCCCACTCCCCCTGCTTGTGTTCCTGCTCTCACTGTCTTTCTCTGTCAAATAAATAAATAAAATCTTAAAAAAAAAAAAAAAAGAAAAGAAAAGACAACCATCATCACCACCACCGCAAAATATTCTAATACAGGCTGAAACAAAGTAAAGAGCTTATAAAAGATCATGATGTATATATTTTTCACATACTAGACTACTTCCATACCTCTTTAATTTGCCGAAGCAATGCACTTTTGCTAGCAACCTCTTCTTTCTCTTGGTGTGGTGATAACCGTAAATATTCTCTCGATCTATGTGGTTTAAGGTTCATCTTTGTATACAGTCTTTCCTGAAGACTATCAAATAATACATTCAAAGTTCGCGGCAGAATACCAATATTTTCTTCTGTGCCTGTGAGAAGAATTTTTGTTTTATACTCTCTTAAAGTATTAGGAAAGTGGAAAACATTCTTGGATTACCAAGGCTTCTTTTATAACAGCTAAGACAAAAGCGAGAGAAGTTGAAAGATTACTCAGTTTTCTATCACTTTGCTCTTCATTGTATAATGGACATTTTTCAACTATTATACTGAGGCAAAACCTGAAATTTTACATTCAGATCAGCCATAACATTTGCAATCACCCATAACCACAAAGTATAAAAGTAAACAAAATTCTTCCCTGGTTATCCATGCTGAATTCACTATGTCACATAAATCCTTTTTCTGAATTTTTATCACCTAATTCTCTATCAGTTTCACAGTTGATAAAGCAATTTCACAAATGAATTAAATCAATCTGAATCAAAAGCCATTGGCAATACACATTCAATATGCTATTACTATTAAAAATGGAGCAAATGTACTGGATAATGGAAACATAACTACATGCAAGTATTATGAGAATGACTGAATATTAGTGTTCTTTTCCTTTCCAGTAAAAATAGTAAGTTTACCTTGAAATGTATATGTTTTGCCTGAATTGGTTAGCCCATAAGTAAAAATCAGCCGACTTTGTCCTTTCAAGAGGTCTTTTACTGGCTGCATAATGCAACCCTGGAAGAATTCCTTCTGTGTAGTTTCTGGGCCAAAAACCTAATAAGCGTTTTTAAAAACAAGTCTTTTTAGAAAATTCAAGTAAATTTTTACAATCAATTCTACCCCCATAACTCATGTTTTAAAAATTCATTTTTTTAAGCTTATTTATTTATTTAAGTAATCTCTCCAGCTAACATGGAGCTCAAACTCATGATCCTGAGATCAAGAGTTGTGTGCTCCCCAGACTGAGCCAGCCAGGCACCCCTCATGTTTCAAAAACTTAAAAGATTTCTTTTACAAGATTCATATACTTAGGATAGGTGCAATATCCCCAACTCTCACAAATACACATGATAGTTTAACTACTATCAGAAAGTTTTCAAGATAGAAATCTGACCTAGTCAATTAAGTTTTCATCTAAATTTTGAAAAGAACATTTCCTAAAACAAAAAAGGTTAAAAAACCATACAGTAATTTATTCACTTCCAATTATATATTTACAAACCTGAAATTTGAGTCCTACTCTTGAGAAAAAAATACCAGTGCCTAACACCTAAGTTCCATAAGCACATGATATATATAGTTTATTATATACAATTATGTAGCTATTTAGCCTAAGTCAAATCTTTTCTACTTAAAAGAAAAATCTTCAGTTTCATATAAGCACTTACCTTGGAAAAACTGAATTTCTGTGCCATCTGCCCAGAGCTTTTCTCACTTAACCTACCAAGGATGCTTTGAGGATCTTTCAGCAGAATAGTCTGTGAGTCCAGCATATACACACAGCCCTAGAACACATAAATAAATATAAAGAATCCCACAATAAATAAATAAAAACAATGGTATTTTGTCGATTTAATGAAAGTAAAATCCAATTAAAGCCACCACAAACCTCAGACTCATGTTCTTTTTCTGACTGTGTAAATGGTCTTATTCGAAGACAAACCTGGAGATAATCTTTGGATTCCAAGCTATTTGCCTTAAAAAAGAAGAACAAAATAACTGTATTTAAAAAATGCAAAATACGGCTTTTCAGAAAACACCTTTCTTTAAGTGGCTATTACATAACAAACTGAGACTATACAGAACCTCTAAGCAAACAGTGATTCTTCTGTTTGTAACAGAAAAGAGAGAAGCAAATCTACTTACAAAAAAACACCACAAAAGACTCAGTTTCCCCTACCTTCTATATTTATACTTAAAGTTTACAATATACCTCTTTTCCATAAAATCCTAACCTTTATAACTAAATACAAATAACAGGGCTCTAAGTCACTAAAACATAGTACTCTAGAATAAATTACATGCAACCAGAATAGTCTATTAACCCAAATGTTCAATTCCATCTAAAATTTTTTTGCTGGGGCGCCTGGGTGGCTCAGTGGTTAAAGTGTCTGCCTTCGGCTCAGGTCATGATCTCAGGGTCCTGGGATCGAGCCCCACATTGGGCTCCCTGCTCTGCGGGAAGCCTGCTTCTCCCTCTCCGACTCCCCCTGCTTGTGTTCCTTCTCTCGCTTTGTCTCTCTCTGTCAAAATAAATAAATAAAATCTTTAAAAAAAAAAATTTTTTTTTTTTGTTATACAGCATTCTCTTTATTCCTTCCTTGGGGGAAGAAATGAGTTTAGTTCATTTCTTAAAATAATTCTAAAGAAATGTATTTTTGGGGCGCCTGGGTGGCTCAGCTGGTTAAGCGACTGCCTTTGGCTCAGGTCATGATCCCAGGGTCCTGGGATCGAGCCCCGCATCGCGCTCCCTGCTCGGCAGGAAGCCTGCTTCTCCCTTTCCCACTCCCCCTGCTTGTGTTCCCTCTTTCGCTGTCTCTCTCTCTGTCAAATAAATAAATAAAATCTTTAAGAAAAAAATGTTTTGTTTTTTAAGTAAAAAGGGAACAATTACTTAAATACAACTTACTAAAGAAAAACAACAAAAAACACCCAGAAACTAGAAAATCTGAACAGTCCTATATCTATTAAAGAAATTCAACTTACATCCAAATAAACAAAATAATCCCACAAAAAAACTCCAGGCTCTGGTAATTCATTAGTCAATTCTCTCAAACACTTTAGGATATAATCATACAAATCACAGAGAGGCCTTTTAGTAAGTAATCTCTACAGCTAACATGGAGCTCAAACTCATGATCCTGAGATCATGAGTTGAAAAGCGTTTATGTAAGAGAACGCTTTTCAACTAATTTTGAGTATGACATAACCCTGACACCACAATCTGACAAAGATATCCCCAGAAGAAATTACAAAACAATATCCCTAATTAAGATAGGTGCAAAAACTCCCTAACAAAGTATTAGCCAATATATAAAATAGGATAATACATCCTGACCAAAAATGTTTAATCTCAGGAATGCAAGGTCAATTTAGCATTCATTAATCAATTTGGGTAAATAACCACACTGAAAGAATAAAGAAATGTTCATCTCTAGGGGCACCTGGGTGGCTCAGTCAGTAAAGCAACTGCCTTCAGCTCAGGTCAATCCCAGAGTTCTGGGATCGAGCCCTCAGTGGGCAGTCTGCTTGTCCCTCTCCCTCTGCCTCACACTTGCTCATGCTTTCTCTCTCTCTCTAATAAATAAATAAAATCTTTAAAAAAAAAAGAAATGTTTATCTCTAATAGATGTAGGGGGAAAAAAGCATTTGAATGATGACATGAAATTGACACAAGTATTCAACATCCATTCATAATAATTCTCAGCAAAGTGGAATAGACAGGAACTTCCTTCACCTGAAAAAGGACATTTACAAAAACCTACAGCAACATCATACTTAATGGTGAAAGACTGAATCTAAGATGAGTAGCAAGGTAAGTAACAATACAAGGATTTCTGCTATCACCATTTTTATCTAACTCTGTACAAGAGGTTCTAGTAAATGTAATCAGGCGAAAGAAAGACAAAAAAGAAAGAAAAGAAAAAGAAAAAGAATGAAAAGAAAGGAAAAAAGGAAGGAAGGAAGGAAGGAAGGAAGGAAGGAAGGAAGGAAGGAAGGAAGGAAGG
>NW_027397082.1:28429477-28444835 GCF_003265705.2 Callorhinus ursinus
AGGAAGGAAGGAAGGAAGGAAGGAAGGAAGGAAGGAAGGAAGGAAGGGCATCCAGATTGGGAAGAAATAAAATTGTCTTCATTCATAGACAACATTAACATCTACATACAAAAATCAAACAGAATCTACAAAAACGTTACTAGAACTATTAAATGAGTTTAGCAATGTAACAGGATACAAGATCAATATGTAAAAATCAATTATTCTTTTATATACTGGGAAGAAAGTCACAAATTGATTTTAAAAAGCAATACCATTTGGAATAGCATCAAAACTCATGAATTAATAAATCTGACAAAAGATGTGAAAGGCCTATGCCCTGGAAACTACAAAACAATATTCCAAGAAATTAAAGGAGACCAAAAGAAATTGAGATACACCTTGCTCATTGTTCAGTAAACTCAATAATGTTAAGATGTCAATTCTTCCAAAACTGATCTACAGATTCAATGCAACTGCAATCAAAATCCCAAGAGGCTTTTGTTGTGGCAATTGACAAGCTCATTTAAAAATTCAGAGTTCAGTGATGACCTCTACCTCTGAAACTAATAATACATTATGTTAATTGGATTTAAATTTTTAAAAAATGAAAATAAATAAAATCTTTAAAAAAATAAAAATAAAAGTTAAATAAATAAATAAAACATGGAAGAAATATTGAGATCCATGCAACCCACAATATATACAGGAAAAACTTTAAGGATAAAAGCTACATTTTTAAGCTCAGTATGTTGTTCTCTTTTTCCTAAAATGCAGAATGTCCAGTCCATTTATGGACACCAGACAATCATAGAAGTATATTTCTCACTAGCCTGTTTTGTCCATACCAGCTTCTAAATTGCCAAAATAATTCTGTTGAGAGATTTTCAATGAAAGGGAAGAGAAGGAAGTGTGTTTTAATTTCAGGAAAATTAAACAAATATAAAACTTGCTTCAGTATATCTTGCAAACCTATTTATCACATATAAAGTATGTATTTTTTAAAGGTTCAAAAAAATTTTTTTAATAAAAATTCACAGAGAGGGGCACCTGGGTGGCTCAGTTGGTTAAGCGTCCAACTCTTGATCTCAGCTCAGGTTTTGATCTCAGGGTCCTGAGTTCAAGCCCCATACTGTGCTCCATGCTGGGCATGGAACCTACTTAAAAAAAAAAAAAAAAAAAAATTCACATAGAAATGCGAAGTACCTAGAATAGTCAAAACAACTATGAAAAAGAAATTTGGTGGGCTAACATAACATTACCTGATTTCAACACTACAGCGATCAAAATAGTGGGGTACTGGCAGAAAGACAGACAAATCAATGAAATAGAATATTCAGAAATAACCCCCCCATAGCATATCTGATTTATGATAAAGGTGGAAAGAAAATGCAGTACAGAAAGCACAGCTTTTTCAACAAATCAGGCTAGAACAATTGGATACCTATATGTAAAAAAATAAGAATTTGGATACACACCTCATATTGTATATAGAAATTAATTCAAAATAGATATCTTAAATGTAAAACTAAAACTATAAAACTTCTAAAAGAAGAAAATCTTTGTGGACGTGAGTTAGGCAAAGATTTCTTAAATATGACACCAAAGGGACAATCCATAATAGAAAAAATTGATAAAATTAAAAACTTCTGTTCTTCAAAAAACACTATTAAGGGATAACAGGCAAGCCATAGACTGGGAAAAAATATTTACAAAGTATGTATCTGACAAATACAAATAGATACATCTGAAAAGTATAAACACTTAAAATTAAATAATAATATATAAACAAACAACCCAATTTTTTTAAATGGGCAAAGACTTAAATTGACACTTCACCAAAAATACAATAATGACAAATAATCACATGAAAACATATTCAACATCTTTAGTTATTAAGTTAAATGCAAATACCAATGTGATACCAATACACCTATTAGAATGGCTAAAAATAAAGACTGCCCAGAAAAGCCAAGATAAAACTGAAGGAGAAGAACAGAGTTGGAGGACTGACACTATACAACTTCAAGACATACTATAACGTTACAGTAATCAAGACAGTGTGGAATTGGAAAAAGAACAGAATCCATCAATGGAACAGAATATAGAGCTCAGAAATAGACGCACATGAATATAGTCTACTCACCTGTGACAAAGAAGCAAAGGCAATACAATGGAGCAAAGACAAGTCTTTTCAACAAATGGTGCTGCAACAACTGAACATCCACATGCAAAAACATCAATCTAGAAAAATTAATCTTATACCCTTCACAAAAATGAATTCAAAACAGATACAACCCTAAATGTAAAAACACAAATGTAAAATACTAAAGTCCTAGAAAATCCAGATGACCTTGGGTTTGGCAATGACTTTTTAGATTCAACACCAAAGGCATTCTTAGCTCGTGAGCAATACAAAAACAGGCCATTGCTTACAGACCCTTGTGTTAAGTGAAAGAAGGCAGACATAAAAGTTCCACATATATACCAAGAGACACTTATCCTTTCCTCCCTTCTTTACTTTATTTTTTTTAAGATTTATTTATTTATTTGAGAGAGAGAGAGAGAGAGAGTGTGCAGGTGGGGGGAGGGGCAGAAGGAGAGAGAGAGAATCCCAAGTGGACTCCCCACTAAGTGCAGAGCCCCGACATGAGGCTTGATCCCATGACCCTGAGATCATGACCTGAGCTGAAATCAAGAGTCAGATGCTCAACCGAGACACGCAGGCACCTCTCTTTCTCAATTTATGATTAAACAAGCTCAAGTAAAAAACCCTGGCATATGATGGATATTAAGTAAGTATTGTTTATTTTTATTTATGTTCCCTTTCCCCTTCCATCATTCTTTATAAAATGGGTTAGTCCATCTCTCTAAGGCATCAAAATTAACAATCAAAAATGTAACAAATAGAATATAAATGGATTGAAAAGTAAATGTGTAAGAAATAAAGTCTAGAGGCACCTGAGTGTCTCAGTTGGTGAAGCAGCCGACTCATGATTTCGGCTCAGGTCATGATCTCAGGGTCCTGGAATCAAGCCTGTATCAGGCTGCAGGCTCAGCCAGGGAGTTTGCTTGTAGACTCCCTCTCCCTGCTGGAGCTCTCTCTCTCTCCCTCTTTCTCTTAAATAATAAATAAATAAATCTTAAAAAAAAAAAAAGGAATAAAGTCTACAAAGACACACAACAGGGGTAGTAGGTAGGGTGGTAGAAGGAAGGACTTTTACTTTTTAAACACTACTGAGTTATTTTAATTTAACTAAGGCCTGCAATTCCTAGGGGCATAGTGGAATATTTTACATTTTTGAGGGAATCACAGCAGTACATGACATATGGTGGAACACCATGAACTATTAGCTCAAAGTAGTTCACAGTTTCAATGTTAGATCATACTATTTCTTTTGTTGTCATATCTTGGTGAAGTTGGATTTTTCAGTGGTTGCTGTGATTAAAAAAAAAAAAAAAAAGTACTACCCCAAAACAAAGAGGAATAGGAAATAAGGTTGGCGATACCAAATCTGATTCCAAAGCTTGAAGTGCCCAAAAGGTATTATCTTTACAGTAAATAACTGTGGTAATTCTTTTTTTTTTAATTTTATTATGGTATGTTAGTTACTATACAATATATCATTAGTTTTTTTTTTTGTTGTTAAAGATTTTATTTATTTATTTGACAGAGAGAGACACAGTGAGAGAAGGAACACAAGCAGGGAGAGTGGCAGAGGGAGAAGCAGGCTTCCCGCCGAGCAAGGAGCCCTATGTGGGGCTCGATCCCAGGACCCTGGGATCATGACCTGAGCCGAAGGCAGATGCTTAACGACTGAGCCACCCAGGCGCCCCTATATCATTAGTTTTTGATGTGGTGATCCACGATCCATTGTTTTCGTATAACACCCAGTGCTCCATGCAGTACGTGCCCTCCTTAATACCCATCACCAGGCTAACCAAGACCCCTCCCCCCTCCCCTCTAAAACCCTGTTTGTTTCTCAAAGTCCACAGTGTCTCATGGGTGGTAATTCTTAAAGAAAGTAATTTTTTTATTTTTACATTAATTATTTTCAATGGCTCTTGCTTAAGGTATAGATAGTTATTAAGTAGTTTGGACCTACCACTTAGAAGAACTGTTACATATTTAGGGTGCCATGAAAAAAATTACTGAGATAGAAGGTTGCCTCAAACCCACCAAGTCTAGAAAGCTCTGGTCATACCTGTCAGCAAGTGTGTGCATGCCACACACACTTCCACTCAAAATCATGATAATCAACATAATACTTTTCTTGTACTTACCTCAATGCTTGAAGCAACTAAGGAAAATTCACGAGAGAGATTAAGCTTAACACCATCAAAATTTATTTCCGAAGGCCTTGCAACTGGGTCAGCACTAAAAACATAAGATGGTCTAGGTACTCCATCCTGATTTAAATCAGATTCCATTCTGCAAGAATAACAGTAACTTTAGATAATTTTAATAAATTAGCATATAAGCCACCCACAGTTCAAGAATTCTGAGTCCTGTCCACTACTAACCCCCATATAACTAGTCTTCCAGAGAAGGAAAACATTAGACTGCTTCATCTATAACATGATGAACCATGGAAAAGACAATGATCAAATTATTTACAGATTCTGAATCAAATAATATTGGACACAGCCTACCATTACTATTCATATGACCCAACCTATAGGTAGATTCATCCAGAGATTCATGAGTAAAGGTAGCCCATTACATAAGACAGTATAAAATATTCAATCTCTGCCTGAAATCCTCTCAGAAATCAAATAAGAGTAAATTATAATCTTGTTATTTTAGTTATTTAATGTCTTCTGAGAATGTTACCTACAAACTCTGTAATGTTTTAGCATTTAGGAGTAAAACTCAGTTATCTGGACAATTTAACTCTTTCCACTGAATTCTTCCAAATAATGCAAGTGAAAAGTAAAGTACTGTATGTTAACACATTCAAAACAGAACCTGACACGTTATAAGTCTTAAAAATTAAGGTGGATATGGAATAATGCATCAAAATGTTACAACTAAATTAAACCTTAACTAAAAAAATTTTAACATTCTAATAGTTATTGACAATCTACGAGGTGCATAATACCAGGGAGAAAGAGAGCTCCCTACTGTTCTTTGACAATATTATGAAATATCCAGAACGGTGACTCCCAAACACATATATATATATGTGTTATATATAAAAAAGCTAAAGATGGCCCTTGTATATTGGCCCTATGTTGTTTACTTCTTAACAGAAGGCCAGAAATGTTAATTCAAAAACCCATTAGGTGCCAGACTCAAATTTTTACACAACAATTTGCTTTTAATATAGCCCAAATAACCTTTTTTTTTTTTAAGTCATTTAGAGCCTAACTAGTTTGCACATCCCAGGAAACTATACCCAACTTCTGCTAATCACAAACAAATTCAGGGCTATAAAGACCCAAACCACTAATGCCTTCTGGAGTTCTCTGACCCTGGGACTCCCCGCTGTGCTGCTGAGCAAAATCACTTAAGACCATAAGCCCCAACTCTAACTCTTCCTCTCCTTCCCCTCCCAATCCCCGAATTCCCTTGCCTTTTTCCCCTTCTAGGTAGTGGTCCTTCATTCTAGTTTCTGGAAGGTCTCACGCTGTGGGGGACTTCCGTTGCATGCAATCCTGTCAAAGTGCTACCCCAATAAAGCTCCTTGTGTGATGCTGCCACACTGTGGTCAGATCTTTTTCCTTGATCAGCCCTGAAACCCACAAACTCAATACAACAGAGTTGTTTTTGTTTTTCCTAAATCTCAAAAAGACAAAGGAAATTACTTACTGTCAGCAAAGCCCAGCAAACTACAGGATCAACCAACCATACGCTTAAACAAGTTTAGTACCTTGGTTGCTTTTGTCTTTATTGTATTAATCAGTGACATAATAAAAATGGGGTAATTACTTAAATGCAGTTTGATAGAGTATTTCAAACATGCAATCTATGGGTGAAAATTAAGAAAAGGGGTATTCGATAGAGTAAAAATAACCACTAATCTGGAACATAGGTGAAAAGTTTGCAAAAACATTAAAGCACCGGCTTGACATTACATAACTCAGATTTTATGGAAATGCCCACAAAATTGGAAGATAAATTTCACTCTTTGCCATCAATTAATTTTTGGTTTAAAAAAAAGATAGGGGTGCCTGAGTGGCTCAGTTCATTAACCATCTGCCTTCAGCTCGGGTCACAGTCCAGGGTGCTGGGATGGAGCCCCACAGGTGGCTCCCTGCTCAGCAGGAACCCTGCTTCTCCCTCTCCCTCTGCCACTCCCCTTGCTTGTGTTCTCTCGCTCTCTCTCAAATAAATAAATAAAATCTTTAAAAAAAAGAAAAGATAAATCCTTTATTACTGAATTAAAAATAATTATACCTCTTTTAAAAAGGTTATAGTATTCGTACTTGTTCATATGTAGAGTTTCAATAAACTAAGTGCCTCTTAACATTTATAAAATTGGTTAGATGTACTGTCACATCCTGTACTTTTGGTTAACTTCTCCCTAACAAGATTATAAATCTCTTGACAGCGAGAACTTTTCCTTATACTACTCTGTATCCCCTGAAACAAATTCAGAGATGTGTAAGTGATAAAAAAAAAAAACCTCCCTAATTACTTAAATAATAATAAAATCCTCTAAACCAAAGAAATATAAATATCGGTACTAGTCTTTTAGTGATATTATCTTTAGCAACAGCAGGGTTCAAGACTTCATTTCTCATTTCAGAAGGCTGTTCCCATGACTGAGAAACTGCCTCTTTTACCGTCTCTCCACTGAGATTCCATGGTTGAACACGGGTGAAAGACAACAAATCTGCTACTGAATGAGGTTTCTGAATGTCACCCACAAAATACAGTCTCAAAAGAAGTCTATCATCTATTTGATGAGTCCTTTATGTGATTTTGCAACTTGAAGTCTTGGGTCTTGGACATCTAATAAAATACATATACTGCTACCGCTGCTTCTGGGTAAACATGCCACCTGGTTTTAATAACAAATCAACCTGAATCTGGTCACTTTAAGCAACGATTGCTTAAGGCACGAACTTGTGTCAACTAATCCTTCAGCAAAGAATATCAGAGTGTGTGTAAGGCAGGAATCACTGAAGCAGGAAGTGGAAGGAGCTGGAGGGAAACATTCTAAACAGGGGGGTGAGAGCAGTCATTGAGTTCGCCACACACACCCCTTTCCGCCAGGTACTGCAAAGCCCAAGACTGCAAGCCCCAGGCACCGGCAGCAGCCTGGAAAAAAACACACAGACGGCCACGATAGGGCTCCCTGCAAAAAGAGGTCATATCACCTGCCAAGCAAACTGCTCACCTCGGGGATTCAGAAAACTAGGCTTGACGATGGAGATCTGCGCCTCAACAACAGCAGCAGCAAACCAATAATAAAAACATTAATGACTGCAAACACTTGGTGCCTAATATATACTGGCACTGTTTCTAACAACTTTACATATTATTTTATCTTCACAAGAGCCGGAAAAAGCGAGTACTGTTATTAACAGGTGACCCAGAGAGATTAAATATGTTGCGTTGCCTCACTCAGCTAATATGCAGTGGAGACAAGATTAAGCTCCAACCCAAGTAGTATGGCTCAACCCTACGATGCGCATGCGCTGCCCATGGTCCCCAGGAGCACCCATCGCTCTACCACCCAGTTCCTGAGAGTAACCTCAGGCGCATCGCGTTCCCCGTGGGAAGGTACTCATACTACCAGCGCCGTTTCCCAGACTCAGGCCTTGTATGTGCGCAGTCACCCACCTCTTCCCTGGAACCTCACCTGGGTGCACCTCTTCACCTGCAAAAGTTGTCTGGCCTGCCCAACCTGTGCGCAGTTCCGCGAGGTTTTCGTTTTCAAATTCAAACAATGGCGGCTAAGCCAGCGCACGGAACGCTGGGAGTGGGCGGAGCTTCCGGAACGACGCCCGGGAGCGCAGAGGCTCCACCAGCTCCCGGAAGAAGCTTTCAAATCTGGGGCGGTTCTCGGAACGCCGGCAATCACGGGGCGGAGGGGCTGGTGAGCGGCCGGCAAGAGGAGGGTTGGGAGTCCGCGCGGAGTCAGGTGTGCAGCGCGGGCTGGGGCGCTGCCTGGTGGCTGCGGCCGGTAGCACCTCTGTTGGCACGGACGCCTATCTCGGATACCATCCTGGAGACGAGCGAAGGCCTGGAGGTGAGGCCGCTGCCATCGCACTTAGCCCCGTGACTCCCCCCAGGGGCGGGCGGAGGAATGGCGAGCTAGCCTCTGCTCCGGCGTGCCCCTGCAGGCGGCAGCGACTTCGCCCCCCGAGAGTCGCTTAGATTTAGGGCTGCCCGCACCCGGAGGGCCACTTCTTTCGCTGCCTGACCCAAGATGTCATCCCCAGCGGTCCTCATGGACAGACGAAATAAGTTTCTCCCAGAATAGACTTTTATAGGCATTTTCTTTCTTCTTTTTTTTTTCTTTTTTGCCATTCTGAAAATATTAAAGCACCTACCCCTGCCAGGCGTTGTGCTGTGACAGTCTAAATTCCATGCGTAGGCAAGGTCTTTGCTCAAAACGTAAGTGCCAGCACAAGCCTTATCTGCTTCTTTTAAAGTGATCCTCTTCTTTCGAGTGTGGTGCATTTATTACTTCGGCCGTCTCTCCCTCCTGTGCTTGATTTTAAAGAAAAATAACTGCTAAGGTTAACTGAAATTTTACCTTGTGCCAATCATGGTATTAAGCATTTAAAATGGATCGTCTTACTAATCCTGAGAACAGCCCTTTGAGGTAGGTACTATTATTATCCCCATTTTATAGATTCCGAGGAAACAGTTCATATGACTAAGTGATTTGCTAAAAAGCTTATGGCTATTACGGAAGGAGCTGGAATCAAATTCAGCAGGATAATTTCATAGACCCACCCTCTTACATGTGGTCTTATTTTTTACTATTTTACTTGGCTAGGAACAGTTTTAGAAAACCTACTTTGATGAGCTTAGGGTCTTCCTTACCTTATCATTCTCTATATGTCCTTCAGTTTACCCCTTCTCTGGCTGACTCCCCACTGTCTCCTCATTCAGTTCACTTTCCCCACAAAATCATCATTTGAAGTAAGCCAGTTTGGAGTAGAGGAGAGGATGCAGGGCCAGGAGTTAAAATGAACAGAGAAAGTCAATGTAAAGGGGAAGACAAGAGGAAAGATAAAATAAAAACTATGTTTTCCTGTCCAGGCTGAAACTCAAGTCTTTAGTGGGCTCTGTGTCAAAGTCTCCATTGCTCCTTCAGGCATGTCTACCCCTAAATCTGTGTTTCTTGTCATACCTCATAATGCCTTTATTGCTTTTATTTTAAGATGTCATTTATTTAGTTAGTTATTTGAAAGGGAGAGATAGAGAGAGCACAAGCGGGGGGGAGGGCAGAGGGAGAGAGAGAAGCAGACTCCCTGATGAGCAGGGAGCCCAACCCTGACCCTGAGATCATGACCAGAGCTGAAGGCTGATGCTTATGCAACTAAGCCACCCAGGCACCCCTGCCTTTATTTCTTTTACTAGCTATTACTGATTCCCATCTCTTGAACCCTCCAGGTGCTATGTTTATTCATTATTTGACAAATACTTATTGAAAACCTGCTATGTGTCAAACACTAGGCTGGAATTTAGGGAAACAGTGGAGATGAGTAAGCAAAATAGACAGTAACCCTCAAGGAGCTTACATTCTAATGGGAGAGACAATCAAGTTAAAAAATACATATAATTGAGAAATTACAACTGTACTGAGTGGTTTGAAGGAAAATATTCTAAGAGTTGTAAGACTATGTCACAGGGAATCTGAGCAAATAATGTTTGATCTGGATCTCCAGGGCTCATTAGGCAATTGACCAGGTTTTAAAAGGAGTAAGCATTCCAGGCATAGGACAAATAATACCAGACACAGAGGAAGCAAAAAATAAAAAATAAAAATCCAGTGGATTCTCTTTATTTTTATCTCACTCCCAGAAGCAGCCACACAGTTAAATGCTTGAGGCTTGCCGTACTCATTTGGCTTCTGGGTCAGTAAAAAGTCACTTTGTCCTTGTTTACTCCTGATCGTACTAACCACCTGTCTTAATCTCCTTTTCTATCTCTTCTACCTAAGCTCTAAATTATGGGCATCCTCAGAGCTTGGTCCTGAGCCCACCTTTTTCTCTCCTCTATAGTCTTCCTCTTGGCAACCTCATCAACTCCCATGGATTTAAGTATACTTACTGGTGACTTCCAGATTCCGTGTCCTCTCCAGACCTCTCCTCTGAATGCCAACCAGATGCAAATATCTGAGTACCCACTTAACATCTCTACTTGGTTGTATGACAGATATCAGTAACTTAATATATTCAATATGGGATGTTGACTTTTCACTTCAAACCCCAAATTCTCGGGCACCTGGGTGGCTCAGTCGGTTAAGCGGCTGCCTTCGGCTCAGGTCATGATCCCAGAGTCCTGGGATCGAGCCCCACATCGGGCTACTTCCTCAGCGGGGAGCCTGCTTCTCCCTCTCCCTCTGCTTGCCACTCCACTTGCTTGTGCTCTCCCTCTCTCTCTCTCTCTATCAAATAAATAAATAAAATCTTTAAAAAAAAAAAAGATTTTCAAACCCCAAATTCTCTCCTCCCTAATCTCCATCTCAGTGAATGACACCACCATGTCTCTGCCGAGTTTACTCAAGACAAATAAGAATCATCCTTGGATCCTCCTTTTCCCTCAGCAGCCTCACTCAGTTCATAAACAAATGTATATCTATTGTGCTTTTGTGGTATAAGTAAAATAAACACCTGTTTCCCTTTTCATTGCCCAGACCACCATAGCCTCCCAACTTGTCTCCCTGCTTATTAAGATCCTGCTCTCCTCCCCAACATTGTTTGGAGTAACCAAACTAATCTCAAAATGTAAATGATAAAGTCACTCCCTGGCTTAAAGCCCTTCAGTGATTTCAGAAGAAAGTCATATTTATATTTTTAAGGGAAGAAAACAGATGCAAAAGAACTTACAAAATACACTAACTTTTGTGTAAGAAAAAAAGAAATGAAAGTATATATATATATGTATATACCACACAGATACACATACGTTTGACCTGCTTTTTAAGAGATAAGTTCAAAAACTGTAAATCAGAAAATTAGCTGAAAATGGTTACCTATGGGGATGGAAATGTTTTGCAAGGACCAATGATGGCAGTGTGGCTTCTCTGAATAACGTTTTTTTTTAAATATAGTTTTGCATTTTCAAAACATTAAATCTAAAGCCATAGAAATAATAGCAAGTCCTAAAATTTAATACAAAGAAAGAAATGAACATACTTGAATATCAAATTGCCAGCATAACCATACAGAGAAAAAGTTCAGTCAATTAATTGAGCGCAGTATACTCCATGAACTGGAGTTAGGAGTTGTGGGATAAAGTGTAAGAGCAAAACAGTGCAAAGAAATCAGCAACTTCACCTAGTAGGTTTGATGTTGAAAGGGGTATTGGTGTAGCAATTTTGAAACTACTCTGCATGCGTTATAGGAAAAAGCAAATGAATAAATATATTCATGTTGCTTAGAACCGAAGTTCTCAACTATGGGAGAAGAAAGATAACAAATATGGAATGATAGAGGCTAAGGAAGAATCCCATAGTGTTGGATTTGAATTGGTGGTAGTAAATAAAGTTATGATTTTTTTTATCTCAGTTGGTCCATTGACAGGGCCTAGAGGCATAGAAACCCTGACACCCCAGTGAGAATAAGCACACCTAGCAACAAGCCACCCACATTGTTTCTAAACACCATTCATCACTAAAAGGAATCAGTCCTCCTTGGAGAGAAGGCTGATTCACATCTGGAGCAAGGAAATTGCAAAATGAGCCTGGAACGTTCTTGTCAGAAAGCAAAGAAGTCTTAGAGATTAATAGGGTCATTTCAAAGATATTGGACCCAGATTAACAGAGCTTCTGTTGACCACACTTGGAACAATTTGAGCATTGAAAAAAATAATAATGATGGTGAGAGACCAAAACAGATTTCGTTTTTTTTAAGTTCTCTCCATGAAAGAAAGAGGGAGAGATGAAATAAAAACAAAAAGTTCTTCTATACATAAGAATGCTAGTTAATGAATACAAATAAAACAATAAATAGAAAATCCCCATTTTGGGGCGCCTGGGTGGCTCAGTCTGTAAGAGTCTGCCTTCGGCTCAGGTCGTGATCCCAGTGTCCTGGGATCGAGCCCCGCAGCCCTGCATCAGGCTCCCTACTCTGTGGGAAGCCTGCTTCTCCCTCTCCCACTCCCCCTGCTTGTGTTTGCTCTCTCACTGTGTCTCTCTCTCTCAAATAAATAACTAAAATCTTTAAAAAAAAAAGAAAGAAAATCCCCATTTTGCAATTCCCAATATAAAAACTGATATGGGTAGGGATGCCTGGGTCACTCAGGTGGTTAAGCATCTGCCTTCAGCTCAAGTCATGGTCCCAGGGTCCTGGGATCGAGTCCTGCATCGGGCTCCCTGCTTGCTTCTCCCTCTGCCTGCTGCTCTCCCTACTTGTGCTCTCTCTTTCTCTCTCTCCCTCTGACAAATATATAAAATCTTTTTAAAAAATTGATATGGGTAAACCTTATCAATACATGCCAAAACAGTGGATGAAAGATGCTAAAATCATTGGCTGAAAGGTTGTTGGGGACCAGGGCATTAACACTATCTTAAAGAGTATCCTAGAGATTAATTCATAATTATCAACATAGAGATTTATTTATTAGACATACCTTAACCAAATGAGGAAACTTAGCATCACCAATAATGGAGCAATTTATCACTTGATGGTATCTGTGCCAGAAACGTTTAACCTAAATCTAATTATGAGGAAACAAAACAAAACAAAAAGAATGTAGAACACTTTACAAGACAACAGGCCGAGGTTCTTCAAAAAGTGTAAGGGAAAAAGAAAAACAAGGTGGAGGATTGCATTAGTCAGGAGACAAACATTACAAATGAAATTCATAAATCTTGTTTGGTTCGTAGTTGTTTTTTTTTTAAGAAGTAACTACAGAAAAACATTTTGTGGAGAGTTGGAGAAATTTAAATATGGACTATATATTAGATGATACTGAATCAATATTAAATTTTTTGGTGTGTGATAATTTGTGACTATATAGAAGATTGTTCTGGGAAGATACTTGCTTCACTATTCAGCCACTTACCTTCAAAAGCTTTGGAAAAAAATGAAACAAAAACAAAACAAGTGAGAGGGAACAAAAAAATAGGACAGGGAAAATGGGACCAAAAAAGCAAAGTGGCAAAAAGTTAAAAACTGCTGGATCTAGGTGAAAGGTATAGCAATGTACATTGTGCCACACTTCTAATTTTTAAAAATAACTTGGAGATTTTCTAAAGTAAAAAGAAAAGGAGGGGCGCCTGGGTGGCTCAGTTGCTTAGGTGTCTGCCTTCGGCTCAAGTCATGATCCTGGAGTCCCGGGATCGAGTCCCGCATCGGGCTCCCTGCTCAGCGGGGAGTCTGCTTCTCCCTCTGACCCTCTTCCCTCTCGTGCTCTCTATCTCTCATTCTCTCTCTCTCAAATAAATAAATAAAATCTTTAAAAAAAAAAAACTCTCAAAAAAAAAAAAAGGAAAGGAAAACATTTTCTAATTCTTTACCATGGCCCACCAGGCCCTGCAGGATCACCCACTGGCCACCCTCACTTCCCTTGTCGCTTTGTGCAATGAGGTAGTGTGCCCTGGATACTTTAACCACACCAGATTCTTTATCGCATATATGGACCTTTCCATAGGTTGTTCCCTCCTCCCTATTCATCGTGTGGCTCACTGCTCTTCCTCCTTTAGATCTCTCTATAATAGTACCTTCTAAGAGAAGACTTCCACGCCACCTTGCCTCAATGGGCCCTTTTTTTTATTTGCAAGATCAATTCCACTTTCATACTTATTACAATCAGCAGTTATTGTATTCATCTGGTTTTTGTTGTCTTTATTATTCCCCCCCTTCCTGAAATACAAGTTGAGGACAAGAATTTACGTTCATGAGGACACTGATGTGTCCTCAATGACTGTATAAATCCATGGTCGGAGGGGAGGAGAAAGATGGCGGAGGAGTAGGAGACCTGGATTTTGTCTGGTCTCAGGAATTCAGCTGAAAAGGGATCAAACCATTCTGAACACCTACGAACTCAACAGAGGATCGAAGAAAAGAATAGCAACTCTCTGAACAGAAAAGCGACCACTTACTGGAAGGTAGGACGTGCAGAGAAGTGAATCCGAGGCGATATTTGGGAGGATAGACGGCGGGGGAGGGGGCCTCCGCCGGCCGCTTCTGGCAAGTGATAGAGCTGCGGAGCACAAAATCGGAACTTTTAGAAGTCGGCTCCGCTGAGGGAGGTCGCTGCAGTGGCTAAGTGGGGGGTGGAACCCTCGCAGGACAGTGTGGTCTCAGGACCCTCGGGGTCACAAAAAGATCGGGGGTGCCTGAGTGCGGCAGAGCGCCCAGGTATTGGAGCGGGGAAGCTGGCTGCAGAAACGGAGCCGAGGCACGGACTCTCAGCTCGGGGTGGCCATAAACTGTGATCCGCGGGACAGTCGGGCCACTGCTCCTCCAGCAGGGACCCAACAAGCGGCAGATCCGAGGAGACTCCCCTTCCCCCCCCCCGGGGAGGAGCGGCGCGGGAGCACACGGCAGGGATCTGCTGGGTTTGGAGACAACACCGAGTTGGGTGCCAGAGATAGAAACGCTCGGTCACAGGCCGGGTGAGCACGGAGTGCGGCCGGAGACCGGGGAGATGGGAGTGTCTGCTTTTCTCTGGGGGCACACTGAGGAGCGGGGCACCGAGTTCTCGGCTCCTCCGGGCGGAGATTTAGAGGCCACCATTTTCACTGTCGTCCTCCAAAGCCGTACGGAAAGCTTGCATGGAAAAAAAGCTCCCAAGAGCAAACCCGAGCAGATTGCGTAGCCCGGACCGACAAGGGCGGGGCAATTCCGCTGCCAGCAAAGACATTTGGGAACCACGGCAACAGGCCCCTCCCCCAGAAGATCAGCACGAACAGCCCGCCAAGACCAAGTTTACCGATCAATGAGAACCGAAGAACTCCAGCGCTAGGGGAATACTGCACAAAGAATTCATGGCTTCTTTACCATGATTCATTAGTCTTTCAAAGTTTTTTTTTTTTGAATTTTTCTTTTTCCTTATTTCCACCAACATCTTATCAAGCCCTTTTTAAAAAAAAAACATTTTTAGTTTTCATTTTTAAGTCATATTCTATCCCTTCATAATACTTACTTATTTTTGGCATATATATATAAGTTGCTCTCATTTTAAAATTTTGAGATACAGTTTCTTCTAATAGATCAAAATATACGCTAAATCACTAGTGTGTGG
>NW_027397082.1:28444935-28468972 GCF_003265705.2 Callorhinus ursinus
AGTTTCTTCTAATAGATCAAAATATACGCTAAATCACTAGTGTGTGGCTTTGTTCTAGTCTCCTGCCTGATAACATTCTCTCCCTTTTTCTTTTTTTTAAATCTTCTTTCTTTTTTCAACTTCTTATCAATTCCTTTTATAAAATCTTTTATAATTTTCATCTTTACAGTCATATTCCATCCCTTCATTGTATCAACCCTTATTTTGTACATATATAAGTCTTACTTTAAAATTTTAGGAGGCACTTTCTTCTAACAGACCAAAATACACCCAAAATCTAGTGTGTGGCACTGATCTATGCACTAGCCTGATCATATTTGACCATATTCTGTTTTTCTTTTGGTTTTGTTCCGTTTTTGTTTGTTTTTATCTTTTTCTTCTCTTTTTTCTTTCTTTCTCTTTCTTCTCCCCTGGTTTCAGGTCTTTTCTGATTTGTTTAGAGTATATTTTCTGGGGATGTTGTTAACCTGTTAGCATTTTGTTCTCTCATTCATCTATTCTCCTCTGGACAAAATGACAAGATGAAAAAAAATCACCTCAACAAAAGAACAAGAGGTAGTACCATGAACCAGGGACCTACTCAATACGGACATTAGTACGATGTCGGACCTAGAGTTCAGAATCATGACTTTAAAGATACTAGCTGGGCTTGAAAAAACATGGAGGTTATTAGAGAAACCCTTCCTGGAGAAATAAAAGAACTAAAATCGAACCAAGTTGAAATCAAAAAGGCTATTAATGAAGTGCAATCAAAAATGGGGGCACTAACTGCTAGGATAAATGAGGCAGAAGAGAGAATTAGTGATATAGAAGACCAAATGATGGGAATAAAGAAGCTGAGAAAAAGAGAGAAACAACTACTGGATCACGAGGGCAGAATTCGAGAGATAACCGATAGGATAAGATGAAACAACATTAGAATAATTGGGATCCCAGAGGAAGAAGAAGAAAGAGAGAGGGATGGAAGTTATTGGAACAAATTATAGCAGAGAACTTCCCTAATGTGGGGAAGGAAACAGGCATCAAAATCCAGGAGGCACAGAGAACCCCTCTCAAAATCAATAAAAATAGGTCAACACCCCGACATCTAATAGTAAAACTGATGAATCTCAGAGACAAAGAGAAAATCTTGAAAGCAGCTCGGGAGAAGAGATCTGTAACCTATAATGGTAGAAACATGAGATTGGCAACAGACCTATCCACAGAGACCTGGCAGGCCAGAAAGGACTGGCATGATATCTTCAGAGCACTAAACGAGAAAAATATGCCCCCAAGAATACTATATCCAGCTAGGCTTTCACTGAAAATTGAAGGAGAGATAAAAAGCTTCCAGGACAAACAAAAACTAAAGGAATTTGCAACCATGAAACCAGTCCTCCAAGAAATATTGAAAGGGGTCCTCTAAGCAAAGAGAGAGCCTAAAAGCAGCATAGACCAGAAAGGAACACAGACAGTATACAGTAACAGTCACCTTACAGGCAATACAATGGCACTAAATTCATATCTTTCAATAGTTACCCCGAATGTAAATGGGCTAAATGCCCCAATCAAAAGACACAGGCTATCATTGGATTAAAAAACAAGACCCATCAATATGCTGTCTGCAAGAGACTCATTTTAGACCCAAAGACACCCCCACATTGAAAGTGAGGGGGTGGAAAACCATTTACCATGCTAAGGGACACCAAAAGAAAGCTGGGGTGGCCATCCCGATATCAGACAAATTAGATTTTAAAACAAAGACTGTAATAAGAGATGAGGAAGGACACTATATCCTACTTAAAGGGTCTATCCGACAAGAAGATCTAACAATTGTAAATATCTATGCCCCTAACATGGGAGCAGCCAATTATATAAGGCAATTCATAACAAAAGCAAAGAAACACACTGACAACAATACAGTAATAGTGGGGGACTTTAACACCCCCCTGACTGAAATGGACAGATCATCTAAGCAAAAGATCAACAAGGAAATAAAGACTTTAAATGACACACTGGACCAAATGGACTTCACAGACATATTCAGAACATTCCATCCCAAAGCAACGGAATACACATTCTTCTCGAGTGCCCATGGAACATACTCCAGAATAGATCACATCCTAGGTCACAAATCAGGTCTCAACCGTTACCAAAAGATTGGGATTATTCCCTGCATATTTTTGGACCACAGTGCTTTGAAACTAGAACTCAATCACAAGAGGAAAGTCGGAAAGAACTCAAATACGTGGAGGCTAAAGAGCATCCTACTAAAGAATGAATGGGTCATCCAGGAAATTAAAGAAGTATTAAAAAAATTCATGGAAACCAATGAAAATGAAAACACAACTGTTCCAAATATTTGGGATACAGCAAAGGCAGTCCTGAGAGGAAAGTGTATAGCAATACAAGCCTTTCTCAAGAAACAAGAAAGGTCTCAAATACACAACCTAACCCTACACCTAAAGGAGCTACAGAAAAAACAGCAAATAAAACCTAAACCCAGCAGGAGAAGAGAAATAATAAAGATCAGAGCAGAAATCAATGAACTAGAAACCAAAAGAACAGTAGAACAGATCAACGAAACTAGGAGCTTGTTCTTTGAAAGAATTAACAAGATTGATAAACCCCTGGCCAGACTTATCAAAAAGAAAAGAGAAATGACCCAAATCAACAAAATCATGAATGAAAGAGGAGAGATCACAACCAACACCAAAGAAATACAAACAATTATAAGAACATATAATGAGCAACTCTATGCCAGCAAATTAGATAACCTGGAAGAAATGGGTGCATTCCTAGAGACGTATCAACTACCAAAATTGAACCAGGAAGAAATAGAAAACCTGAACAGACCTATAACCACTAAGGAAATTGAAGCAGTCATCAAAAATCTCCCAACAAACAAAAGCCCAGGGCCAGATGGCTTCCCAGGGGAATCTACCAAACATTTAAAGAAGAATTAATACCTATTCTCCTGAAACTGTTCCAAAAAACAGAAATGGAAGGAAAACTTCCAAACTCGTTTTATGAGGCCACCATGACCTTGATCCCAAAACCAGACAAAGACCCCATCAAAAAGGAGAATTATAGACCAATATCCTTGATGAACATGGATGCAAAAATTCTCACCAAAATACTAGCCAATAGGATCCAACACTACATTAAAAGGGTTATTCACCATGTCCAAGTAGGATTTATCCCTGGGCTGCAAGTTTCATTCAGTATCTGCAAATCAATCAACGTGATACAATACATTAACAAAAGAAAGAATAAGAATCATATGATCCTCTCAATAGATGCAGAAAAAGCATTTGACAAAGGACAGCATCCTTTCTTGATCAAAACTCTTCAGAGTATAGGGATAGAGGGTACATACCTCAATATCATAAAAGTCATCTATGAAAAACCTACAGCGAATATCATGGGGAAAAGCTGAGACCTTTCTCCCTAAGGTCAGGAACGCGGCAGGGCTGTCCACTATCACCACTGCTATTTAACATAGTATTAGAAGTCCTAGCCACGGTAATAAGACAACAAAAAGAAATCAAAGGCATCCAAATCGACAAAGAAGAAGTCCAACTCTCACTCTTTGCAGATGATATGATACTTTATGTAGAAAACCCAAAAGACTCCACCCCAAAACTGCTAGAACTCATACAGGAATTCAGTAAAGTGGCAGGATATAAAATCAATGCACAGAAATCAGTGGCGTTCCTGTACACCAACAACAAGACAGAAGAGAGACAAATTAAGGAGTCGATCCCATTTACAATTACACCCAAAACCATAAGATACCTAGGGGTAAATCTAACCTAAGAGGCAAAGGATCTGTACTCAGAAAACTATAAAATACTCATGAAAGAAATTGAGGAAGACACAAAGAAATGGAAAAACGTTCCATGCTCATGGATTGGAAGAACCAACATTGTGAAGATGTCAATGCTACCTAGAGCAATCTACACATTCAGTGCAATCCCCATCAAAATACCATCCACTTTTTTCAAAGAAATGGAACAAATAATCCTAAAATTTGTATGGAACCAGAAGAGACCCCGAATAGCCAGAGGAATGTTGAAAAAGAAAAGCAAAGCTGGTGGCATCACAATTCCTGACTTCCAGCTCTATTACAAAGCTGTCATCATCAAGACAGTGTGGTGCTGGCAAAAAAACAGACACATAGATCAATGGAACAGAATAAGGAGCCCAGAAATGGACCCTCAACTCTATGGTCAACTCATCTTTGACAAAGCAGGAAAGATTGTCCAATGGAAAAAAGACAGTCTCTTCCACAAATGGTGTTGGGAAAATTGGACAGCCACATGCAGAAGAATGAAAGTGGACCATTTCCTTACTTCACACACAAAAATAGACTGCAAATGGTTGAAAGACCTAAACGTGAGACAGGAGTCCATCAAAATCCTAAAGGAGAACACAGGCAGCAACCTCTTCGACCTCAGCCGCAGCAACTTCTTCCTAGAAACATCGCCAAAGGCAAGGGAAGCAAGGGCAAAAATGAACTATTGGGATTTCATCAAGATAAAAAGCTTTTGCACAGCAAAAGGAACAGTCCACAAACCAAAAGATGACCAACAGAATGGGAGAAAATATTTGCAAATGATATATCAGATAAAGGGCTAGTATCCAAAATCTACAAAGAACTTATCAAACTCAACACCCAAAGAACAAATAATCCAATCAAGAAATGGGCAGAAGACATGAACAGACATTTTTCCAAAGAAGACATCCAAATGGCCAACAGACACATGAAAAAGTGCTCAACATCGCTCGGCATCAGGGAAATCCAAACCAAAACCTCAATGAGATACCACCTCGCACCTGTCAGAATGGCTAAAATTAACAAGTCAGGAAACGACAGATGTTGGTGGGGATGCGGAGAAAGGGGAACCCTCCTACACTGTTGGTGGCAATGCAAGCTGGTGCAGCCACTCTGGCAAACAGTGTGAAGGTTCCTCAAAAAGTTGAAAATAGAGCTACCGTACGATCCAGCAATTGCACTACTGGGTATTTACCACCAGGTACAAATGTAGGGATCCAAAGGCATACATGCACCCCAATGTTTATAGCAGCAATATCCACAATAGCCAAACTGTGGAAAGAGCCAAGATGTCCATTGACAGATGAATGGATAAAGAAGAGGTGGTATATATACACAATGGAATATTATGCAGCCATCAAAAGGAATGAGAGCTTGCCATTTGCAACGACGTGGTTGGAACTGGAGGGTGTTATGCTGAGTGAAATAAGTCAATCAGAGAAAGACATGTATCATATGACCTCACTGATATGAGGAATTCTTAATCTCAGGAAATAAACTGAGTGTTGCTGGAGTGGTGGGGGGGTGGGAGGGACGGGGTGGCTGGGTGATAGACATTGGGGAGGGTATGTGCTGTGGTGAGCGCTGTGAATTGTGCAAGACTGTTGAATCATGGATCTGTACCTCTGAAGCAAATAATGCAATACAGATTAAGAAAAAAAAAAAGAAGATAGCAGGAGGGGAAGAATGAAAGGGAGTAAATCGGAGGGGGAGATGAACCATGGGAGACGATGGACTCTGAAAAACAAACTGAGGGTTCTAGAGGGGAGGGGGGTGGGGGTTGGGTTGGCCTGATGATGGGTATTGAAGAGGGCACGTTCTGCGTGGAGTACTGGGTGTTATGCACAAACGATGAATCATGGAACACTACATCAAAAACTAATGATGTAATGTATGGTGATTAACATAACAATAAAATTTAAAGTAAAAAAATAAATAAATAAAATAAATCTATGGTGATCAAATAAATATTTGTTGAACAACGAATGAAGGCGGATGTGGCTGGGGTGAAGACCTTGGGGAGGGATGGCCGGAAGCAAGTTTGGAGGGACGGGCCAAGACTGGATCCTACAAAACTCAGTCAACTAAGCACTGATTTGGGTCCTTATTCTAAGAACAGTGGGAAACCAGTGGACTGTTTTAAGCATGAGCACAATACAATCTAATTTGCCTCTGTGTTTTGGAAAGGTTCATCTCCTGGAGCAGAGAAAAGAGGCAGCCAAGGAAGAATTGCTGAAGCAGTTAGGATACTACTGCAGCCATCCCAGCAAGGGATGATAATGTGGACTCGGGGGATGGCAGAGCAGATACAGAAAAGACAGGTTTCAAAGGAATTTTTTTCCTATATTTCCCATTTCGGCACCAGCCACTGGCTTTTCCCTTAGAAACAGAGCCAACTTGACAGAGATGCTTCAAATTTCCGTCCCCATTCCAAATAATCCCATCTGTCCCCTTGAAGTGAGCATTAGCATAAGATGAAGAAATTGTTAAATTACATCAAGCTAATTTCCTTCCCTCATCACAGCCTCTACTGGTAATAGCTACCAGTCACAGCTAACTTTCCATTTGCCAGAGACTGTTCTAAGCACTTTACACTCACTTAATCTTAATGGTAACCCTGTGAGGTGTTTTGTTGTTGTTATTATCCCCCTTGAACAGGAGAGAAAACTGAGGCAAGGAGCTAGTAAAGAGTAGAAAATTTACCATAGAGGTTAACATGGAAGTGTTAAGAAGTTTAATTCAGGTAATATTTGTAAAGTACTTATAAAAGTGCCCAACATATTTAATAGTCACCTCTTAAATGTGTGTAAATAGTAAACGATGGAATTAGAATTGGAATCTGGGTGGTCTGGCTCCAGAGGGTGTACAGTTAACCACTGCATTCTATGGCCTCTCAAAGTTTAGACCCAACACCCCTGTAATTCTACTAAAAGAAGACCGAGTGCCTCCCTTCTGTGCAAAGCCAGCACCAAAAGTGGGACTGACATAGTTTTTCAGCCCTTAAACTGAGTATATATTAATTACAAAGGTTTGAATGGCAGATTGAACAAAAATCTGTCATGTATCCAATACGTATCAAATGTTTCTACCCTTAAGAAGCCTTCAGTCTAAAGCAAGCCCTTCTCAGTCTGAGATTTCAAGAATAATTTCTTAAGGTACCCAATATGTGTAATGCATTAATTTCTCTCCTGTGCGTCTAGAGTGGTACTACTTCTGTACCATCTGAGAACGTTGAGAAAATAATCAACACAAATAATTTTATATGCCCTGTGGTTTATGTGGGGAACCCCATGTACAATTTCAAAACAGTATGACTAGCATTATGATAGAAGTATACAAAGAACAAGAGGGGCCGTGTGAGTATAGTTTAAGAGTAAGAGCTCTTGGGCGCCTGGGTGGCTCCATCAGTTAAACGGCTGCCTTAGGCTCAGGTCATGATCCAAGGGTCCTGGGATCGAGTCCCACATCGGCTCCCTGCTCAGTGGGGAGTCTGCTTCTCCCTCTGCTTCTGCCTGCCACTCCCCCTGCTTGTGCTCTCTCTCTCTCAAATGGATGAATAAAATCCTTAAAAAAAAAAAAAGAGTAAGAGCTCTGAAGTCAGACAGACTTGAGTTTGAATATATGCTCACTTACAGGAAGCGACCTCTGGAAGAATATTTCACTTCTACAAATCTCATGAAGTTGTGAAGATTTAAATAGTGCATGTGAGTCATTTAGTACAGTCCTGTCACATAGTAGATTTCATAATGGGGGTTATTTTTATTAGATCTACTTCTTAGGTCCTAGAATGCAAGCTCATGAGTATGTGTCTTGGGCCACTAGAGCCCTGACACCTGAAACAGTGTGTTGCATGAAACAGACACTCGATAAATATTTTTCAATTTCATAAACGTCATCTACCAGGGAAGATTTCTTAAAATGCCTTGTGGGCTAAAATGAATGAATGGGATTTGCAGGGAACTGCCGAGGGAGGCAGTTTCAGGCAATGAAAACATATGAGGCAATGAGAACAAAGACAAGAACACGCCAAAGTTTCGAAAACTATGTACTGCTTTGAGTATGTAGTTCATTATGACTGTGAGTGTCACTAATGTGGATGACAACAAGAAATGAAAAAAGCAGGGTGGGCCTAGATCCTAAAGGGTCCTGTATGACATGCTAAAGAGAGTGGGAACTGGAATCTCTGAGCCATAAGTGGTTGTAGAGACATGGAGGGAAAAGTGGAGGAAGAGAAGCAGTGGGGAGAACTGGGTCTATAACATCTCAGTCTTACAATGTGGCAGCCAAGAGATGAAGGATCAGAACATGGAAGTTTATTATGGATAGGTGCAGAGAGAACCAATAGAGGAAGAAAAAATAACCATAAAACTCTTTAGCTAAATGCTTGTCATTGTAGGAAGTAAATAGATGATATCCATAATTGATATGGGAAGAAATAAGATTAGGAGCATGCTATTCAAAGATATGTATGGAAATTGCCAAAAGAACTAAAAACAAATTGTAAGAGTGGTTGCCTCTGGGGAGCAGGACTGGAGGTGTGGAATAGGGGAGGGTATTATAAGCTCTTCTTAAATTTGTAGTAGACATTTTTTAAAGTAATGCATCAGAGGAAAGATATCATTCTTTTATTAAGCACTTATTGTATGTCAAACCGTAAAGACCCCATAACCTCCTTAGTGAATGAGGCTCCCCACTCCTGAGCCTGCAGAGATTGTACCATTGGCTACCTTTCTAGAACACACTAGACTAGTACTTGTCTGAGAGCTCCTGTGCTTTCTGTTCCATCTGTTCTTTCCAAATGTCTTGGCATTACTAACTGCTTATTATTCAGTGTTCATTTCAAACACCTTCCCCAGTGAGGCTATCTTGCCCACCCTACCTGAACTTGCTCTCTTCACCTCCCAACCAGTTCCTTTCTGTCACATTGGCCTGTTTTACCTTCTTCATAGCACTTATAACAACTGAAATTCCCTTATTTATTTGTTTATGCTATACCTTCCCCACCACAATGTAAGCTTGCAAGACTGGGATCTCATCCATCTTGTTCACCACTATATCCCTAGTACCCACAACAGTTCCTGGTAAATAGTAGATGCTCAATAAATATTTGTTCAGTGAATGAAGTCTTGCAGGTATTCTATGGACCTCTAACGTTCTATAATGTCCTTGAAGACTATGATAGTATAGCATTTATTTTTAATTTTTTTTATCTTGCGTCCCTAGTACCCAGGCACAGGGCCTGGTTCAAAATATGAGCTATTGTAAGGTTTCATTAGGTATTCAATAAAAGTTTATTATTTGGATGTATAAATGAATTAATGCTGTGTACTTTTTTATATGCCATCTCATTAGCCTTAACACCCTAGTATTTCCTAATAAAAATATATACACATTTAACCAGGAATGGGTTTCCCACTATCTAGACCCTTCCAAGTGCCAAAGCTGGGGCTTCTGCTTCTATTCCATCTTCAGGGTCCTCTGGTGGTGAAGGAACTCATACTGTTTTGAAATGTGTGTCCTGTTGACACGGGTGAAATCCACAGAGAGCAGGTCAAGTGGGAGCCTAGCAAAGTTTTAGGGCACAGGTGGACATCCTTCATCTGGATAGTGCAAGAATCCAAGTGCAGGTGCTATAAGGGCCTCACCAGTGATGACAACAGCCCTTAAGGCTCCTCTGCAGAGTGGCATGCTCATTCAAATGTTGGGGGTGGTCTGCAGTCACTGGCCAGCAACCTTATCTCTTCACATGGGCTCTCTCCCCCACTCTGCCCTTTTTTGGAAGTCAGCCAATTGGATATTAACTGTTTCTTCCTCTTTGTATCCTTAATCTAACCATCTAAGTTCTCCACCATTCAACACAGAAAGATCTAACCACATGGAAGTGTGGGGCAAGAAAGAAAAGCTCAGCACTAACATTTCAAGACCTTTTGTCACTGCTCACAACATAGCAAATAAGAAAAACCACAACATTCCATTACCAAAATGGAACTACTTAAAACCAAAGTGGCACTATTTATAGATCATATCTCGCATTGTTTTGAAAATAGCACAGGGCAATGCTAGTCACCTCATATACATATTCAACAACAATTATAGACTTCCTGCTGCATTTATCTATTCCAAAGAGTTTTATTTCTGATGACCTATTTTAAAAATCTAGCTTCCTCAGAAGGAGGAAGTAGGATCATGCCAAGATGATCTTTTTATTGTAGAAAATATTACGCTTTTCAGATTTCAATTACTAGGGAAAATAATGATGTCATGAATAATATGGCCATTTTTGGTTAAAGAAAACCATTGAATTACTGTGATTAATTGATAAATAATGAGACCAATTTCAATAAATCCCTCAAAAAATACAGTCTTTGCTGTATGCCAACAGGGCCTTAGTGATTGGGAGGAAGGAAGGAGAGGGAGGGAAGAAGGGAAGAAGGAAAATGAGAAAGAAGGAAAAAGAAAAGAAATGCATTGTTTTCAGTTATCTAAGGGAATATTTTTGAGTCTTTGGTCACAGAGGTATGGAATATTAGGAACATATAAGGGACCCAACAAATGATCTGGTTCAACTTTTTCATTTTATAAGGGGGAATAAAACAAGGTTCTGAAAAATTAAGTGACATGCCCAAGCATTCATCCTTAGTGAATGGCAAAGTTGAAATAGGAATACACAGCACATAACCAATTTCTTAAAAAATAGATACACAAGAAAAAATACCAAGTTATAAATAATTAGTATAGTCTGATCTCATATTAGCAATTTTAAGGCTGGCACACATTTTTTAAAAATACATGAACAAGCTCCTCTTTAACAATCAGAAAATTAGCATTGTTTCTTTTTACTTCCTGAACTCCTTTCATCCCAATTCCCCCAGAATTTTACCCTAATATAAATTTTTTACCCTAATGAGTGTCTGTGTTAAAAAGGCTTTTATTAATCACCTTATCATGTCTCTCAAACAAAAATCCTTATATGGATTTTATTTTTTTATTCCCTCTAAGTTAAAAGCACAGTTCTGTAGTTATCATAATTATTATTATTATACCAGTAGTTAAAACTATAAATATATTAAATATTTTTGATAATTACCAACATTTAAGTAGAAGTTTTCAGAAATTGATGATTATTGATGAGGATTTATTTTTCCATTAGTTCATGTGCTCATGGAAGAATATTATATCTAAAATGGGACAGGTTATCACTTCTAGTGCTGTTTTTCATTTTTATATATGTAAGCATAAAGTTGCCTTATGCACAAAAATAGTGTAGGAATAGAAAGACTTTATGTCAACATCACCCAATTCTTTAAACATCTTTCAAATTAGATGCCAAAAACAAGAATGATTTATTATCTGAAATTATTTTTAAAGACTTATCACCTAACAGTTCGATTAGGTCCTCATTTAGTTTTGTTGAAAGCTATAAACTAGAAAGAGTTTTATTACACAGACATCAGAGTCTCGATCTCTTAAACTATACCAAAAAGGCTTTGTCAAAAATTAGCAAGTAACTATTAATTATACCTTTTACTCTTCTACCCAGTGGCACTTCATATAAACCAATATACTCAGTAAAAATTGGAAAATTGTTTTCAACATCTGTGCAAATGCAGTATTTTTTATAAAATCTCTTTCATTGTGTGTTTGAAATATACTTGTCAAAATCTTATAGGTTTCATTTATTGAATATATCGAAAAATGTCATATAACCTAATTGACAAAGCCAGCCCTCACTGTCAGACTTATCAGTTTGTAAGACACAGTTTAAGACTTATTTTCCGTCAGAAAAAAATCTGATTTTATTTTTCAATGTAAGTATATGTGTTAATGTCTGTTTTAAGGAATAATATAAAAAACATTGAGAAGTAAATTATAGAATCTGTGTTGTACAATATATTTCCCAAAGCAGTCAAGATTAAAATGATACAGGAGCGCCTGGGTGGCTCAGTTGGTTGAGTGGCTGACTCTTGATTTAGGTTCAGGTCATGATCTCAGAGTTGTGGGATTGAGCCCCAAGTCCGGCTCCATGCTCAGCAGGGAGTCCTCTTGAGGATTCTTTCTCTCTCTCTCCCTCTGCCCCTCCCCCTGCTCATGTTCGTTCTTTCTCTCTGTCTCTCTAAAATAAATAAATAAATCTTTTTTTTAAAGATTAAAATGATACAGATCTAATATAACTAATTTTACAGTAATTAAAACAAAGTAATGCATTTTTATTACCTTATTTGCAGTAATGCAATGTAGTATCCAGCTAAAACCAGAAGTTATTGGTGAAGCAAGACCTATGAGAGTAGGTATTATATTCTTTAAGAAATGTACATATGCATAATTTGAATTCTGATATTAACTTTTTTAACACAATTGAAAGCATGCTTAAAAATCAGAGATAAAGTCATTAATTGCATTAGACATCACAACCAAACTTTTCTTATGGTTTAATAAAAGATAAAGGTATATACTTATTAGAGTAATTAAAACAATTCCTCACTGTTTTGTTTCTCATTCATTTCATATATAGCCCCATTGTAAGTAGAGTGACTACCCTGGGCAATTGCTTTCAAAACACTGGCTTGGTTCCTTTCAGTTGGTGATCTGCAGTATTGACCTACACGGACCTAGCAGAAGGGAAAGAGAGAACTTGAATAAGGGTGCCAGAAGGATTTCTAACTAGGCCTGGAAGTGATGTACATTACTGCTGCTCATATTCCTTTGGAAGGAACCCAATCTAACTGCAGGGGAGAATGGGAAATGTGGTTTTCCTACACACTAAGGAAGAGGAAACCCAGTTGATGAGCATATAACCAGTCTCTGTCACATAGCTAATAACTAATTGGTCCAGCAGCTAGCAAATTCATGTGTTGTTATTGGGAGGTAATACAAATTAAATAATTCAGAAGAGTAAACAAAATGGGAATTGACTATAATCAGAATAAATATCCCATGATCTGATTTGATAAAATAGGTTTAACTACTACTTTATTGGATGATATATAACTAATCTGTGAGAAATCTTGTAAAAATTTTATCTGTGAGTGCTAACCAATGTCTCTTTTAAAAGTTGGTATTTCTAAAAAACATTTCAGTTACACACTTAGAAATAATCAGCATTGCTACCACTACCGTTCAGGCTATTTGGAGGTGCTTTTCTTTCCAGCTAAAGACAAGTGCCAAGATGAGTATTTTTTAGATAGCTGAAAAGAATTGCTTACATTTGTAAAAAAGCTTTTTTTTTTTAAGATTTCATTTATTTATTTGACAGAGAGAGACACAGCGAGAGAGGGAACACAAGCAGGGGGAGTAGGAGAGGGAGAAGCGGGCTTCCCGCTGAGCGGGGAGCCCGATGCGGGGCGATGCGGGGCGATGCGGGGTGATGCGGGGCTCGATCCCAGGACCCTGGGATCATGACCTGAGCCAAAGGCAAACACTTAACAACTGAGCCACCCAGGTGCCCCAGGCTTTTTTTTTTTTTTGGTAAGCTCTTTTCTTTGCTATCATAGAACTCACTCCCAAGAGCATCGCATTCTTTGATAGTAGTCCCAAAAAAAGCCAGAGACAGTCACCCCACTGCTCATTCTAATTTAATTCAGAGTATCCCAACACTGGCCAAAATACTCTGGTTCCAGAGCAACACCTTGCTCTTAATAGAAATATGTATAAGAAAGACAAGCATCAGGCAGGTTTCTATGTGCTTTAAGTGTTCAAGGAGACTTCCCCAAAACCAGCAATTTGAATTGTTCTTTTGTTGGGCAACCAGGAGATTTTTTACTCCTTGGAACAACGCACTGTAAAGTAAGTTAGACTTTAGTGAAGGGAGAGGTGAGAATGCAGAATGTTTGCTCAGGAAAAAGGAAAGAGTACGTTGAAGTAAGAGGAAAAAATAAGTAGGGCGTTAGAGTTAAAAGTTTGTGACACTAGGCAAGGTCAACAGACCTTTCTGAATCTGATGCTTCTTAAATACCAGCTTCTCTGTGTGCCAGCCTGGCACGTAGAAGATACCCAGTAAATGGTAGTTATTAGTCAATCGAACAGGAGAGACCAGTGTTGAAAAGTAATATGAGAGCCATCTTGCCCCACCTAACAAATATGATCTCTTCCTCTCCTAAGGGAGAGAATCCTCAGATTTTATACACATCTCGTATTTACTTCTAGATTTTAAACTCTTCTGAGATTACAGGACCTGTACTTTACTCATTTTATAAACCTCTCAGCCCTAAGGACTGTTCTTGCACCTAATGGGAAAAGGGAAAAGGACTTAGGACTGAATCAACAGTCCTGGGTCTTCTACGATACAGGCACTCCCCGCCTCCACCCCCCACCCCCCCCACACACACTTTTTGAAAGTTCACATTTTTTTAAAAGATTTTATTTATTTATTTATTTATTTGAGAGAAAGAGAGAGAGAACACACGAGCAGGGTGAGGGGCATAGGGAGACGGAGAAGCAGACTCCCAGCTGAGCAGGGAGCCCGATGCAGAGGCTGGGGGCGGGGCTCGGTCCCAAGACCCTGGGATCATGACCAGAGCTGAAGGCTGCCGCTTAACCCACTGAGCCACCCAGGCGCCCCTGAAAGTTCACATTTTGCCGCTTCCCTTTTACAAAAGAAATCCAAAGAGGATTTTTACTGTCCTGAGAAAAAATGAAAACAGCGTTCAGCGTTTGTTTCAGAGCTAGTCGTTACGGGGGCAACACGGACCCCAGCGATGACAGTGGCGCCACCAAGTTCCTTCTCCAGGAACTACACTCCGCGCCTCAGGATCCAGCCGCCATACCTTTGAACTGTCTTGTCCATGAGCATTTGTGCTTCATCTAGATTTATTTCGTGCATTTGTTAGCTGTATCCTAAGGTATCAGAAAAGCCTAGGAGAGGTTGTTTTTGGGGTCTGGGAACCCTCACAAAATTTTACATATGAATTAATGGTAATTGTATCTATGCTTTATGCCATTTGGCTCAGGAGAGGTTTCGTAGGAAGGCTCTACTTTCAGATAGCAGGGAAAACCAGTAGTTCGTATTAGATGTTTGATGAAGAAGAACTAAACAAATAGGGGGATGATGAGAGTGAGTAAGAAAAACTGGTTCTCCAAAAAGAACTCATGAAATAACACAAGAAATAGGGCCCAGACCACAGAAGTCATTCAAAATTCTCATGAATTCTAAGCGGAAGGAAATTTATTAGTAGAGTGTCTAAAATATGTTTTAATTCTGAACTTGATTAACAATAATTCTGATTCCCACTTGGGATATATAATTTGTGGAACAGTTAAAAAAAACAAACAAACCAAAAACCTTTCAAATGAGTGGATATTTAAGGGAAATTTGTGGGAGTGTTTGAGACATAATCGGAAATGAGTAGTTTTCTTTCAGTTTTCCTGATTGTTCATTGTGGAGCAATAAGTAACTAGGCAGATAAGTACCAAACAGATAATTTGGTACAAAAAGAAACATCTATATTCATGACTAAGTTTAGCATCTCTAACCACTTCTTGCCAAGACATCTTCACATTATCCAGCATGGGGGTCAGCAAGTGACTATGCCAGTTTAACAGCCAAGAGTATCAGGTTCCCTTGCTAAAAATATTTCAACTCAAATCATCTTGGCAGATAATGATACCAAAATAAAAAGTCTTTGTTCAGTAAAGTGACCAAATTTTAGGAGACTGGATAGAGGCAGAAAAGATATAATAGCTGCATTACCTTGGGCAAGTTACTAATTGAGCCTCAGTCTTTCAGCATAAAAATGATATTTTTAATACAAGTCCATAATCTCTACTCCACAATTCCAAAATAGGTTAAAGCAAACACTCTCTGAAACCCGCAACTATGTTTGTAAGTCTGGCACCAGGACGATTTGGCAGCAAAGCCCACTGTGGACAAACATGAAGCTTCAATTATGTCTCAGCACTCCTGTTCGTCATACACACCCTCTGCTGTTTGCTGACACTTTGTGACTTGGGGATTAACTTTACTGTGAAAATGCCCAAAAGAGTTAAAGACATGCCTATGGGTAATAGTGAGAAGAAGAAAAGGAAGCATCAGTCTTTATGCATAGCTCAGAAAGTGGAGTTATTACAGAAGATTGATGGCAGCAGGTCTGTGAGACATCTTACTGAAGAATATGCTATGGAAACGACCACCATCTGTGACTTCAGGAGACAGAAAGATAAGCTGTTGAAATTGTGTAGTGACAGTCATAACCAAGACTTGATGAAAAATAGAAAAACATTGCAGAAGGCCAAAAACAAAGATCTTGACCATGTGTTGATTGAACGGCTTCAACAAGAAAGAAGTAACGATATGCCACTGACTGGTTTGTTGGTCGTGAAACAAGCTAGAATATGCCATGAAGAACTGAGCATTGAAAGTGTGAATATTCAGAAGGCTGGCTGCAGAAATTTAAGAAGTGTCATGGTATCACGTATCTTAAAATATGTGAAAAAGCTCCTACTGATTATAAAACCATTGATGAATTTGCTAAGATAATATCTGATTAAAACCTTAGCCCTGAACAAATTGACAATGCTGATGAAATAGCTCCGTCCTGGTGCTATTTTCCTAGAAAACCTTAACAATGGCTGACAAGAGGGCACCAATTGATTTCAAGGATGCCAAGAAAGGTTGACTATTGGATGTGCTAATGCTGCAGGCACACACAAGATGAAATCAGCAGTGACTGGGAAAAACCTATATCCAAGGTATTTAAAAGGTGTGTGCAAGGACACCTGGGTGACTTGGTCGGTTAAGCATCTGCCTTCGGCTCAGGTCATGATCCCAGAGTCCTGGGATCGAGCCCTGCGTTGGGCTCCCTGCCCAGCGGGGAGCCTGCTTCTCCCTCTCCCTCTGCTGCTCCCCCTGCTTGTGTTCTCTCACTCGCTCTCTGTCAAATAAATAAAATAAAATAAAATAAAATAAAATAAAATAAAATAAAAAACTCATTATTGCCAAAAGTTTATCCACCAAAAGTAAGTTCGAAGAAGTTGGAAGTTCCAACTTGGAAGTTCCAATAAGTTGGAAGAAGCTGACACTGAAGAAATGCTGAACACTGATAATGATGAACCCATCGTGCGTTCTTTCAGTGATGGGGAAATTACTGAGATGGTGTTAAGTACAGATAAGTATGAAAATAGTAGTAATAATGATAATGATTACATGAGCGCCAGTGAAAAAAATCTCCAAAGAGCATATGGTGAAAATGTGACTGATTAATTGCTAGCCTTGAACAATGTGCATCTGTCAGTGAGCAAGAGATCATGGCAGTTTATTCAATTAGAGAGAAACTGCTTAGACCGAAACCTACGTTTAGGAGACCAGTGACACTGGGGAAAGTCTGTAGAAAGTCCCCTTGTGGTAATGCCTCTTTGTCACTTGAGAATCCCATCTGTGGCTCATCCTCAGATGTCCAGCCCCGGCCTGGTTTCACAGATAATACTAACCCCTTCTTTAAGATTCTCAAACAACCAGAAGTGATGAATATTTCTTGCCTGTGTTATAGGTTAGTTTTCATCAATATAAATTTAAAGTTTTACTAAAAAATATTTATCATAAGCGACAAAAGAAATTAGAAGCTTAAGTACTTATGGTCTATATTTATCCTGCTATTCCATTTACCCAATAAATTTATTTACCAACAAATTTCATTTGCCAATAAATTTATTTATGTAAATAAATTATAACATTATTTATGGACTTTATTCCACTTGTGAGAATTTTCATACATTTCTCTGTAGAAATACTGTGTTCCATAACCATTTAGAATGTTACAAAGTTAGTAGTATATGCACCATATTCCAAATTTCTTTTTAAATTCCAAAAAATTCCCATTTCCAAAACACATCTGGTCCCAGGATTTTGGATAAGAGAATGTGGGCCTGTAATACCTACCTTAGAGATTTGTTGTGAAGACCCAATAAGATAATTAATATAAAATGCTGGCACAGAGTAAATGTTCATTAAACAGAGTAATTGCTGTTACTACTATTCCATTCCCCTACTCTTTTTTAAAATTTTTTATTGTTATGTTAATCACCATACATTACATCATTCATTTTTGATGTAGTGTTCCATGATTCATTGTTTGTGCATAACACCCAGTGCTCCACGCAGAACGTGCCCCCCCCAATACCCATCACCAGCCTAACCCATCCCCCCACCCCACCCCCCTCTAGAACCCTCAGTTTGTTTTTCAGAGTCCATCGTCTCTCATGGTTCGTCTCCCCCTCCGACCCATTCCCCTACTCTTCAAAGGAAAATGTAGGACAAGGTCTTTTTGAAGTTAATAAGTTGACCTTGCATGGGTAATAATAAGCATTTTTCAAATTTTATCACCCTAAGAGATCCTTTGGCAATATGCCGCTGATATGGACCAGAGTATCTCGTAAATCTTCATCCAAGAGATCGAAGCATTTCCCAAATTGGAGGATAGAAAAATGTTCTGCTACAACAAGCTACACTGTGGTTTATAAAATACATATACCTATCACCAGTTAGCCTTTATTTTATTCGACAAAGAAACATAATTGCTTATCTGCCTGCTAACCATTTCCTCAGCTCCCTCTGCTATAAACACCCCATAAACAATGATTTAATCTTCCTTGTGAGCAAGGATTTATTCTTAATCCTCTGTGTACACACCCTCAGCTGCTGTTGTAAAACCTTGAACATAGCTGAATAAATAAAACTGGCATTCTGTTTTACAAGTAAAGTTTGCTTTATGAATTTGTAGTGTCTATGAGATTTATTGCTTTCATTATAAAAGGAATATAATAACTACATAGAATATATGGAAAATATTACTTATACTTTATAAAAAGAAAATAGATTCTTACAACCAGTGATAATCACTCTTAATGTTTGTGTCCTTTCAAAGCTATCTATTGTCCTAAACTGTGAACCTTGTGAGAGTAGGAACCGTGTGCATTCATTCTTGTGCTCCATTTTACACTCTGCACCTCCCAGCAGCAGGTATTTAACAGATTTAAAGAAAACCCACATATTCAAGGACCACGCTATATCCATGGTGGGGGTGGCAGGGTTTGTGAGGCGGTTTGGCCATGTTATTTTTAATTAACACTATATTGGGAGCATTTTCCCGTATCTGTCTTATTTGATCCCACCAAATCTGATTTCCTACTCATTCAGCTTATCCTCTTTACTTCTGGGACTTGCTACTCCCCAGCCCTGGGACACATTATCCTGCAGCCCCTCTGCCTGACCAGCCTTCCTTTCCCTCTTGTCTTCACAGCTCTTCCATCACAACTGCGCCTCTTATTTCCCATTAGCTCACGGCCCAGCTCTCTCCTAGCTGCTCTTGCCATCATGTGAACCCATTTATAACCTGACTGGCGATTGCTTCCCATTCTCCACTGAGCATGGCTGTTGGATGGGGGTGAGCTAAAGCTGTGCAGGAGAGGCCTGAAATGGAGAGAGAGTCTCAGTGGGGAGGCAAACAGCAGCAACTCCATCCTTGGGTAGAGAGGAGAAGGGTGGGCTCTCTGTCCTCAGTATTGTCTAATCTTATAGGATTAGTCACCAAAACAGGTGTGAATTGACAAACGCCTGGAGTCACTGTTCTGCCCTGGAAATCTCAGCCAGGCACACGATTAATTAATACAGAAGCCACCAGAAGACAATAAACTGTGTATTGTGAGCCAGACCATAGGAACTAGGCTTATGTATTTAAATTTGTGGACCCTATTCCTATGTCAGGCTTTTTCTGTCGTTCTTACAAAATTCTAATGAAAGATCGTATTCTCCTTCCTCTCCCAAATAATATGCTTTACATTAGCTGTTAATTTATCTAGGGATAGTAAGAAAAAATATCATCTATCTTTAGCTTTCTAAAATGTTACCCTCAAGAGGCTAGGTGTGATCTGAGGTTTTTTTGTGTTTCTCTTCATTCTAAGCAGCATTAATGGGTCCTTTCATTGGGAGTTTCATGTCTTTCATTGACAATGAGATATTTCATCCTTCTATTTTTCTTTAGTATTTCCTCTCCTCCATTCCTTCTATTCTCTCCTTCTGGAACTCCTTTTTGATTTTCTTCAAATGTTTGGTGATTCTTCGTTGTGTCATGTTTGCATTTTCAATTGCCTGTTAGCCTGCCTACATGTCTGCGTACTTACCTGTTTATTGTTTTCTGCTTCCTGCGGTTCTTGGGAAGAGGTAGGACACACTGCCAGATTGGGTAGATCATTAGCAATCTCTCTGGGCCTGGGAACTCCTGTTTTCTTTTGGGGTACATATGCCTCTTGGGTACTACCCTGCTGGTAATGCCCAAGTGGTCCTTTTCACAGGAATTGTCTTTTCTGTTTGCTGCATTGCACAGGTGGAAGGAGGAACTTGATTGTTCCTTCTGCTGTAATGTTACTCAGATCATACTAAATGTTGGATTGGGACTGTCTCCTGCTCCCCATATCCACTTTCCCCAAGCTTGGAGCAATACTGAAGCCTCTCTCACGATTTATAGGTGTCCTCTTCATTAAGGTTGGACAGTGGTTCCCTCCTTCTGTGTCATCCCAATTCTGCTTTCTGTCTTTCAGCAGTTCCCCCAGAATTTTTGGTTCATTTAGAGTAATTCATCTTGTAAGTCAGCATCATCTTCAGATATTATACATATTGACATATATACTTTATAGATAATATATATATTTACATATATACTTTAGTTTTAGGGTTTAGTCCAGGAAAGGAAGTCTAAAGAACATGTGTTTGTTTTTACTGCCATCTGGATCCAGCATCGTTGTGGAAGTTCTCAAACATGTTTAACAGACATACTACACTTCAGATAAAATCATTTGTAGAGGATCAATATATTAAGCAGGTAAAAGCAAAACTCATCTAGTTGAAGTAGAGAAAGTGACTGTGAATATGAACTCACTGGAATCCCTTTCACTCTCCACTGCAGCTCCTGAACCTCCCAGGGAATCTTGCAACTCTGCAGAACAGTTTAGAAACCACTGACATGATTTATAGTCAGAGGTGTCTGACCTGTAATAGGTTCTTAATAAATGGTAGCCATCATTATTACTACTATTAAAAACCTTGCCTCTCGACCTTCCCCAGTCCCAGGCCTTCCAGAAGTCCTGGTACTAACTTCTACCATTTGTACTGGAAGTCCCATCTTGGTGAGAAAAAAGTAAAAAAAAAACTATTTCAGAGAATCAGCAGCAAGTGAGCACCTAGTAAATATGTGTTAAGTGTTCTCCCGGGCCTCACATTTTAACCTTGCTTAATCCCCTCAATGACCTATGAGGCAAGTGTTTTGATCTCCAGGACCTGATGAAGAAATAGAGGCTCAGACACACGTAGAAGGATACATACAATACCAAATATGTAAGAAGTGTCCATTTATTTTATTTTTTTCAATTTAATTCAAACCAGCTCCTAGCACAATTCCACTGCAGTGTCAGGAAATGACATCTAAACCGTTCAGGGGCTTTCCTCGCAGGTTTCTGGATCTTGGCCCATGTACCAAAGCATGGAGAAGGCCTGTCCTCTCTTCCGTCTTTCATGTGCACAAGAATCTGGTAGATGCCTGTTTTCTGTACCAGAAAAGTTTCCTCTGGATTGGGACATGCCATGGCTCTGTGTGATGTAGGATGTCGAGGATCTTTGAGAGGCTGGGGCGCCAGTCCCTAGGATTCAGTATTTCAAGATACACCTCACTGCACAGCCATCCTCCCTGAACACTGGCTTCCTCCTCCAGCCTCTGCACTGAGCGCAAGCAGATCTCTCTGGAAGAGACCTCTTTCCCCCCAAACACCCTTTTTTTAGTGACAGGGAGGTATTTGTCCCTTCCTTCCCATTGCCCTCAAAGAGTCTCCATTTCTCCTCTCCTCCTAAGGACACCTGGCAGAATCTAGCAGAATTTGAACTTCTATAAAAGAAAAGCTGCTCCAGACTTCCTGGCCTTGGGCAGTAGCTGGCAACTGTCGTCATTCCATGCGATCATGTCTTCGTCTACGGCACAGCTGCTGAGGGGCCTGACAGGTCTCACCCAGAGGCTCCCGGTGCAGCGTGCCCAGATCCATTCCAAGCCTCCGCGGGAGGAGCTCGGGACCATGGATGCTGCCGTCAGGCTCACCTCCTGCTTCCTGTGTTTCCTCCTGCCATCGGACTGGGTCCTGTCGCATCTGGAGAGCTACAAGAAGTGGGAGTGAAGGGGGCTGTCCTGTCCCTCACCCTGTGACCTGACCACCCCTGGCCTCTCCTGATCATGCCTGCTGCATCCCTGGCTGGTCTTCCCAGGATCATGTCCTTCGATTACAATGACCTCTTCTGCAGTCAGGAGCTCTCCATTTCTCCATGGTGACATCCTGGGACCACATATATTGGTTTATAAGGCCCAACTCGGTAGGGCCCTCCTTGTAACAATAAAGTCTATTTAGACCTTGAAAAAAAGGAAAAAGAAAGAAAAGCTGCTCCGTGGAAATGTCTGCTTCCCTTGTGCAAAGAAACGCTGAGGCAAGAAAATACCAAGAGTCTTCTTAGCAAGGGAGTGGTGAGCACAGGATATGGAGAATATGAAAAATTGATTCTCAGTGAATATTCCTGCCGCAAAAATTGGGTAACTGAACAATCCAAAGCACACAGCAGTAAGAGACAGAGCTGGGATTCACATCCCGTTCAATAGAACACATATGTACTCCTGGTGCGGCAAGGCAGGCGCCCAGGGCAGGGGAGAACGACAGCCGCAGATTCCAGCTGAGAGTGGCCCCCTGGCTACTCTGACGGAGATCGCCAGGGGACGAGATCCTGCGACATGAGTCTTAACAGAGATGGGTTGGCAATCCAAACCCACACCTATCTCACCCACAGAGGGACATTCCATCATCTTACACTGATAAACACCGTGTGTCCTGAGGATAGAATCCAAATTATTCTAATCTTGGAATTTCCATATGGTTTATGCTTATGTAAAGCTGTGCTTGCCAGAAACCCAGTGACAGTACTGTCAAAGAGCATTTAAATGGAACAAACCTAGGCAGCTTTGAAAACAGTAATACATGCATTAGGTAAGGGAGAAGTAAAGGAAATGACTTTGTACACATGGGTGTGCTTTCAGGAGATTCTTGAATTATATTCCTTTGAACAATAATTCCATTTTTCTAGATGGAAGACTTACTTTAATCCTGTTTCAACCAAGAATTTTATTTTGTTCTAAATTAATTTACTTGTGATTTTTTATTACTCAGAAATCGATTTTTTAATGACTAAGGAGTTAAATCACTGAGAAAACAGCCCCTGAGTTTTGGATCTATCTTGATTTTTATATTTACAGTAGAATTTTTATATTGACCTCAACTGTCAAAAACACGTTAAAAATAAAAAAGTGAGGATGGGGGAGGTGGAATGAGCCCTTTGAACAGCCAAAATAGGGTTTGTAACATTCAGGTTTTCATAAGTGAGACCCTTGGACCCACAATCTTTGTGTTTACCACAGTTCTGAACATCTCAGACTAAACATCTTAAACATGTCATATAAATTATGGAAAAAATTCAAGAAGACTGAAAGTACAAAGAAAAACTCTCCTGAAGATCTATCGCCCAAAGAATACCACTGTTCACGCTTTCATCTCTTTCTTTTGGGGTGTTGTCTACATATGTTTCACACTTCCACCATCCTTACTTTTGCCTGTTTCTTTCGCAGTCATGGGCTACTGTTGCATTCTCTTTTTTGCCTACTGTTTTTTTTTTCAAGATTTTATTTATTTATTTATTTGAGAGAGCCAGCACAAGTGGGGGGAGGGGCAAAGGGACAAGCAGACTCCCTGCTGAGCAGGGAGCCAGACACAGAGCTCTATCCCAGGACCCTGAGATCATGACCTGAGCTGAAGACAGATGCTTAACCATCTGAGCCACCCAGGCACGCCTGCTTTCTTTTTTTTTTTTAATTTATTCATTTATTTTAGAGAGGGAGTGTGTGTATGAGTGTGTGCACATGCAAGTGGGGAGAGGGGCAGTGGGAGAGAATCCAAGCAGAGTCCCCACTGAGCTTGGATCCCCCTGCAAGGCTCAATCTCATGACCCGGGTGATCATGACCTGAGCTGAAATCAGGAGTCGGGCACTTAACCACCTGAGCTACCAGGTATATAGCTTTCTTTTTCTATAAATTTGACTTTAGATAACTCGTATAAATAGAATTCTACCCCTGGCCTCTCTTTTCGTGACTGACTTATTTCACTTAGTATAATGTCCTCAAGGTCCATCTATGTTGTAGCTTGTGACAGGG
>NW_027397082.1:28469072-28490799 GCF_003265705.2 Callorhinus ursinus
ATATATAGACTATTTTTATTCATCCATCCATTGGTGGACATTTGGGTTACTTCTACCTCTTGGTTATTGTGAATAGTGAACACAGATGTGCAAATATCTCTTTGAGATCCTGCTTTCAAATCCTTTGCAAGGATTGTGGGGTCATATGATGGTTCTAATTTTAATTTTTTGAGAAGCCTCCACACTATTTTCCACAGTGGTATAACTCGTTTTTTTAAATAGAAGAAATGGCAAAGAAATATTCTGTTTGTAGAGGGTCATGTTGGACCAACACCCTAGATTCACAAGGGGCAGGAATTCACTTCCCCAGCTTCCATTGTCTCCATTCCTTTTCCTAACAAAGCCCTGATTTGGGCCAGATGTTCACTCTTCCTTCAGAAGTTTCAGTGGAATTTGACCTTATCCTCCGCTTTGGAAATGTATCTTTCTTACTCTAAACCCCTCTTGGGAATCCGACTACCTTGCCGTTGAATAGTTTAGGAACTCAGACTTAAGTCACGCACAGTACAGCTTTCCCTTGAGGAGAGTTATTGGTAGAGGAGCAGGTAGGTGACCTAAGGTGGATCGGATTGCAGGGAGAGCTTTCTGTAGTATGACTGGGTGAAAGGTTTTCTTTTTCTTCTGTAGAATATGAACAAAGAAACATTATGTCCCCATTGGCTCCTGTAAATCATTTATTAACAATGAGAGTCCTAGTCTGGAGACAAAACTGATACACAAAGGAAGACTAAACCAAGAGAATATCAAATAAATGGAGTGGAGCCCTCATGGCTTTGGGCCTGGAACCCTTCTGAGCTCTGGACTGCCTGAGCTAAACTCCATCACTGTTTAAGCTAGTTTGAACTGGATTTTTTTGTACCTGGCAGCCCACAGCATCTTACCTGATATAATGGTCTATGCTGTTCAGCAAACTTTGGAGAAAACTTTGAGAATCAACTATCTATCTCACAGCTCTGAGGTCTAACAACTGCTTCTGTTGCGATTCCTCTTTAAACATTGGCTGGTCCCACAACCAACCTGGGGACGTCATGCCTCAGCACATTTGAAAAGTCTGACAGAAGGTTTCCATTGTGTTGCTGAGAGTTAGGTGAGGAAAGGGGTTATCCCTCCTGCCAGGAGATGACCTGTGACAAGATCTAATGTAGAGGAGGAGAGGTTGTACCTTGATAGTAGCTTTAGAGTACCTGCAGGTATACTGCTGGCCCATAATGTTCTTTTATGTGACTGGGGGGGGATGCCCTTCCCAAGACACTTTACTTCCATATGATGATAAACTGTCATAATACAGTGATTCTGTTAGCACAAAACATTTTTCTTTCATTTGCCAGAAAATTGTCATAATGAATATACAAGTGTATGCTATCTAGGGTGTAAATAGCTCTCTCTTAGACCTGGCACCATTGAGCATGGCACCATCTGGACAAAGGAACGTGACCGCCTATTAGAGACAGAACACAGAATGCAGAACAGATGAGATAGCTGGTGGAGACGTACTTACAGTCCATTTACTTTAGTTCAGACATGATTTTGATGGGTAAACAACTTTTAACAAGGAAACTGGGGAGATAAGGCTTTTTTTAAACTTTTTATTTTAAAATAATTTCAGACTTACAAAAAAGGTGCCAAAGGAAAAAAAAAACAAAAACCAACAACTCATCACTGAAAAGTGAAAATCACTTCTCATGTATCCTTCACCCAGCTTCACAACTTACATAAAGATAATACGATTAAAAGGGTGCCTGGGTGGCTCAGTCAGTTAAGTGTCTGCCTTCAGATTAGGTCATGATCCCAGAGTCCTGGGAGGGAGCCCCACGTCGGGCTCCCTGCTCGGCGGGGAGCCCTGCTTCTCCCTCTCCTTCTGCCTGCTGCTCCCCCTGCTTGTGCTCGCTCTCTCTCTCTATCAAATAAATAAATAAATAAATGTTTTAAAAAGATAGTATAATTATGAAAATCAGGAAATTAACTTTAATATCATACTATTAACTAATATACAGATCTTACTCAAATGTTATTAATTGTCACACAAAGGTTTTCTGTTTTTTTATGGTCCTGGATCCAATCCAGAATCACACATTGCATTTAGTTCTCATGTTTTCTTATATTCCTATATATTCTCGTATTTCTTTTCTCATATTTTCTTCAATCTAATGTAGTTCCTCAGTGTTTCTTTGTGTTTTATGACATTGACACTTTTGGAGAGTACTGGCCAGTTATTTTGTAGAATGACCTTCAAGTTGAGTATACCTAATGTCCTCATGATTAAATTCAGGTTATACGTTTTTGGCAAGAATACCACAGAAATGATGCTGTGCCCTTCTCAGTACATCATTTCAGGAGTCACTTGATGTTTATATGTTAAGTTTCATTACATGCTTGTGGTGCTTTGTGCCTGGTTTCTCCACTATAAAGTTACTCCTACTCTCTTTATAGTTAATAAATATCTTGTGTTGAGATACTTTGAAAATATGCATATATCCTGTTTCTTATCAAACTTTGTCCCACTAATTTTCCACCTGTTGATAATTCTTACCTACAGCAATTATTAGTGTCATATTGGCCAAATGGTGAGATCAAGATCTGAGCTTTAAAATTAAGTTTGGAAAGACTCCCCAGAAGTAGGTGAGAAACGTCTTGCAATCTGAGAGAATAATCTACTGACTAAGAGCAGGAGTTTTGCAGTCAGACAGATCCAAACTCAAATATTGGTTCCACTGGATATTAGCTGTGTGATTCTAAGCAAATTAACTTCTCTGAGCATCAGTTCCCTTACTGGTAAAATAAAGATTATGGAGTCTACTCTATAGAGTTTTTGTAGTGAATATAATAAATATAAAGCACTGTGCACAGTGTCTGGCACATGATAAATGCTCAGTAAAATTTAGCTATTATTATAATGATAATGATTATTGTTATGGTGATGAAGAGGCTCAGGACAAATCTTCCCCACAAAGCCACTTTAGCAGGCAGACTGTTTTGAGATGAAGGCAATCATGACCTTGTAGGCTCAGTGCGCCCAAGTGCCTCAGTGGTTAAGCATATGCCTTCAGCTCAGGTCATGATCCCGGAGCCCCAGGATCCCAGGATTGAGCCCCACATCAGGCTCCCTGCTCAGCGGTGATCTGCTTCTCCAACTGACCCTCCCCCTTCTCGTGCTCTGTCTCTCAAATAAATTAATAAAATCTTAAAAAAAAAGACCTTGTGGCTCAAGAGAAACTTTTGCCCCTCTTTTAACCATGTAGAAGAATCTTAAATTAGGGCGCCTGGGTGGCTCAGTTGGTTAAGCGACTGCCTTCGGCTCAGGTCATGATCCTGGAGTCCCGGGATCGAGTCCCACGTCGGGCTCCCTGCCCAGCAGGGAGTCTGCTTCTCCCTCTGACCCTCTTCCCTCTCGTGCTCTCTATCTCTCATTCTCTCTCCAATAAATAAATAAAATCTTAAAAAATAAATAAATAAATAAGAATCTTAAATTAGGTATCTTTCCCAGAACAAAAGTTATTAGCAGAGACAAATTTTATTTGAATGTGCCATCTATATGGCAAGGCAAACATCTAATATGGATGAAATCATTCCTATCATAGAGGAGAAACAGTACAATCAAAAACATTTCGGGTGCCTGGGTGGCTCAGTTGGTTAAGCAACTACCTTCAGCTCAGGTCATGATCCTGGAGTCCTGGGATCGAGTCCTGCAATGGGCTCCCTGCTCAGTGGGGAGTCTGCTTCTCCCTCTGACCCTCCCCCCACTCATGTGCTCTCTCTCTCTCTCTCATTCTCGCTCTCTCAAATAAATAAAATCTTTAAAAAAACAAACAAACAAAAAAACATTTCACAATGCTTCCTGATCAGGGAAAGGAATGCCTGCTCTATGGCTTTGGACCAGCATTGACTTTACATCTTTCATTTTTTCCCTTTCCAAATGGGACACTGAGGTTATTTGTCTCTGTTTGCTACTGCGTATTTGAGGATGAGAAAGGAGCAGAGGACAGATAGCTCTTCTTCTTAGCTTATAAATTACTCAACCAAAAAGAACCACATGTGTACCAGATGGAGATGCCTGAACATCTCCCAATGCTTTTAGCTGGATTCGGTGACTTTGGATAACATTCTCAGGGGTAGGGTGGGGAGGAATTTATTCTATATGTGGGAGGAAAGTGCAAGGGAAATTTATTGGCCAGAGGGCAAATTGTGACAGACTGACCATGTATTTTCCAAGCTCATTTCTTTTTCCTCCTAGGCACTAAGTTAAACTACATTTCTCAGCCTCTCCTACAATTAGATGGGGGCCACCTGCTTGAGTTCTGGCCAATGAGATGTGGGCAAAGTTGCTATATGATACTCCTAGGCCTAGTCCATAAAACATTCCCCACAATCCTCTATAATCTTTTTTGTCCCTCATCTGCAAGCCTGATGTCAACATCTAGGGCAATACTAGGTTCCTAAAAGACTGCACAGAGCAGAAACCCCCAGCTAACCACATTGAACTCTTTGTGAGCAACAAATAATTGTATTAAGTCACTGAGATTTTGGAATTATTTATTACAGAAACTAGTGTTAATTATGCTGACTAATTTATCATGCTGTTACACAACAAATGGTCAGCTAAATGTTTATTCAGAGATTCCAGACCTATTAAATGCATTATTCCAGTTAGATGATTGTAGACCAGTTAATTTGATAAATAAATTTTAATTTTCTAAAGGTTGCCTTTTGGGCACAAATATACCCACCCATAATGGAATAACGGATGTTGTGTCTGAATGGGCCTGAGGAACGGGCTACAAAGGGATGCCAAATGATGTGGGGTAAGCCTTACAGTGAATAAAGCCTAGGTCCAATCCCGAGTCCAAGATCCCAGACGGTCTATCATCCAAAGTCCAAACAGGGGAAGAGAAACCATCCTGGGTGTTTAGAAGACAGACCCCGTGGTGAGGGAAAGAGAAAGAGGCAGAGAGACTAACTCGAAGACAGTGAGGCCCTGCAGACGTTAGCAACGGCATTAAGCTGCCGCCAGCCTTCAACTGTAGAATGCAGGGAGAAGGTGGCTTAGTCAGAGCCCAGGGGTTAAGATCACCAGCAGAAGAGACCATCAATGCAGACACATCCCCATAGGTGCTGGAGAGCTCGGAAGAGGGGCAGCAGCTTTGGAGAGCCACCCAAGGATAGGAGAGGGAGATTCTACCGTTCCGACACCAGTGCCTCCCACTGACTACCTGCCAGCTGGAAGGCAAGTGACCCGAGGGCCTGAGAAAAACCACCTTACAGGAGCCAGTCCTCCTGTCTTACTGAGCAGGGTAGGCAGACCACAGCAAAGGATCTGAGCACACAAATGCGTAGGACATCCAGAAACTGGGAAAAACGGGAAGAGATGTAGAACACTCTATTCTCAATAAAATCAAAGCTCATGGGTTAGAGCAACTTAAAAGAGCATTGTAATCAAAGGTGGGACATTTTTAAATGTTCTTGCTTCTCAGAGATTCTATTCTAGTTGTTGTGATTTAAGTTATCACTTTTTCATTTTTATTCTAGGTCATGGAAGAGCCGGCATGTGGGGGAACTTTTATTCTTATGTCCAAATATGTAATCTAGTCAGATGTAGCTTCTTTCTCCGTCAGTTCTTGTAAGCAAATTTGATTAAGCATCAGAAAACTGCAGAAGTGGAAGCTGGGACAAAGTCTGGCTCTGCTACTTAGCAGCTCTGTGATAATGAGCCGACCACTTAACTGACTCCTGCAGGTCTATTTTCCTCATCTCTCAAGTGGACACAAGAATACTTTCTTACTTATCTCATTGGCTTATTGGAATAATCACAGTTTTTGTTCATTTACGTTGGTTGGTTGGTTGGTTGGTTGGTTGGTTGGTTGGTTGGTTGGTTTTAATGAGACGATGTATGTGAAATACTGGTATACAGAAAAGTATGATATAATGTTGGAACATTATACATATTAATATGTCTCCCAATCTGTCTCCCTACCATTCCATCCCTTATTTTGAGGATCAGCTTTACTGAGATGTACATTAAATATATCCAATTTCATCAAGGTAAGTATACAATTCAATGAGTTTTGACCGATGTATATAGCTATGTAACCACGACCACAATCATGATACAGAATATATCCATTGCCCCCAAAATTATCCCTAGTGCCCCTTTGCACTTTTATACTTTGAGCCAATACATACCCAAGAGAAATGAAAACATACGTCCACACAAAAATTTGTATGAGGGCGCCTGGGTGGCTCAGTTGGTTAAGCGACTGCCTTCGGCTCAGGTCATGATCCTGGAGTCCCGGGATCGAGTCCCACATCGGGCTCCCTGCTCAGCGGGGAGTCTGCTTCTCTGTCTGACCCTCTTCCCTCTCGTGCTCTCTATCTCTCATTCTCTCTCTCTCTCAAATAAATAAATAAAATCTTTAAAAAAAATTTGTATGAAAGTGTTCATAGTAGCATTATTCATAATAGCCCCAAAGTGGAAACAACCCAAAAGTCTATTAACTAATGAATGGATAAGTAAAATATGCCATATCCATGCAGTGGAATATTGTTCAGCCACAAAAAGAAATGGACTGATGCATGCTACGACATGGATGAACCTTGAAAATACTATGTTAAGCAAAAGAAACCAGTCACAAAGATCACACATTGTATGATTTCGTTATGTGAAATGTCCAGAAGATTAGTGTTTGAGTGGGACCAGGGGTTAAGGGGACATGGAGAGTATTTGCAAATAGGGATGGGTTTCTTTGCGGGGTGGTAAAAACGTTCTAAAATCGATTGTGGTGATCGTTGCACAATTCTGTGGGTATATTAAAAACCATTGAATTGTATCCTTTAAATGGGTGAATTGTATGGAATATAATTATATCTCCATTATGTTCTTACCAAAAAGCTCATTCAGGAATTAAAGGAAATCCAAAACAAAGGCAAAATTTCAACCACAATATTTCATTATGATTTTTGTTTACTATTTTTCTTCAAAGTTAAAAAGAGCATTTCTATAAATTAAAACAAAGGAAGATACCATCCACAATCTTAATATCCTAAGAAAGCAAACTATTTTATTTCTTGTCCCTTCCTCACCTCATCTTTGAGTATGTTTACTTGGTTTATAGTCATCAGTGGTACAGACAGGATGAGTAGCTCGCTTTCATCAGTTAATATTACATCATGAACATTTTTCCATCTTGCTACATGGTCTTCCTTGTGATCATTTTGAAAAATATATGTCATTCCACCTAACTGACCACATTCCTCCATCCACGCAGACACCCATGCCAGAAACCTGAGCTACACCTATGTTGTTCCTGCCACTACTCTAGTGCAGAACAGTGTACTCTTTTGCCTAAATTACTGCAAAGGTTTTCTAACTGGTACCCTGGCTTTCTGGTGGTCTTCTAGCAATCCATCCTCCACACAGCAGCCAGGCCTAAGACTAGTGTCTTCAGTGACGCCCAACCAACTATGTATTAGATGCCAAACCACTCCAATGGTTCACGAAGCCCTTCAGGTTTGGGCTGTTGCCTGCATTTTCTGCCTCATTCCCCACCCACCGCCATCCCCTTCCCCAATCCATATTCCCTCTGTTCATTGAAATGCACACAGGACTTGGGGTTTACTCTGCCCAGAATAACTCACCCACCACTCCTCCCCTCTCTTCTCCATTCTGCAAACTCCTACTCATCCTCTAAGCCTTGGCATAAACATTGCTTCCTCCAAGGAGCATCTCCTATTCTCCCCGGAAGGAGGGAGGTACTCCCACTTCCATACTCCTAGATACCTTTGTACATATCTCCATTTTATATTGTACTTCCGTGCATGCTCCATGCTTACCTCTCTCCCCAGAGTAGGAATTATGCTCTCTTCAGCTTGTTACTTCCAGCACTCCAGCATCTGGCACATAGTACATCCCAGGAAATGTTATTTCAATAATGCAAACATTATTATGTGCTAATTCAGCACTATTTCCAGGCAGTATTCAAATCACTTTTCACATATTATCTTATTTAATCCTGCAAACAAACCTTATAAGGTTAAGTACTATTGTTTTTACCATTTTAAAGATGAGAAAACTGAAAAGGTTAAATAACTTGCCCCAAATCATTACACAACTAGTAAGTGGTAGGATCAGGATTTGAACTTAGGCAGTGTAATTCCATGCTCCTGATCACTACACTGTACTACCCCTTGAACAAATAAACATTCCTTTATTGTCATATTCATAGGTTACTTGTAATCTACATATCCCTCCCTCTCTCCATCTCTCTCTCTCTGATATAGATGGCACTGTAACACAAAATGGTATATATAGCTTATTTTCCTTTTTTGAATTTGGCTCAAGATAAATCCCTATGAGTAGAATTGAAAGATGCATTACAAGATGAGGACATTTGGGGTGCCTGGGTGGCTCAGTTGGTTAAGTGGCTGACTCTTGATTTCAGCTTAGGTCTTTTTTTTTTTTTAAGATTTTATTTATTTATTTATTTGTCAGAGAGAGAGAGAGAGCATGAGCAGGGGGAGCAGCAGAGGGAGAAGCAGACTCCCTGCCCAGTAAGGAGCCCGATGTGGGGCTCGATCCCAGGACCCGGGGATCATGACCTAAGCCAAAGGCAGACGCTTAACCGACTGAGCCACCCAGGTGTCCCTATACTTGATCTTTAAAAAAAAAAAAAAAAAGAGGACATTTTCTTGGATCTTCATGTGTCCAATAACAACTTTACTTATTATGACATAGCTGGTGCTAAAGAGGTGAAACTTTCAAGGCCATCAGCCATCCCAGCTGATACAGGATCTGGCAGATGGGGTCAGGTACTGAAGATGGCTGCAGGACAAGTGCAAGAAGGGGGAACCTGGTAGCACTCAGCCTTGGCTGGGAGCTGGCCTAACTTCACAATACAACCTCTGATCTAATTTTAGGATGAAAGAATGGAAAACACTTCTATGTTGCTTCTGCTCAAAAAAATGTATAAACATGAAGGACTTAGAGGCCAAATTATAGCACCTTCTCAATGGCATTCTCAATGGCATTCTTTCATGCCACAAAGTAGGTTAAACTTAGCAGTATGAATTTACATTTTTGAAGTTAGCCACCACAGAAGTCTGATTACCCTGAGACTCTGTGCTATGAGGCAGGCCAAGCTAGCCCAGCAGAGATATCCTGCAGAGAGAGAGAGTAATGGCCAGCCAGCCCAAGCTGCTCCAGCCATTCCAACCTAGGTGCCAGACATGGAAATGAAGGAGCTACCTTGGGACATTTCAGCTCCAGCAGACATTGTGTGGAGAAAACCGGAGGAAACAAACTGCAACCAGAATTCAGGCCTCAGATATATGGCCCCAGTTAAACCATCCCACCATCTATAGCCATTTGAGCCACCCCAGCCACCCAGGCTTCATGAAATAGATAAGCTATTTCCCCTGAGTGCAGTCCGAATCCCAGATCCACAAAATCAGGAGCATAACAAATGCTGCCTAATACTGCTAAACAAACCAACAAAACCTTTTTTTTTAATCCACCATGGAATTTGAAAAAGGTATTTGAATGAGAAATGCTGGCTGAAAATAAGTGCTATTCCTACCCTAGCTGCTGACTTGGCTTCTATGTAAAAAGCAGTTGCTCACCGTTGCCATTGATTTGATCCAAAGTCATGTGTGTAACCTCTACAGAGCAGCAGCAGGGATAGCTGGGGAAGTCTTATCTGACCGAGTTTTCTTCCTCTGCTTTAACTCCAGAGGACCAGGGGTGATCTGGGAAAGGTGGTGCTCCTCCAGACTGCCAGAGGGCACTCCAACCACTGTGCTACCTCAGCCTCCCTGATAGAGTAGGGAAAACTCTGGCTTTAAAGGTAACCCAATCCAGGATCAAATCCCAGCTCCACTGCCTATACCAGTTGTATAGTTCTCAGCAACTTAATGAACTTGGAGGCACTGGATTTTCTCCTCTTTTAAATGAGGACGATAACACCTCATTTAGTAAGTGTGTTGTTAGGGTTCAATGAGCCTTACTTATCTGACATTTCATCATAATGATAGCTAATGCTTACGGAGCAACAAAAATGACTTTAAATTCCTTATCACCACCCTTAAGTGGTCGCTCAATACCTGACAATTTCAGAATAAATTGAAAATATTGCACTATTTCACATTCACATCCTCCTCTCTCGAACCTCCCCCAGACCCTTGCTCCCCTCATTCTAAGCTGACTTCGCCTCAGGTTTCACTGATAAAAGAGAAGGAAACTACCTCACCTTTCAGTCACCAAATCTAGACTTCTCCTTGCATCTGCATTCATGCCTCCTTTCCTCTTTCTTTCTTTTTTTTTGTTTTAAGATTTTAAATATTTATTTGACAGAGAGAGAGACAACGAGAGAGGGAACACAAGCAGGGGGAGTGGGAAAGGGAGAAGCAGCCTTCCCGCCAAGCGGGGAACCGATGCGGGGCTCGATCCCAGGACCCTGGGGTCATGACCTGAGCCGAAGGCAGTCGCTTAACCAACTGAGCCACCCAGGCGCCCCTCCTTTCCTCTTTCAACAGTGGAGGAAGGGCCCTTCCTCCTATTAAAGGCCTGTCCTTCCATTTGTGTTCTAAATCCCATCCTCTTTCCCCCTCTCCACTGATCATTCTATCGGCATTCAAATAGGCTCCACTATCTCTCATCTTTGGAAACCTTACTTTGACACCTGAACTCCCTCCAGGTATTGCCCTGTTTCTCAGCTCCCTTTCTGGCCAACTCTCAAAGGAGTTTCTACAGATGGCCTCTCTTGCTCCATCACCTCTCCCCTCACCGGCTCACCCAGATTTGGATTCCAGTTCTACCACTCCTCTGACGTTTTTGTTGGGGTCACCGGTGACTTTCTTCTTGTCAACAGCAATGTCCACTTTACTCTTTTCTTCTCCACTTCTCAGCAGCAGCAGGCTCACTTGGACTTCTTGAAATACTCTTCTCTCTTAATTTCAGAGAAACCATAACCTCCTGGCTTTCCTCCTCTTTTGTGAAGGTCTCCATCCTCAGTCTCCTTTCCTTTCTCAACACCATGTGTAAATGTTGATGTTTCTCAAGATTTGATCCTGGCTCCTGTTTTCTTTTACTCCGACATATTTCCCTAGATGACCTCATCCACCACCAACTTTAAATACGATATTATGCTGATGCTTTCAAATGTGTACCTATAGTTCAGGCCTCTCTTATCACCTCCAGACTCAGAAAGCTGCCTGCCTAGTTCATGCAACTACTTTGAAGTATACCTCTCCTGGTTCCACTCTCTTGCTACAATCAGAAAACCAGGTGTTATCCTAGACCACCTGCTAAGATATTAGCAGCTTTTGATGATTAATGTCTAAACCTACTAATTCATTAGGTTATAAAATGTTGATATTTTAATTCTATCATTCTTTCTTCATGTATTGGTTGGAATACTTTTATAAAGAGAAACCCCCTCTATTATTGCGTTCCACAATGGATACAGACAATAAAGGAAAAGTAAATACTGGATTCTTCTCTTTAGTTTGCTGGTTTTTCAAATAATGAATCGATTCACTAGCATCCTCCAATGATGGCCACTAAGAGATCCTTTTTTTAAAAAATGTTTTTATGAACTTATAGATTTAAACATATTTGATGTATTTTAATACTTTGCAGTTATCATCCAATTGATGATCCAATTTGATGCTCAAATTGTCCCATCCTTTGGCCTTTGGGAGTGTCCTCACATTGGTTCACCATTTCCTTTTCTATTAGAAAAACTAAAGCTTTCCTGAAACATCGCTTGGCCAGTTTCAACTTCTAGCTCACTGGCCAGAGTTATATCACATGGCCAACCTGAGCTGGATGATGATAGTGGATGAAGTTTGGGTCAATCACCATCTGTTCAAAGAGGCTTCCCCTGGTGCCCCATCTAAAGACTGAATCCCCTATTATTCTGCAGAACTCTATCCTGTTCGCTTCCTTTACACTACCAACTGTAAACTCTAGTTATTTTATTTGTTCACTTGTTAAGGGTCTGACTGCCTCACTGGATTGGTAAGCTTCATGACATTTTCCCTAGGACAATACCTGCAGATGTTCATGGAAGATACTCAGTAAATATTTGTTGAATAAATAAATAAATGAGGTAGACACAACTATTATCTCCATTGTATACAATGCCGTCCGATATAGTAGCTGCTAGCCACATGTTGCTATTTTAATTTAATTAGTATACCTACTATGGAAAACAATGTGAAAGTTCTTCAAAAAATTAAAAACAGAACTACCATACGATCCAGCAACCCCACTTCTGGGTATGTATCCAAAGGAATCAGAATCGGGATCTTAAAGAGCTATCTGCACCCCCATACTCACTGTAGTACTCCTCACAGTTGCTAAGACATTAAAACAACTGAAACATACATTGACAGATAAAAGGATTAAAAGATGTTATATATAAATACAATGGAATATTATTCAGGCTTATAAAAAAGGAAATCTTGCCATTTGCAACAACATGAATGAACCTAGAAGACATCGTACTAAGTGAAATAAACCAGGCACAGAAGGACAAATACTACATGATACCACTTATATAAGGAACCTAAAAAAGTCAAACTCATATAAGCAGAGAATAGAATGGTGATTGCCAGGGGCCAGAAGGAGAGGGAAATGGGGAAGTTTTAATCAAAAGGGTACAAAATTTCAGATATGGAAGGTTAAGTATTAAGAGATCTAAGACAGACAGGATAATGCCTATAGTGAATAGTACTGTATTGTATACTTAAGAGTTTGCTAAGAAGGTAGTTCTTATGTTAAGTGTTCTTATCACATAAAATATAATAATAACAATAGAGTAATAATAAAATAAAGAGGGCAGAAGGAAACTTTTGCAGGTGATGGATAAGTTTATGGCATAGGTTATGGTAATGATTTCTTGGTATATACTTATCTCCATACTCATCAAGATATATAAATGAAGGAGGGGGCGGAGCAAGATGGCAGAGGAGTAGGAGACCTGGATTTCGTCTGGTCTCAGGAATTCAGCTGGATAGGAATCAAACCATTCTGAACACCTACAAACTCAACAGGAGATCAAAGAAAAGAATAGCAACAACTCCCTGAACAGAAAAGCCACCACTTTCTGGAAGGTAAGATGTGCGGAGAAGTGGATCTGAGGCGATATTCGGGAGGATAGACGGCGGGGGAGGGGCCTCTGTCGGCCGCTTCTGGCAAGTGATAGAGCCGCGGAGCACAAAATCGGAACTTTTAGAAGTCGGCTCCGCTGAGGGACGTCGCTCCAGTGGCTAAGCGGGGGGTGGAACCCTCGCGGGACAGTGTGGTCTCAGGACCCTCGGGGTCACAGAAAGACCGGGGGTGCCTGAGTGCGGCAGAGCTCCCAGGTACCGGAGCGGGGAAGCCGGCTGCGGAGACAGAGCGGAGGCGCGGGCTCTCAGCTCGGGGTTGCCATAAACTGTGATCCGCGGCCCAGTCGGGCCACTGCTCCTCCAGCAGGGACCCAACAAGCGGCAGATCCGGGGAGACTCCCCTTCCTCCCCCGGGAGGAGCGGCGCGGGAGCACACTGCAGGGATCTGCTGGGTTTGGAGACTCCACACCAAGTTGGATGCCAGAGATAGAAACACTCGGTCACCGGCTGGGTGAGCACGGAGTGCGGCTGGAGACTGGGGAGACGGGAGTGACTGACTGCTTTTCTCTGGCGGTGCACTGAGGAGCGGGGCCCTGAGTTCTCGGCTTCTCCGGGGCGGAGATTGGAGGCCACCGTTTTCACTCTCATCCTCCAAAGCTGTACCGAGAGCTTGCAGGGAACAAAACCTACAGAGAGCAAACCCGAGCAGATTACTTAGCCCAGACCGGCAAGGGCGGGGCAATTCCGCCTCCCGCAAAGACATTTGGGAACCACGGAAACAGGCCCCTCCCCCAGAAGATCAGCACGAACAGCCAGCCAAGACCAAGTTTACCGATCAAGGAGAATAGGAGAACTCCAGTGCTAGGGGAATACTGCACGTAGAATCCATGGCTTTTTTACCATGATTCTTTAGTCTTTCAAAGTTAATTTTTTTAACTGTCTTTTATTTTTTGAATTTTTCTTTTTCCCTTTTTCAACCAACATCTTATCAATCCCTTTTTTATTTTATTTTTTTAAAGATTTCTATTTATTTATTTGAGAGAGAGAGAATGAGAGAGAGAGAGAGAGCAAAAGAGGGGGGAGGGTCAGAGGGAGAAGCAGACTCCCTGCTAAGCAGGGAGCCCGATGTGGGACTCGATCCCGGGACTCCAAGATCATGACCTGAGCCCAAGGTAGTCGCTTAACCAACTGAGCCAGGCAGGTGCCCATAATCCCCTTTTAAAAAAAAAAAATTATTTTTCATTTTTAGAGTCATATTCTATCTCTTCATAGTAGTTACCCTTATTTTTGGCATATATATATATATATATATATATATAAGTTGTTCTCCCTTTAAAATTTTGAGATACTGTTTCTTCTAACAGATCAAAATATACCCTAAATCTCTAGTGTATGGCTTTGTTCTAGTCTCCTGTCTGATCACATTCTCTCTCCCCCTTTTTTTTCTTTCTTTCTTTCTGTTTTTTTAATCTTCTTCTTTCTTTTTTAAAACTTCTTATCTTATCAATTCCTTTTATAAAATTTTTTATAATTTTCATCCTTACAGTCATATTCCATCCTTTCATCGTATCAGCCCTTATTTTGTACATATATAAGTCTTTCTTTAAAATTTTGGGAGGCACTTTCTTCTAACAGACCAAAATACACCCAAAATCTAGTGTGTGGCCCTGATCTATGCACCAGCCTGATCATATTTGATCATATTCTTTTTTTTTTGTTTTGTTCTGTTCTTGTTTGTTTTTATCTTTTTCTTTTTCTTTTTTTTTTTTCCTCTTTCTTTTTTCTTTCTTTCCCTTTCCTTTCCCCTGGTTTTGGATCTTTTTTTTTAATTTCTTTTTTAAGATTTTATTTATTTACTTCACAGGGAGAGACACAGCAAGAGAGCACAAGCAGGAGGAGTGAGAGAGGGAGAAGCATGCTTCCTGCTGAGCAGCGAGCCCGATGTGGGGCTCGATCCCAGGACCCTGGTACCATGACCTGAGCCGAAGGCAGACGCTTAACGACTGAGCCACCCACGCGCCCCTTCCCCTGGTTTCAGCTCTTTTCTGATTTGTTTAGAGTATATTTTCTGGGGACATTGTTACCCTGTGAGCATTTTGTTCTCTCATTCATCTATTCTCCTCTGGACAAAATGACAAAACAGAAAAAATCACTTCAACAAAAAGAACAAGAGGTAGTACTGTCTGCCAGAGACCTACTCAATACGGACATTAGTACGATGTCGGACCTAGAGTTCAGAATCATGACTTTAAAGATACTAGCTGGGATTGAAAAAAGCATGGGAGTTATTAGAGAAACGTTTCTGGAGAAATAAAAGAACTAAAACCTAACCAAGTCAAATTCAAAAAGGCTATTAATGAGGTGCAATCAAAAATGGGGGCACTAACTGCTAGGATAAATGAGGCAGAAGAGAGAATCGGTGATATAGAAGACCAAATGATGGAAAATAAAAAAGCTGAGAAAAAGAGAGATAAACAACTACTGGATCACGAGGGCAAAATTCGAGAGATAAGCGATACCATAAGACGAAACAACATTAGAATAATTGGGATCCCAGAAGAAGAAGAAAGAGAGAGAGGGAGAGAAGGTATATTGGAGCAAATTATAGCAGAGTACTTCCCTAATGTGAGGAAGGAAACAGGCATCAAAATCCAGGAGGCACAGAGAGCCCCTCTCAAAATCAATAAGAATAGGTCAACACCCCAACATCTAATAGTAAAACTTACGAGTCTCAGAGACAAAGAGAAAATTTTGAAAGCACCTCGGGAGAAGAGATCTGTAACCTATAATGGTAGAAACTTGAGATTGGCAACAGACCTATCCACAGAGACCTGGCAGGCCAGAAAGGACTGGCATGATATATTCAGAGCACTAAATGAGAAAAATATGCAGCCAAGAATACTATATCCAGCTAGGCTGTCATTGAAAATAGAAGGAGAGATAAAAAGCTTCCAGGACAAACAAAACCTAAAGGAATTTGCAACCATGAAACCAGTCCTCCAAGAAATATTGAAAGGGGTCCTCTAAGCAAAGAGAGAGCCTAAAGCAGCATACACCAGAAAGGAACACAGACAATATACAGTCACAGTCACCTGACAGGCAATACAATGGCACTAAATTCATATCTTTCAATAGTTACCCTGAATGTAAGTGGGCTAAATGTCCCAATCAAAAGACACAGGCTATCAGATTAGATTAGAAAACAAGACCCATTGATATGCTGTCTGCAAGAGACTCATTTTAGACCCAAAGACACCCCCACATTGAAAGTGAGGGGGTGGAAAACCATTTACCATGCTAATGGACACCAAAAGAAAGCTAGGGTGGCAATCCTTATATCAGACAAATTAGATTTTAAACCAAAGACTGTAATAAGAGATGAGGAAGGACACTATATCCTACTTAAAGGGTCTATCCAACAAGAAGATCTAACAATTGTAAATATCTATGCCCCTAACATGGGACCAGCCAATTATATAAGGCAATTAATAACAAAAGCAAAGAAACACATTGACAACAATACAATAATAGTGGGGGACTTTAACAGCCCCCTGACTGAAATGGACAGATCATCTAAGCAAAAGATCAACAAGGAAATAAAGACTTTAAATGACACACTGGACCAAATGGACTTCACAGACATATTCAGAACATTCCATCCCAAAGCAACGGAACACACATTCATCTCGAGTGCCCATGGAACATACTCCAGAATAGATCACATCCTAGGTCACAAATCAGGTCTCAACTGTACCAAAAGATTGGGATTATTCCCTGCATATTTTCGGACCACAGTGCTTTGAAACTAGAACTCAATCACAAGAGGAAAGTCGGAAAGAACTCAAATACATGGAGGTTAAAGAGCATCCTACTAAAGAATGAATGGGTCAACCAGGAAATTAAAGAAGAATTAAAAAAATTCATGGAAACCAATGAAAATGAAAACACAACTGTTCAAAATCTTTGGGATACAGCAAAGGCAGTCCTGAGAGGAAAGTATATAGCAATACAAGCGTTTCTCAAGAAACAAGAAAGGTCTCAAATACACAACCTAACCCTACACCTAAAGGAGCTACAGAAAAAACAGCAAATAAAACCTAAACCCAGCAGGAGAAGAGAAATAATAAAGATCAGAGCAGAAATCAATGAACTAGAAACCAAAAGAACAGTAGAACAGATCAACGAAACTAGGAGCTGCTTCTTTGAAAGAATCAAAAAGATTGATAAACCCCTGGCCAGACTTATCAAAAAGAAAAGATCAATGACCCAAATCAACAAAATCATGAATGAAAAGGAGAGATCACAACCAACACCAAAGAAATACAAACGATTATAAGGACATATTATGAGCAACCCCATATGCCAGCAAATTAGATAACCTGGAAGGAATGGATGCATTCCTAGAGATGTATCAACTACCAAAACTGAACCAGGAAGAAAGAGAAAACCTGAACAGACCTATAACCACTAAGGAAACTGAAGCAGTCATCAAAAATCTCCCAACAAACAAAAGCCCAGGGCCAGATGGCTTCCCAGGGGAATTCTACCAAACATTTAAAGAAGAATTAATACCTATTCTCCTGAAACTGTTCCAAAAAATAGAAATGGAAGGAAAACTTCCAAACTCGTTTTATGAGGCCACCATGACCTTGATCCCAAAACCAGACAAAGACCCCATCAAAAAGGAGAATTACAGACCAATATCCTTGATGAACACGGATACAAAAATTCTCACCAAAATACTAGCCAATAGGATCCAACAGTACATTAAAAGGATTATTCACCACGACCAAGTGGTATTTATCCCTGCACTGCAAGGTTGGTTCAACATCCACAAATCAATCAACGTGATACAATATATTAACAAAAGAAAGAACAAGAATCATATGATCCTCTCAATAGATGCAGAAAAGCATTTGACAAAGTACAGCATCCTTTCTTGGTCAAAACTCTTCAGAGTATAGGGATAGAGGGTACATACCTCAATATCATAAAAGCCATCTATGAAAAACCTACAGCCAATATCATTCTCAATGGGAAAAACTGAGAGCTTTCCCCCTGAGGTCAGGAACTCGGCAGGGATGTCCACTATCACTACTGCTATTCAACATAGTATTAGAAGTCCTAGCCACTGTAATAAGACAACAAAAAGAAATCAAAGGCATCCAAATCGGCAAAGTCAAACTCTCATTGTTTGCAGATGATATGATACTTTATGTGGAAAACCTAAAAGACTCCACCCCAAAACTGCTAGAACTCATACAGGAATTCAGTAAAGTGGCAGGATATAAAATCAATGTACAGAAATCAGTGGCATTCCTATACACAAAGAACAAGACAGAAGAGAGACAAATTAAGGAGTCAATCCCATTTACAATTGCACCCAAAACCATAAGATACCTAGGAATAAATTTAACCAAAGAGGCAAAGGATCTGTATTCAGAAAACTATAAAATACTCATGAAAGAGATTGAAGAAGACACAAAGAAATGGAAAACGTTCCATGTTCATGGATTGGAAGAACAAACATGGTGAAGATGTCAGTGCTACCTAGAGCAATCTACACATTCAAAGCAATCCCCATCAAAATACCATCCACTTTTTTCAAAGAAATGGAACAAATAATCCTAAAATTTGTATGGAACTAGAAAAGACCCCGAATAGCCAGAGGAATATTGAAAAAGAAAACCAAAGCTCGCGGCATCACAATTCCTGACTTCCAGCTCTATTACAAAGCTGTCATCATCAAGACAGTGTGGTGCTGGCACAAAAGCAGACACATAGATCAATGGAACAGAATCGAGAGCCCAGAAATGGACCCTCAACTCTATGGTCAACTCATCTTTGACAAAGCAGGAAAGAATGTCCAAAAAAGACAGTCTTTTCAACAAATGGTGTTGGGAAAATTGGACAGCCACATGCAGAAGAATGAAACTGGACCATTTCCTTACATCACACACAAAAATAGACTCCAAATGGTTGAAAGACCTAAACGTGAGACAGGAGTCCATCCAAATCCTAAAGGAGAACACAGGCAGCAACCTCTTCGACCTCAGCCACAGCAACTTCTTCCTAGAAACTTCGCCAAATGCAAGGGAAGCAAGGGCAAAAATGAACTATTGGGATTTCATCAAGATAAAAAGCTTTTGCACAGCAAAAGAAACAGTCCACAAAACCAAGAGACAACCGACAGAATGGGAGAAAATATTTGCAAATGACATATCAGATAAAGGGCTAGTATCCAAAATCTATAAAGAACTTATCAAACTCAACACCCAAAGAACAAATAATCCAATCAAGAAATGGGCAGAAGACATGCACAGACATTTTTCCAAAGAAGACATCCAAATGGCCAACAGACACATGAAAAAGTGCTCAACATCGCTCGGCATCAGGGAAATCCAAATCAAAACCTCAATGAGATACCACCTCACACCCATCAGAATGGCTAAAATTAACAAGTCAGGAAACGACAGATGTTGGTGGGGACGCGGAGAAAGGGGAACCCTCCTACACTGTTGGTGGCAATGCAAGCTGGTGCAGCCACTCTGGAAAACAGTATGAAGTTTCCTCAAAAAGTTGAAAATAGAGCTACCCTACGATCCTGCAGTTGCACTACTGGGTATTTACCCCAGAGATACAAATGTAGGGATCCAAAGGGGTACGTGCACCCCGATGTTTATAGCAGCAATGTCCACAATAGCCAAACTGTGGAAAGAGCCAAGATGTCCATCGACAGATGAATGGATAAAGAAGAAGTGGTATATATATACAATGGAATATTATGCAGCCATCAAAAGGAATGAGAGCTTGCCATGTGCAACGACGTGGATGGAACTGGAGGGTGTTATGCTGAGTGAAATAAGTCAATCAGAGAAAGACATGTATCATATGACCTCACTGATAGGAGATATTCTTAATCTCAGGAAACAAACTGAGGGCTGCTGGAGTGGTGGGGGGGTGGGAGGGACGGAGTGGCTGGGTGATAGACATTGGGGAGGGTATGTGCTATGGGGAGCGCTGTGAATTGTGCAAGACTGTTGAATCACAGATCTGTACCTCTGAAACAAATAATGCAATATATGTTAAGGAAAAAAAAAGAAGAAGATAGCAGGAGAGGAAGAATGAAGCGGGGGGAAATCAGAGGGGGAGACGAACCATGAGAGATGATGGACTCTGAAAAACAAACTGAGGGTTCTAGAGGGGAGGGGGATGGGTGGATGGGTTAGCCTGGTGATGGATATTAAAGAGGGCATATTCTGTGTGGAGCACTGGGTGTTATATACAAACAATGAATCATGGAACACTACATCAAAAACTAATGATATAATGTATGGTGATTAACAATAAAACAATTTAAAGAAAAAAGATATATAAATGAAGTATATACAGTTTTCTGTATGTCAATCATTCCTCAGTAAAGTGGTTTAAAAAATAAATAAAAAATGCAAATTAATTTAAATTTAATTTAAAATCCAGTTTCTTAGTCACATTAACCACATAATAAGTACTCGAAAACCACACGTGACTAGTGACTAGTGACTACCACCATGTAGAGAGAGAGTGCATTAACTTGATCTCAGAATTCTATTGGAAAGTGCTGGATAGAAGAAGAAACTGGCTGAGAGGTAAATTAGCCAAGGTCACACAGCTACTAAGAGGAGGACTTGGGATTCAAACCTGTGTCTGAGTGGCTTCAGAGGTAGAACTCAACACCATAACATAGTCATCACTGTTATTACTTGCTTAGTCTTGCCTTCAATTTCAGTCCCTCTGAAGGAATTTACAGAGAGCTTCAAGCCTGGCTAGCTCACAGAGTGACCAACTGTCCTAATTTGCCTGGGCCTGGAGGTATTCCCAGGATGCAGAAAAGTTCTGGGCAAACCATTGTTAAAAAACAAAATTCAACCAAGTAAATTTGAAGATCCAATTGGCTTTATTAAGCAATTCATGATTTGGGCAGCATCCCCTCTAGCAAATAGAAAGGGAGTTCTGTGGAGTATACAAAATGGAAAGTTTCTGGGGCGCCTGGGTGGCTCAGTTGTTAAGCATCTGCCTTCGGCTCAGGTCATGATCCCAGTGTCCTAGGATTGAGCCCTGTGTCAGGCTCCCTGCCCAGCAGAGAGCCTGCTACTCCCTCTCCCACTCCCCCTGCTTGTGTTCCCTCTTTAGTGTCAAATAAATAAATAAAATCTTTAAAAAAAAAAAAAAAAGAAGTTGTTAGCAAAAAGAAAAGGTCACCTTCCCGTAGGGGGAAGGCCAGGGGGTCTCATTAAGTGGATTACCTCATCTTTTTCTTTTTTTTTTTTTTTTTTTTGGCTAACTTCACCTTTCTGTGGGGAAGTGAGAGCGTCCATATGACAGATCACTTCGTTGGTGCTGACCAGAAAATTCCTGACTGACTGGTTAAGACTACAGTTCCAGGTTGAGACTGAGGCTGAAAATGCAGTTAGGTTAGGTGTGAAGCCCTGGTTTGATGACTTGGCCTAGCATAAGTGACTCCATTTGGGGTCTGTGGTTCTCTTCTCTTTCCTTCCTTCCTTCCTTTTTTTCTTTCTTTTTCTTTCTTTCTTTCTTTTTTTCTTTCTTTCTTTCTTTCTTTCTTTCTTTCTTTCTTTCTTTCTTT
>NW_027397082.1:28490809-28498642 GCF_003265705.2 Callorhinus ursinus
TTTCTTTCTTTCTTTCTTTCTTTCTTTCTTTCTTTCTTTCTTTCTTTTCTTTCTTTTTCTTTCTTTCTTTCTTTCAGTAGGCTCTATGCCCGACATGAGGCTTGAACTCACAACCCTGAGATCAAGATTTGCACTGAGCCAGCCAGATACCCCCTGTGGTTTTCTTTGAACACCATACTACCTATTTATCAAAATTCTCTATTGAGATTTATGGCAGGTAAATAAATGGGCTCACTCAACTCCATTTCAACACCTTGTAATATGCCATAGTGCATGCTAGAAGTGAGAAAATTGAAGACTTTATTTCCCAGACTCCCTTAGACCTTGGGTCCAATACATAGTCTAGCTCTAGCCAAGCAGATGCACTTGGGCAGCGTCTGGAAGGCCAGAATGAAAAGGAAGCTGCATTTCTGCTGTTTTATGTGCTGGGCTGTACAGTGGCAGCAAAGGTTCCAGTGTCTCATCTTGGATGTCATAGACTTGGAGAGACAGAACATAGGCATGCATTTTGCAGGTGTAGATTCAGCCTGAGCCAGTCAGTCCTGGTCCCGGCAGGAGGAGCAGTGACTTCCTGATTTCTTGGTTTACCATTGTACCAGAAGTAACAGCTCCCATATCACAGTTCCCTGAGTAAGCTGATTCTGTGGTGGAATGCTGGGAGTCATTACTGGGAACTCAGCCTGGAGGCTGCTCCTACAGCCTTTCCTATGATTATCTACCCAGTTCACTGTATTAATTCATTTTATGCTGAAACGCATTCAAGTGACTTTTATTTTTTGCAGAAGAAGAACCTTCACTATTCAGCAGGGATTTCCTCTGGAAAATAGGGAGGCTGTAAAACAAATCTGAGTGTCCTGAATGCTGAGACCCTAATATAAAACTCTCCCTACCGCTGCTATCATTCTCAAAGGAAGGTGCATATACCCTAATCACCAGCATCTCCCAAATACTGGAACTTTGGTTATGGTGAAATGTCTACACGCACACACACACACACACACACACACACACGCACACACACACACACATACACACATTTTTCTTCCATATGCTGGAATGTTGTTCCGAATCTCTTTACATGACAGTTCGCATCTTAATCTCTCAAGCTCCAGGTACCAGCATCAATTGTGGCTTCCTCAACTTCCCCCATCTAAAATGCCCCCCCTTCCAGTTATTCTCTTTCACAACATTTTGTTTAATTTTTACATTACTTAGCACAATCTGTATTTATTTATTTGCTTGTTTATTTTCTGTATTCCCCTGTCCCCACCCCCTGTCCCCACCGCCCACCCAGAAGAATGTATGCTCCGTGACGGAAGGGACTTTTTTTCGCATTATTCATCACTGTAACCTAATTACTTAGCACAGTAGCTTGCAAGTACTACATGGTAGCATCATTTAAAAATACTTGTTGAATAAATACAAAATAGAGATTGTTATAGCTAGGGAATTTTTTAAAAGGGAAAAAGGCTCTTTTGTAAACAAGATTAATCTAGACTGCAAAGAAATAATGAGAAATAAAGGGACACAACAATTGTGATGAAAGGCAACCCTGTGCGGGTAGTGGAGTCTGACAGCAGACATTTGCAACCATGGCGTGAACTCTAGGCAGTGAGAGACACACTGCCTTTTGGGAGGCACCGTGGGTGAGTTATGAAGTGTTCAGGTTCTAGAGCCACCTAAATGTGAGTTTAATTGTCAGTTCTACATTTCTGCTGTGTGATTTTGGGTAAATTAATGGGCTTCTCTCGATTTTGTTCCCTCATCTGGAATATGAGGAGAATAATAGTACCCAACTCACATGCCTTCTGCGCTAAGCAAAAGAAAAGATGATACTTATGTGCTTAGTAGAGTGTATGGCCTGTGAGGACTCAATAAATGTTAGATAATAAGACTATTATAATTTTGCTAAACCCAGCTCCATTCCCGAAATTATGCCCAATACTTGGGGTCACTCCGATTATAGCCTATTACATTTCTAGCAGCCACACCCTATCCCCGTTCACCAAATCATAATTAGTAGGTATTCAAAAAAATTAGTGACTGACAGGAAGTTTGTTCACGTGGGGTGTGTTCCATTCTTGGCTACACAGTTATTACTGGTGGTGCTGATGCTATATTTTTCCATCTCTGTTGACCAAAAACAGGCAACAAGAGTATTGGGTGGAGGGGCGCCTGGGTGGCTCAGTTGGTTAAGCATCTGCCTTTGGCTCGGGTCATGATCCCAGGGTCCTAGGATCGAGTCCCGCATCGGGGGGGAGGGTCCCTGCTCAGCGGGGAGTCTGCTTCTCCCTCTCCCTCTGCTGCTCCCCCTGCATGTGCTCTCTCTGTCAAATAAATACATAAAATCTTTAAAAAAAAAGAAAGAAAGAGTATTGGGTGGAAAATACTCCATCATCAGAGAGAAGAGCAACCAATATAAAAGAACAGTAAAGAGAGAAGGATTGGCCTAAACCTTTCCGGTGATGCATTTCAGTGAATAATTTTCCTTACATTTGGTTTCTCCAGTTGAGAGGGACAAGGACAAATCATTCTTTCATTCAGCAAGTATTTATGAAGTGCTTACCAAATTTATGATGTAGAAAGAATAGGCTAGGAATACCTCCTCTGCATTCACCCTAACCTTAGTTATCTTCTATTTAATATTTAGAATTCAGCACAGGGGCGCCTGGCTGGCTCAGTCGGTAGAACAAACGAGTCTTGATCTCAGGGTCATGAGTTCAAACCCCATGATGGGCATAGAGCTGACATGAAAAAAAAGTAGAATTCAGCTCAAATACCATTTCCTCTGCTAAAGCTTAAGACTAGGCCACCACGGTGGTGGTAGGTGTCCTTATGGCACTGGCAGTCTTACTTTTTCCAACTTGTCAGAATGTATTTATGCCTTTGCTTTTTGGGTGATTATGTGCTTACTGCATGTCTTTTCTGTAATCTACACAAGGGCAGGGACTTTGGTTTTGGTCAAGAATGTATCCCTGGAACTTAGCTTGGTGTCTACTCTATAGTAGCTGCTCAATTCTGAAGAAAGGAAAAGATTGAGGCCCTGATGAAGGGGTTGTCAGAACCTCACTCTAACACTATTAATTCACCAGGGTAGGGCTTTGGGTTTTTTATTTTTAAGATTTTATTTATTTATTTGAGAAAGAGAGAGAGCATGAGTGGGGAGGGGGTCAGAGGGACAAGCAGACTCCTCGCTGAGTGGGGCTTGATCCCAGGACCCTGAGATCATGACCTGAGCCAAAGTCAGATGCTTAACTAACTGAGCCACCAGGCGCCCTGACACCAGGACAGTTTTGGCTTGTTTCTGGTGGCCTCTGACTCCCCAAAGCAGCTCTGCTCCCTAGGGCCCTGAAAAAGCAGTATGAAAATCACTGTCATCGAAAATAGTGCTATACTCCAAAATCGTCTCTTATATCTCTTGTATGAGATGGCCTCATGGCGAATCTCTAAGCAAGGCACCAACACCTATAACAAAAGCAAAAATGAAATAAAGAAGTTCATCTTGGCTCAATGTTATTCTGGCAGCTAAAGTTCTAATAATTCTTTTTAAAGATTTTATTTTTTTAAGTAATCTCTACACCCAACACGGGGCTTGAGCTCACAACCTCAAGATCAAGAGTCGCATGCTCCAATGACTGTGCCAGCCAGGCACCCCCAGTAATTCTTTTTACACTAAATCTTGAAGTGTACCTTATTTCCATGCTCACACTGTAGCATCAATGTGATAATTACTTGGATGAAAACTTGAGCATGTTTGACTGTATCTCCATTTTGGCAAATAACTAGAATTTCCGCAGTGATAACATATAATGATGGCATGGCAGGCAGGTTTTATGTTTGTCTTAAAAAAATAACCAGTCTTACTTAGAGTAACTAAACACTAGGTTACAAATCCACATTGCTGACCTCCCTCTTTTTCTGGAAAGAAGCCTTTCCCTAAGTCCCGCAGACCTTCCCCATGTTTCATTGGCCACTCCAAAGTCAATCACAGACAGAGGCCAATCAGGATTGCTCTCCTGAATCTCAGCCCACCTCCTCAGGGAAGCTTGTGGCCCCTGCTCACCCATACCTGGGCCTCTCCTCCCCTTCCACTCCTGAGGCCTCAGTTCCTTCCCCTGTACCAGGAGGGAACTGCATTCTCCCATGATTCCACACACATTTTTTTCAGCTCCCATTTGAGCTTGGCACTGTCTTGTGTCCTGGGGATTCAAAGATGGGAGCCCCTACGACTGGTTTGGGAGGCTGAGAGCTGTCAGAAGTGCTTCAGGGACCAGGTATATAACACATAGGTGTAAATGCAGCCTACTTCCTTTCTTGCCTTTTTTGTTGTTGTTGTTGTTGTACAACACAATGATTTAATATTTGCATATATTGCAAAATGATCGTAAGTCTAATTAACAGGGATGCCTGGGAGGCTCAGTCATTAAACGTCTGCCTTCAGCTTAGGTCATGATCCCAGAGTCCTGGGATCGAGTCCTGCATCGGGCTCCTTGCTCAGTGGGGAGCCTGCTTCTCCCTCTGCATGCCTCTCCCCCTGCTTGTGCCCTCTCTCTCTGATAAATAAATAAATAAAATCTTTAAAGAAAAAAAAAGTCTAATTAACATCCATCACCACACATAGTTACAAATTGTTTTTCTTGGGACGAGAACTTTTAAGATCCACTCTCCTAGCAACTTTTAAATATACAACACAGCACTATTAACTCTAGTCACCATGTTGTACATTACATCCCCATGACTTATTTATTTTATAACTGAAAGTTTGTACATCTTGACCACCCTCACCCCTTCTGCACTACCTCCAATCACCAATCTGTTCTCTGTATCTATGAGTTCTGTTTCTGTTTTTGTTTTTTAGATTGCACATAGAAGTGGGATCCTAAAGTATCTGTCTTCTCTGTCTGACTTATTTTACTTAGCATAATGCCCTCAAGGTCTAGCCAAGTTGTCACAAATGGCAAGATGTCTTTCTTTTTAATGGCTGGATAATATTCCATTGTATATATGTACCATGTAGCCTACTTGCTTTCGAATCCAAACCTTCAATTTACAACACCCAGGTGGTCAAAAAGAACACATCTTGGATGAGAGGGGGATTTGGTTTCTTTTTTTTCTTTTCTTTTTTTTTTAATTATATTTATTTATTTGGGAGAGTGAGTGAGAGAGAGCAGGGTGGGGAAGAAGTAGGGAGAGGGAGAGTCGGACTCCCCGCTGAGCAGGGAGCCCAACATGGGGCTCCATCCTAGGGTCCTGGGATCATGACCTGAGCTGAAGGCAGATGCTTAACCGACTTAGCCACCCAGGCGCCCCGGGTTTTGGTTTCTTGTTTGCCCATCCTTGAGGAGACAAAAAAAAAAAAAAATTTCTTGTTTTACAATAAAATGTGATAAGTGTGAATTGGACTGTGATAGGCAGAGAGTGGTATGGCTTACACCAGAGGGGCACGCCCCCAGCCTGGGCGGAGCTGCTGGGAAAGCCTTCGGGGAGCTGTACCTGGGGTCTCATAGGAGCACCGGGTGTAAGCGTGAGTAGCAGGAGATAAAGGCTGAGGCAGGCCGAGTATGAAAGACGTGGATGAGCCCCGTTAGAGAGTTTAGAATATTAAGAATTGTTGGGCATCCATGAAGGAATTTAGGTACAAAAATGTCAGGGTCAGATCTATATTTTTAAAGGATCATCCTTTTTAAAGTGTAAGATCCAGAGAGAATATAGGTAGAAGGTCATTCTCCTTTTCTGCATATTTTATCTTGCGTGTTGAAACCACCACTTTGCCAGCTGCCCAAATGAAACAGAAATCATCCTAGCCTTAACCTCTCCCTCACCTTCCAAATGGCCACCAAGTCCTATGGATTCTACCCTTAAAAAATTCTTGACTCTACCCAACGTTCTCATTCCAACTGCTATGTCCTTCACTCAGACCCTCATCACCCCTTATATGAACTTTTCCAATAGCCTTCTCTCTGATCCCCCTAAATAAGGACCTCCTCCCCCAGTCTGTTCTCTAAGCAGCTACCAGAGATCCTTCCAGAATTCAAATCTTGTAGTTTTTCTATAGCCTAAATCTTTTTAACAGTTACCCGTGGCCCTCGGGAAGAAGTTCAAGCTCTTTCCTACTGGCAGAAAGCCAGCTGAGATTTGGACCCATCGAACATTTTCAGCTCCAAGCACTCACCTCCTCCCTTGCTAAGCTGTCCTTCAGCCTTGTTGAACTCCTGGCAGATTCCCAAACAGGCCAGAAGGTTTCAAACCCACCCACAGAGTCTCCATTTCCCTCCTTCTGAATGAATTTTTTTCAACCTTCCCCAAAGAAATCCCATTATTATTCAAAATTCAGTTTAAGGGTTATTTCCTCCCTGAAGCCAGTGTTACCTTCCATCTTAGCATACCTCCCTGCTCTCTTCTCCCCTGAGCTCTCTCTCTGGCATCCTCCAGAGTTACTCCCCTGGCAGAGGTGATACTTGGCTTTGTTCATTGTTTCTCCAATCAAGGAGCATCTACATCATAATCTCATTTTTTAAAAAGTTTTTTGCTAAAAAACAAAAACAAAAAGTTTTTTGCTATTGTTTTGCTTCTTTAATTTTAAAAATACTTATCATAGCGCCTGGGTGGCTCAGTTGGTTGGACGACCAACTCTTGGTTTCAGCTCAGGTTGTGATCTTGGGGTCATGGGATCACCCTGCAGGGGCTCCATGATTAGCGGGGAGTCTGCTTGAGATTGCTTCCCTCTGCTTCTCCCCCTCTCCTCCTCTGCTCCTCCTCCCTCCCACTCTCTCTTTCAAATAAATAAACAAATCTTTTTTAAAAATAAAATACATAAAAAATACTTACCATCACCATGCAGACTCCTGTGCTCCAAACCAGTGCCATGGACCTCGGCCCAGAATCTGCTCTTAAAAAAATCCCCTAGATTACTGGCAATGTTCGTTTCTTGATCAGGTGCTAATTACACAGAGTGTTTATATGCGCAAAATTCACGGAGCCCTATCTTTAGGATATGCATACATTTCTGTACGCATGTTATTTTCATGAAGAGTTAAAAAGTAAAAACTCCCTAGGTTATTTTTGTGTACACTGATAGAGAACCATAGACTTATCTCTCTTGCTATGAACTGTAAACCCCTCGAGGGCAGTGAAGAAAGTATCTATTTTGTCTCTATATTCCCACCATCTGTTTTAGTGCCTACAACATAGTACACACTGAATGAATGACTAATACATCAATGAATGAATGAATGAATAAAGGGAGAGAAGTGGCTTGTGGGTTCCTCCTTCCCTCACTCTTCCAAACATTTGTTCCATTCCCCTGCTGGAGCACATGAGAGCTCATACCTCAAAGTTACATTTCCAAGAGACTTCCTCTCTACCACATGCCTGATGTGACTGATCCAGGGCACCAGCCTGACAAGGACAGGAGCAAGGAAGCAGGTGGAGGACATTCTGTCCCAGTACCAGTACTTTTGCCCTGCCTGGGTCGGAGCCACCTGGCTCAGGCCTTCCTCATCATGCCCAGGAGTCAAGCTGGAGAAAGTATGTCCTTGGAGCTACTGCATTGCTAAAGCTCCCACTTGCATATTGGATATAAACTGCTTCCTAAACTACTCAGCTCAAGTTATGTGAGAATTTGAAAACTATATCTTTGACTATTTGGGAATAGCAATGGAGATTTATTTTTAGCAAATTTACAATAGAAAGTGAGAGACATCCTGGGTAAAATATCATGCAAGTCATTTGTTCAGTCACAGATGATTACCAAAAGTTTCCTAAGGATACATTGAGGAACAAGAGTCACCTGCCTTAATGGAGATCACAGTGTGTGTGTGTGTGTGTGTGTGT
>NW_027397082.1:28498652-28795367 GCF_003265705.2 Callorhinus ursinus
AGGTAGAGACCAACAGTCAAATAGTAATACTGAAGAGGACTTCCACTCCCTTCATTTTGACCTCAAACTTTATTACTGATTAAGTTCTTCTTTCCAGTTTTCCAGTTTATCTCTTAAGTCAGGCTAAAGACCCTGTGGGCAAAGCATCCCCTGATGGGAACCAAAACTACTCAAGCAGTAAGGACTGCCCTGAGCCAGCAAGGCCTGCATGATTGACCCCAAGATGACCTGATCAACCTGACCTTGACTGCCCAGCTGCATTTACCCACTGACCCTTGTCCCACATTTTCCTTATATAAACCTGGAAGTATTTCTTTGAGACATTAGTCCAAGGTCTTACCAGTGTTGGCCTCACTGAAATATATCCCTTTCTTGTTTTACCACTGCTCGACTCTCTGCCTTTGGATTTTTGTCAGCGGCAAGTGGCCAGACCTGGTCTGTTTGGGACCCCCTGAGCTAGGGGCTCTTGCACCCCTGGGCCCCTCCCCCCGCCTCCATTAACATTTAGCTTTTTCATAGCAGTTATGATGTGCTGGGCACTTCGCATATGTTAATTCATTTCATCATTGTAACAACTCAGTGATGTCCTGTTATTATCCCCATTGACAAATAAGGGAACAGAGGCATTGTAGAGTCCCAGACTGGTAGAGTCATGAAGATACAGTGTAGGAAGTAGAAACACCTGATCTAGTCCTAAGGGTCAGAGAAGATTTCTCCACATAGACGAGGTTGAAACAGAGGTCTGAGGATTGAGTCAGAATCTAGTGGACAAAGAGGTCTGGGGGAAGAGCATTTCAGGCAATGGAAATAACAGGTGCAAAGGGATAATAATTTGAGGAATTGGCAGGCTGCCCGACAGCAGGAGCACAAGCAGGAGAGGAAGGCAGGAGCCGTAGTACCCAACTTTGTTTGTTTGTTTTTCCTCTATGTCTCAAATAGTATGATAAGGTCAGGGATAGAAGATGTAGGACTTAGCCCTAGTTTTGCTCTTAATAACCTCAGCCATCTCTCTGTGACTCATTCCTTATCTGCAAAAATGAGTGGATGGACCAGAGTTCTCCAGTGGCCCCTGATGTGGGAAACAAAGGCAGAAGGAAATGTAGATAAAATTAAATGTCCTTATAACCCGCAGTCCATTGACAAATACTTGAGGCAGGCAGAGTATAACCCTCCTCCAGGAAGCTCCCAACTGTCTTAATATGAATGCCTTGCTGGAGAGAAAAACAACCTTGGTTTGACTACAGCAAGCCCCCCCCCCCAAAATCCAGTGAGTTTTCTTTAACATATGAAAGTCCTTTTGGATCTTCCCTTATCTTTACTCCCCCCCCCAAAGTATATAACCAGCCACCCCTCACAATCGCGGGGCAGCAGCAGCTCTTTCTGCCCATGGCTCCTGTCCCTGTGCTTTAATAAAACCCCACCATTTTGCACCGAAGACATGTCAAGAATTCTCTCTTGGCTGTTGGCTCCAGACCCCACCAAACCTCACCTGTATTCAAAAACATCAGCCCCTATGGTTCCAAAGCCGTGGTTCTGGGTAGGGCTCTCCTGGAAGCAATTGCCCATCCCGGCTGCGGAAGGCACCGAGTCCCAGGGGCTTGGCAACCCAGCAGCCCAGCCCGCACTTGCTAGCCTCTGACTTCTCTGCAGATTCAGTCCATACAAACGATGGAGAACATCGCACATAATAAATCACACTGTAAATATGGCTGTGAGCATGGTTTGCTCCCCTCACTTGAAGGGTGGACTGCTAATAATAACAATGTAATTAAAATAACTACCTCTTTGAAGCATTTACTGTGTGCTAGGTTTGTACCAGCTACTTCAGGTAGATTTCTCGCAACAGTTCCTTGTGAGATTCAAAAGCTGAGGCCTCAAGGGATTACATAACTTTGGGAAGGTCCTCACCACCCAAATTTTTCCTGCCTACTGAGCATCTCCAGTCCTGTTTTCTATTGCCACGTGTGTTAACTCGAGCAATTTTCCATGGGTTTGCTCAGCCGCTGAGTTGGAATTTGAACCCAGCTCTGACTCCAAAGTTTATGGTGTTGACCACCCTGCCATGCTGCCTTTCCTTCTTAAAACACAGGCAACTCCTTACTCTATAAATAGGATGACATTGTCTCTTGAAGTCCTTTCTGGGTGAGGAAAGTGCTTTTTATAGCTTGGGACTGCTTCTGTTTACTTGGTCTCTTCCAGCACCGGTTAATCCCGTGTGCAGCTGTGTCCTTCACTGTCCTTACACTGTATTCCTCGGTTTCCTCCCTGCAAAGACAACTCCAGGGAACCACATGGTATCTGCATGTGGGCCAGTAAAGAAATTTCACTCCCTTCGCTTCCCAAATCGGCCTACCTTTCTATAAATAATCGTTCTCCTCCCTCCACTCAGGCCTGTGAGTAGTTTGGTCACTTAACCAAATACACGCACACTCACAATGCAAGGAGAGGAGGGGTGTTGGAGGTGACACCGTGAATGACCTTGCAAAGGTGTCTAGCCCACTGCGGGCAGGATTAGCAAACCTGAAACCTCTACAGATATTTGTGTGCCTCCGTATTCCTCCCCAGGCTGCCTGCTCCTCTAGCGCCAGCCTCGCCCAGTCCCCTCTCGGCTGCTCCGAGATACAAAGCCCAACCCGCCCATCTCTTTGCAAACCCTGAGAACTTCAGTCCCCATGTTGAAACTCGTCGGTGGCGGTGGCGGGCAGCACTGGGCATGCTCAGTAGCGGGGACAGGTCTGGGAGGCAAGGAAGCCGCGTTTGAAGTCGCGCGGCCCCGGTATCAGGAGGAGGCGGGTTGCCGGGGCCACGGCTGGGGGATCCGCGGGGATCTCCGATTCCGCGCCGGGAGCCGGCATGCTCCCGGCCGGCGCGGCGGGGCGGGTGCGCGGGGGGGAAAGCGCTGAGGAGCGGGGGGAGCCGGTGGGAGAAGGGGAGGAGCGCCGGGCTCGCCATCCCCCGGCGCCTGCTCTGCGGCTGCTGAATCGGAAACCGCAGGGAGGATCCGGGGAAATAAAGACGCCCGAGAATGACCTCCAGCGAGGCCGCCTGAGCCGGGGCCCGCGCGCCGCCGCACCAGCCCCCGGCATGGGCGACCGGGGCGGGCGGCCGGAGCACTCGGCCACGCACGCCCCGGGGGCCCCCGCCGACGCCGGCGCTGCCGCCGTGAACGGGCTGCTGCACAACGGCTTCCACCCGCCGCCAGTCCAGCCGCCGCGCCTCTGCAGCCGGGGCCCCGCGGGCGGTGGCGACGCAGCGCCCCAGCGCCTCCCGCTCTTGCCAGAGCTCCAGCCGCAGCCACCGCCCCCTCAGCACGACTCCCCGGCCAAGAAATGCCGGCTGCGGAGGAGAATGGACTCTGGGAGAAAGAACAGGCCGCGTAAGTCCCATTGCGAGGAGAGCGCTGGCGCGAGGCAGGCGCATCCCGCGGGCCCAGCACCCGGGAGCGGCGGTGCAGGCACCGCAGCGCGCCCGGTGCGCCTCAGCGCCCGCTGTCGGGGAGTGTACGGAGGGGACTCCCGGGACTGATTCTTTCCCCAGGGGCTCCCAACACTAAAGATCGCTGCCTGAGCCTCACTCTTGTTTGCTTCGGTCTGTAGAATGGGCCGATTGAATGCGGATCCTGCGCTGCTCCTTCGGTCACGACTCTAAAAAAGGCTAGCGCACCGCCCGCCTTTGTAATTTGTTGATGGGAAAATGCACGTGTGAGAACATTTCTTGGGGTCCGGGAGTAGGGGTAGAACTGGAGGGACAGCCGGAGCCGCCCTCTCCCTTCTCCTTGCCCCTTTTCCTTCTCAGAGTTCGTCTTTCTGGGGCTAGCGCTCAGTCAGCCACCTTGTCCTTTGAATCGCAGAGTAGCCGCCAGTACCTCGGGTCTGTTGGCAAGCGCCAGCCCTGGAGGCGTGGAGTTTGACAACCCCCCAAAAATCACAGCCTATTAAATGCTTTTTCTTCGCAGCCAATGAGAGGACCTGTTGGCCGCGACACACCCACTGATACCATGTGGGCCGGAACTATGTGGACCAATGAAAATTGGAGGTGGAGTTTTTTTTTTTTTCCGGGAATTGGGGTTGTAGAGTTGAGGGTTTCTAATGGTGTGTGTGGCGTAAAAGCTGAAATGCGTTATTTCACAATCTAAAGCTTGTATATGATATTAGTCTATAAAGAGTACCTTCCCCGCAGGACATTGTGAGATGTAAATTTGTAGATCGAGTTTACAACAGGTTTTTCCTATCTGAGCCGAACCTCATTCAACTGGTTACCTCTTTCTGGGTGTCTTTAATGAAGCTTATAAATGGCAAAAAGCAAAGTAAGTAGAATGCATTACTAATTAGTGATTGCATTCAACACCACTTGCATATGTCTGATACTGAGAAATTGCTAGTATAGGTTTTGGATATATCTGTAAAAACTTGATATTTGGCAAACTTTTTTGTTTCTTTGTTTAGACTCTTTAGACTCTTAGTTTTTCTGTGCCCAGTTAAAATCTCTGAGACTTTAGGAAGTATCGGTATGGGACGTGACTCTGATACTTGTATTTTGTAGATCTGAAATGTTTAGATTGAAAGTTAGAAGTCTTGTCTGGAACTTGGAAGCCACACAGCAGATTTGGCAATGGTTGTAAGGAGGACATCTACTTAGCACTTGAATTTGTATTTATTTTTGTTTTTGAGACTTGTTAGAAAATTACTTTCTTTATGGACTTAATATTGATTACTTATGATTTGTTAACCTGTTTTACTTCTTTCAAAACCACATTTTAGTTATTTCTCTGATCTGTGTGTACAAATTGTATGACAGTTTGCAATGTAAATTGCTAAAATATATTGAAAGAGAACTGTATTGAGTTTTTGGGTATTAGAGCTAGCTTAAATGGTCTATGAGAGCATAACACCTTTTGAAGTAATTTTTGAGGAATTTAAAGTACACTCTTAATAATAGATTGGAAGCATAGAAAAAACAAATTTGAGCCTTAATTTGAGCTTACAAACCCACAGAGATTATTATCTTAGAATACAAGAAAATATAACTGTATGCCTGTATGTTTGGTGTCAGAAATTAAAGTGGTTTGTATTTTTCCAAAAATAGAAACCTTAGTTATCTTAAATTCCTAAGTTATCTTAAATTCAGTGACCAGGACACTTACCTATGAACTTTTAAAAGGGATTCATCAAAGTGTGCGTGGGTGGCTCAGTTGGTTAAGCTACTGCCTTCAGCTCAGGTCATGATCCCCGGGTCCTGGGATTGAGCCCCACATTGGGCTCCCTGCTGGGGGGGGAGCTGCTTCTCCCTGCTAGTGCTCTCCTGCTCTCTCAGTTCTGTCAAATAAATAAATGAAATCCTTTAAAAAAAAAAAAGTAGGGCGCCTGGGTGGCTCAGTTGGTTAAGCGACTGCCTTCGGCTCAGGTCATGATCCTGGAGTCCAGGGATGAGTCCCGTGTCGGGCTCCCTGCCCAGCAGGGAGTCTGCTTCTCCCTCTGACCCTCTTCTCCCTCTGACCCTCTTCCCTCTCGTGCTCTCTATCTCTCATTCTCTCTCTCTCAAATAAATAAAATCTTAAAAAAAAAAAGTAAAAGGGATTCATCCAAATTGACTTTTCATTATCCTACCATGTTTTCTTTTCTCAAATTTGAATGAACATTTCTGAAATAAATTTTACGTGTTCTGAGTCACATCTGCTGTATTCACTACCAAAATTCCTCAGTGAAAACTAGGTTTAATATCTTTACACCTTGCCTAGGTATCTTTTAGGTGTCTTTTTAATGTTTAGGTATCTTTTTATAAAAAAAGATATTGCTCAATCAGTTCATATTTAGGTTTTCTAATCCACTTAGAGTTAAGTATATCCCTATTTTTTAATGACTGATAGATTTTTTTTTAAAGATTTTATTTATTTATTTGAGAGAGAGAGAGAACGAGAGATAGAAAGCACGAGAGGGAAGAGGGTCAGAGGGAGAAGCAGACTCCCTGCTGAGCAGGAAGCCCGATGTGGGACTCGATCCCGGGACTCCAGGATCATGACCTGAGCCGAAGGCAGTCGCTTAACCAACTGAGCCACTCAGGCGCCCCTAGATTTTTTTTTTTTAAGATTTAATTTATTTATTTGACAGAGAGAGAGAGAGAGCACAAGCAGAGGGAACAGCAGAAGGAGAGGAAGAAGCAGGCTCCCCCCCGAGCAGGGAGCCCAGTGCGGGGCTCCATCCCAGGACCCTGGGATCGTGACTGGAGCTGAAGGCAGACACTTAACCATCTGAGCCACCCAGGCATCCCTGACTGATAGATTTTATGTGAGCAACTATAACAAAGAGTTTTGGGTGCTTTAAATAAAATGTAAGAGTATGTTGGGGATTGAAGCATCAAAGCTAGGCAAATCATTCCTACTCACAAGTTTACAACATCAGACACCTGAGTCTACTACCTAAACTAGACGTGTGTTAAAGACAGCCAGATCTCACTGCTCTCGGATAAGCATCTGGAATGCTTATGTGAGTAGGTGTGTTTCTGTTTGGTAATAGCGAGGTTAGAGTGCAATACATAAAATACTTGATGTTTAAAAACGATGAGTGAAATGAAACAAACAATTCAGTAGTTTGTAATTGTTTTAAAAATGAAATCTCAGTGCAGGGACTCTTCACAAGCTTGTAATCTAAACACCAGACCAGTGGCAGGTTGATTTTGCTAAAGCAGGAGAGAGGAACATTGTCCGCTGTTCATCGAAAGTACTGTCACCTCACTACTTGTCGTTGGAAGGCTTTTCTAAGACTAACCGCTTCATCGAACTTCCTTCATTACCTGACTTCCCTCAACTACTCAGCAGCTCTGTGACCTCAACCAAGTTACTAGCTCTCATCTTGAGATGCTTGAGTTGGCTAGGTGATCTTCCAGTGTGGTTTCTTGTACCTTTCAAATTCTCACACTTCAGAGCTGATACGTCTTTTCACGTGACTTATGGTTTGGGGTTTTTGTTTGTTTGTTTGTTTGCCTTGTGCTGATTGTTTCATGTGTGTTATTTGTCTTATCTCCTCAATTAAGTTGGAAGTCTGATTATATATAGGTGATATAGTTTTTTTCTCTTATGCCTTGCTCCTTGGGGACATGAACACTTGATCGAGGTCACGGAGAAAAGGTACAAGTCACATCTCTACCTCACTGAGGTAGCCATGTCCATCCATAAGAAAGACTTTGGCAAAAGTCCTACAGTGGAATTTCCATGAAGTATCAACTGGGAGATTCCTTTGGCCTGCTCCTTGGTGCTTTGATTCTTCGAAGTACATGTAAGTAGCACCTTATGGAGTCAGCGCATTTCCCAAATATTCTGAAACATTCTAACAGTCCTAATAAAATGCTGTGAGGACCTAATGTGTTATAAATGGTGTAGCCATTCATACCCAGGAGGGCACGAATTTGAAATGCAGCTGGATGGCCTGAGGCCGGTTATTTCACCTTCCTGCTTCAGTTCCAGTATGATGAGATGGAGATAATCATACTACCTCGCTGGGTAGATGTGTGGATTAAATGAGATAATGTATAGTAAGAACTTAGATTCCTGCTTGACACATAGCAGTTATTCAGCAAAGGCCAGCTGTCATCACCCACATACAGAATCCTGTCCACTGTTAATCCATAGAATAGGACAACAAAGCTGGCAGAGGACAACCTCAGACTGACTTAGTTAAAAAAAATACAGGCTCAGAATAAGAAAGACCAAAATGTTTTATTTGATTAGCTGTAACACTCTCAGTCCTACAATGATTTTTTTTTTACCCTTCCCCAATAAAAATAGTGGATAATACAAACACGTAGGGAAAAAAAGCAGTTAAAAAGTACTCACAGTCTCATCGCTCAGAGAAAACTATGGTACATGTTTAAAATGTACCATATTTTACAGGTAATTTTGGATCATACTAAGATAAGGTTTTGATAACTTTTATTTAAAAATAAAATTTTATCATAAGCATTTAGCAACATCATTTTTAATGGTGCATTGTATTCCCAATATTCCATTATATGGATATACCAGAATTTATTTAACATTTCTCTCCTCACTTTAGGCTGTAGCGGGAGTCTCTATATCATAAACATCGCTGCAGCAACAACTTCCTACATAACTCTTTCTTAAGTTGTTTTTTGTATGTTTGGTTTTTAAAAATGTATTTATTTAGAGAGAGAAAGAGCACACATGCATCGGCGAGCGGGAGGAGAGGGCAGGGAAGAGAGGGAGCGAGAGAGAATCTCAAGTCAACTCCCCGCTGAGCAGGAGGCTGACTTGGGGCTCCATCTCACCACCCAGAGACCATGACCTGAGCAGAAAACAAGAGTCCAGTGCTCAACTGACTGAGCCACCTAGGAGCCCCTTAAGTTATTTTTGTTGAGGTTGGCGAATACATTCTTTTTGGAGGTGGAACAGAAATGGCACAAGGTAGTATTTAGATGTTGCCTTGAGATACTGGATATTTTAGACCCCAGGACACTGTTAGATAAGCCACCCTAGTGGGGGCAAGAAAAGATGCCAAGGGGATTGTTGGAGTCACCGAACACTATGCTGCAGAAAGGCAAATATTTGGGCATCATCAGAAGGCCGGGGGATGAGCGCTGCCCTCTCCATTCCCTCTTCTGTTGTGCTGCAACAAGCAGGAATAAGGACTGGATCAGCGCTGGCAGCCTCCTGTGGGGTGGGGGTGGGAAGTTCTGGCTTCTCAAATCATTTAGATAGAACACTACTAGCAGAAAATGGGTGAGAGTTCATTATGCACAGAACATACTCATGGGTACAAACCGGAGAAACCTAAGTCTGTTACCAGTTTTAGATAGCCACCGTTGTGAAAGTAAGAGGTGTCGATTTTTTTTTTTTAAGATTTTATTTATTTATTTGAGAGAGAGAGAGAGAATGAGAGATAGAGAGCATGAGAGGAAGAGGGTCAGAGGGAGAAGCAGACTCCCCGCCGAGCAGGGAGCCCGATGTGGGACTCGATCCCGGGACTCCAGGATCATGACCTGAGCCGAAGGCAGTCGCTTAACCAACTGAGCCACCCAGGCGCCCAAGAGGTGTCTATTTTCTAAATATTGGGGTATTTAGCTTTGGCATTTGTGCTTTCTACTACCTCTGAATCAGGCTAATTAGAAAAACCAGGATAAAAAGATAATAGGTAGAATTTTCTGGTTGTATCTGCATAGAATGTAGATATATGCGCTTTAAAAAAAAAAAAACAGACAACAACAACCATATTCAGTGCTTCTAGATGGATGGGAAGCATTGCAAATTCAAGAACAAAAGAGAAATGGAAAGCAAGGGCTCATTATACTATTGCTACCTTCTGGGACATGGTCAGATTCCCAAGTTTGTCAATGAAATTATGAGTTGTGCAATGCACATTTGAACTGAAGATTAAGAATTGAAGGCCCAGGGGCTCCTGGGTGGCTCTATCATTAGGCGTCTGCCTTTGGCTTGGGTCGTGATCCCGGGGTCCTGGGGTCGAGCCCCGCATCGGGCTTCCTGCTCAGCGGGAAGCCTGCTTCTCCCTCTGCCTGCCGCTCCCCCTGCTTGTGCTCGCTCTCACATGTTCTTTCTCTCAAATAAATAAATAAAACATTTAAAATAAAAAAGAATTGAAGGCCCAAGTGTCCAGCATTGAAGAGGTTAAGTCAGGTATCAGGATCTTTTAGACACATGAACACTTTTCCTCAAAAGACCAGTAAATGAATTTCAACATTAATGCGAAGCATATTTGTTTGGCACGGTAACCAAAGTTGGAAAGAGTACTGCTAATTTTTAGCATGTGGAACGCTTACCAAGTGAATAAAACAAAAAGCCATCGTGGTTTTGGAAACAGAATTAGTAGGGAAACAAAGGAGTCATGGTTTTAACTGACAGGTTTTGGGGTTTGGTTTGGTTTTGTGATAGCCTGGCTTGTGTATGTGTGTGTGGTTTTAATACAAGTCAAATGCCATGAAAGTAAAAATAAGCCAAGGTTTGACTTCTATGATATTTAATTACATGCGTTTTAGCTTTAATAGGTAAGTCAGTATTCACCTTGGGATGGCAGTATTCTGATTCAGATATGGAAACTGTTCAGTGTACCGAACGTGGTGCACAGAATTTCTAAGTAGATCTTTTCTCTGGATAGTGCAGCTGTCAAGCTTGGTATCTCATTACTTAATTCATGCCATCCCTTAGATGCTTAGAGCTGGCTAATCACACGTGTGTGTATGTGTGTGTGTGTGCGTGTGTGTTCGTATTCTCCGTCAATTCGAAGGGGTAAGGTAATGTTACTTTAAGAGGCTGTTCCATCAAAATAATGATCTGGACCTCTAGCAGATTTCCCTATAGTTTGGAAAGAGGATGGGAAAACTCATGACAATAGTGAGTGCTTAACAGTAGTCACTTTGATTGAGTAATCAGAGTAGCTGTTATTGAGCAACGGCTATATCCCTGTGTTTTTATGAAAGTATGCAAATTACCAACCCCACTCTTCCATCAGATGAGGAAAGAGAGGCTCAGAGAGATGAAGTATCCTGCCCGAAGACCTGTAGTCAGTGAATGGCAGGACCAAAATTCAGACCCAGGTCTAAGTCCATTGACAGCTAGCTGGCTGTCTTTTCTGCCACAATAAACCTACCATTTATGTCAGGAAAAGAAGTGTGTTCTGTAAAATTTTCAGAAGAGATAAGTATATGCAGTGTGTACACCTTTGGCAAAAAGCTGATCCGTGTGTCTGTGGAAGTAACAGTGGCCAGCATTACGGGGCACTTACTATGCGCAGACCCTGAGCTAAACACTTTACACGGATTATCTGAACAAACACTCCTAGCACCCTATGAGATGGGTACTGCTATGGACTTGTGTCCCCCAAGGCTCATATATTGACTTCTAACCCCCAAGGTGATGGTATTAGGAGGTAAGGCCTTTGGGAGGTGATTAGGTCATGAGGGTAGAGCCACTGGGATTAGTGTCCTTAGAAAAGAGACCTCAGAAGGCTAGCCGCGTCCCCTGCCCCTCCATCCCTGCTTCTGCCTTGTGAGGTTATAGCCAAAAGCCATCTAGGAGGCAGCCTCTCACCAGACACCGAATCCACCAGCACCTTGATCTTGGACTCCAGAACCGTGAGAGAGAAATTTCTGTTGTTTATAAGATACTCAGACAGTGGTAATAAGACAGATCCTATCATGATCTTCCTTCTTCAGGTGAAGAAACTGAGGGAGGGCACAAGGGCTCTGGGTAAAGCCGTCAGAGTTCAGATTTTGACTCTGCTGGGCTAGACTCAGGACCGTAGAGGGCTCTCGGAAAGTGTGAGTAGTGTTCTGTAGTGGAAAGAGCTTTAGAGCCACCAGACCTAAATTTAGAGTCTCCCTGCACTGTGGGTTTTTTTGTTGTTTTTGCTTTTTAAAGACTTATTTATTTATTTTAGATAGAGAAAGAGAGTGGGGGGAGAGGAGCAGAGAGTTTTAAACAGACTCCGCACTGAGCGCAGAGCCCGACGTGGGGCTCCATCTCAGGACCCTGAGATCATGACCTGAGCCAAAACCAAGAGTCGGGCACTCAACTGACTGTGCCCCCCAGGTGCCCCAGCACTGTTTAATAACAGTGTAGCCTTAAGGTGAGATCCTCAACTTCTGGGACTGTTTCTTGAATAGAGATAATGGGGCCCATCTTATTAGTTGTGGGGACCAAATGTGGAAAATGTAGATAAGTGTAGAATAGAATGACTGGACCCTGGTGTGTGCACAGTAAAAGACATTTTGCTATTAACACTAGCAACTCTTAATAAAGGTCATCACTTAATATTAATATTATTGCTGTTATTTAGTCACAGAGGCTTTCAAAACTTTGTGAAATCTCAGAATTTCCATCTTGCCTGGACTAAGACTGGGCCTGGGTTTCCGGGTATCTTCCAAACTGACCTGACATCACATCCTGCGTGGAAGCTCCCCTAACTCCCTCTGACGTTTCTAGAAGCAGGACACGTGGCCTGTGTCACAATTCAGTGAGCTCATTGTCACTTTCATAAGTTGCCCCATTGCAGCTCCTGAAATGGAGCACAGTGTGCCCTGTCTGAGGGTGATGTTGGCAACTTTGTGACTAAGAAGACTGTCATTTATTTTACTGCTAATCTAGTGCCAGGACAAAGTGATTTTTTAAAAAAGGAAGTTTCTTCCTTTGATCTTTACGGTTTGATACCTCAGCCCTTGCGTGAGGCAGACAATGCACAAAAAAGATAAGAAGGATTAGAAAAGTGAGCGCTTGGCCTTTGTAAAAGCTGCATGAATTGGACAAGGCTTCAGAATTCAGAACAGCTGCGTGGAGTTCTTAGGCCTTCTTTTTAATGTGCAGCCTGGCAAACTTTGTTCTGGCAGATGAGGAGATGGATATTTCTGGGCACTTGTTGCCTTTAAGACTAGCACATGAACCTTCTGGGGCACCTGGCCTTGTCTCCATGCTGAATCGGGGCCACGGGGCCTTTAGCTTGCGCCTCTGGACAGCGTGAGCCTACACGAACCTCTGGGAGTGGGGACCAGCCTGGACGGTGTCGGTTACTAGGAATCATCTGGGGCTTCTGGACAAGCAATTCCTTTACAGCCTGAGGCAGGAGGTCCAGGAGTGAGAGAGGCAGGGGTGAACTTGTGTGACCTCAAGCTTGATGTGGGTCAGCAGTGTGATGAGGCTTCCGGCAGAACGTAAGCACTCAAATGTGAGCTATTATGGGTGGTGGTGTTAGATGCCCTTCCTTCCTCCCAGTAGTCAAATCAGACTCCCGTAACTTCTACCTTGACCATACATTTTGTCCAATCTCTCTTCTACATGACTGCTCACTAGATATTTAAAGACAGCTATTTTATCTTGACTTTTCCTTGGGGTCCTACCCTCTGAGAAACCAAGACCCACGGACTCACCTGCCAGACTCCATCATCCATGTGATTCAGTACTGGTTGTAATGGGTTGCCAACAGTAGTAAAGCTTAGACAGAGGATGGCCTCCTGGGGTTGTCATGAAGGGGACTAGGTAAGTACTGACCTGGGTGACCTTGAACACTGAGATTTAACAAGGCTATGGGTCCCACAGGGGCTAACCAGTTTTTATCCCTGGGCTAGACTTTACATGTGATACTTGGCTTCACATGATTCCAAGCTGGAGTATAGACTGAAGCCAGTTGCCTGGCTTGATTTTACTCAAATACTATGGCATTTCCAAAGTCACTAAACTCTGTGTGTATGAATCAGAAGACTTGAACATAGTTGAGGCTGTCTGCTTACTCTTCATACTTTCCCAACTACCAATGTTTGTTGAAAAACATCTAAAGACATGCTGTGTATTTAGGGAAAGGAAGGTAATATCTGTTTGGTCAAGGAGATACCACATCTTCTTATCTTTTATGGAAGGTTTTTACTATAAGGAAGTGGCCCAAATGTGATTTATTCTTTGGAGTGACTGCATAAGAGATCATCAACACTTTTTTTTTCCTCAAAGATTTTATTTATTTTTTTGAGAGAGAGAGAGAGAGCATGAATGGGGGAGAGGAGCAGAGAGAGAGCGAGAAGCAGACTCCCCACTGAGCAGGGAGCCCGACATGGCGCTCGATCCCAGGACCCTGTGATCACAACCTGAGCGGAAGGCAGATGCCTAACTGAGCCACGCGGGTGCCCCTAACATCAACCCTTTTAAAGAGTAGTGGGGGTATCATGAATAATTATGCCAGGACCACAGGCATAAACTGGGATTATCCGGGACAAACCACGAGGAGTCCCCTTGATGTGCTGGTGCCGGCTCCTACAGGCTCTGAGAGCTGGCTGTACACATTACTTCCTAACTCTGCATTCAATGTCCTTAAGTCAGTAGCTTGAAATTGGCTACAGTGGGTGTATTTATACTGTGGAGATTAGTGAAGAGTAAAAATCAAGGCTTTATTTTTAGAGAGCCAGTTGCTAAACATTTACCAGTACACCACTGACTAGAAAACAGGTCATGGGTCACGCAGAGGAAAGTCCCAGAGAGCATCAGTAATACCAGCTGAATTATTAAGGCATTTGAATCAGAAGGGGAGGAAAAGGTCAACATGTCCTCTGCTAAGTAGGACAATGCCAGAAGATGGGGAGTTAGACAAAGGAGCTTCATTCTCAGGAAAGCAAGTGTTCTACAAATATTTGAGGGCCCGCTATGATGTAAGGGTAAAATTTAGAATTGCATTGTTATCTGCCTCCCTTTCTCCTTTTTAAATTCCTACCCCAAATGCAGTTGGGTTCAGTGCTGGATCACCCAGTAGGTAGAACAAGCAGGTGTTAATGTACCAGCAATGCAGCAGGAGAACTAAGGAAAGAAGAAAACAGTATACGTGACTTTATGTATACAGATACGTATCCATGCATGCACCAAAGTGTTAATCACAGGGAAATCATAACTTTGGGCTTCTTTATACTCATTTTATGATTCCCTATTGTTTTTATTTTGAATGACTTGAATTGTTTTGAGCTACATGGTCATTACACGTGGATTGGGAAACACCAACATTTCTTCTGTAAATAGGTGTTAAGTCCAGCCCCGATAAGCCTTGCACCTATCCAGGGCGATTTAAAGTTAATTTACTGTTGGTGAAACGGCAGGGTGGAGTTGCCGGCGTATCTTCGTTTCATGTTTCTGATGAGAGCGGACAAGTTGAAATTTGTCCCAGCCAAGAGGAAGGAGCTTGGCATGTTTGTTTCCACAAGCAGGATCCTTGGGGCAAAAAAAGGGACTTCCCCAGTTCGATCCCGTTTGAGTTTTACTCATGCTCCACTGTCCTCTCACTGTCTTGTAGGAATATTTGGAGAGTGTTGGGATTTTAAAGAAATCTTTTTATCTAGGAAAATTTCAAACATTATACAAAACCAACGTGTATATCCAAGAAGCGCTAATCACTCATTGTTCAGCCTGTCCATTCAAGTCCTATCCTTTTTTATCTGTAACAACCAAACCTCCCCTTTCAAACTGGATGATTTGCAGCAAATCTCAGATACATCATTTCGATGGTAAATATTTTCATATGTATTTCTAAAAGGTAAGAACCCCTTTTAAAAACATAACCCTTATCCGTTAATTGCTGAAAAAATTTAACAGTGTGTTATTTTCTGTTGAACTATAATATTTTATGGTGCACAGTTAGAGGAATAAATTCAGTTATCTAACCACAGATAAAATTGTTGCATCCTGTTTGTTGCCAGGTAGATGAAAATTTGACATTGTGTTTCCTGGAAGGATTCAGTTTGCCGGGGTGGGTGGATTTTGTTTGTTTGTTTTGCCAGTCCCTGTTATTGTTTGTTTATGATTAATTTTTAACCATTTCTTCATGGTGTGAGACTTGAAACTTCATTCTTGTAATGCGCCCAAAAGGTGCTTGGGGATCACCCCAGACTCACTGGCTTAGAAGTGACTTGTATTTCACCTCCTATGTAGTTTTTGTCTTGAGATTGAGAGTTTGAGAACACTATTAAAAGAATTCCACCCTTCTTTCCTCTGCAGCCACTCGGGTGAGAGCATGCAAGCTAGCACTCATCCTGAACACACACAGGAAGTAGGACTGGGCTCAGGCTGGAGGCCTGGAGGGACTGTATTCAAGGTTGAACCTGGGCTGGGGCGCGCCTGGGTGGCTCAGTCGTTAAGCGTCTGCCTTCAGCTCAGGTCATGACCCCAGGGTCCTGGGATCAGGCCCCTGCATCGGGCTCCCTGCTGGGGGGGGGGTAGCCTGCTTCTCCCTCTCCCACTCCCCCTGCTTGTGTTCCCTCACTCGCTGTGTGTCTCTCTGTCAAATAAAGAAAATCTTTAAAAAAAAAAAAAAAAAAAAGGTTGAACCTGGGGTTTAGAGGAGGTTCCCAGGAGGGGTATTGCTGAAATTTGTGCGGTTTGCCGTTCCAGACAATCTTTAGACCGATGCCCGTGCATTTCAAATTACTCACAAAAACAAAGGAAAAGATCCTGAATCTATTTAGTATCACTCTTGTTTGTCAAGCATTCCCGGGGATCAAACCGGTTGAAACATCAGTGAATTCTTACCTCTGTAACTGCCAGGACTGGCTTACTCTTGTCAGTATTAGGAGTTTTTCAGTTTTATGAAAAACGTGCTTCAGATGCACTTTATACATTTTTGTCTTCTTTGACAGAATACTATCATGTGATATTTTCTAGTAATTTAGGGACATTACTAATATCTGTTTTTATACTGGGTTGTGTAAGTAATGGTGTACAAATGGTTGCTCCTTTGTTTTTTAGTCGGTGGATATTTGTTATGCATCAGCTATGTGCAGGATGGAACTTTTTAAAAAGGGTCCAAATATTTCATTCAAAATTCTTCTTTAAAAATACTTTTGTCTTTTTAAAAGCTGTGGTTAAAATCATGTTGGAAACCACCTAACTAATGTTTTAGTTCCTTAGGTGAGTTCCTTAACTTCTCATCCTCGGTTCTGTCATTTTTGCCTATTGCATTGGGTTAGGAGAATTAAATCAGTGAGTTCCTTAACTTCTCATCCTTGGTTCTGTCATTTTTGCCTATTGCATTGGGTTAGGAGAATTAAATCAGATATTGCACGTAAAGCTCCTAGCGCAGAACTCGGCACATAGTAAGCCCTTAATGTTAGTTGGAACAGAGCTGCTGCTGGATTAACCCATTTTTTGTAGACCTTGGAATAAGCTCCTGAATTCTTATAAACAGACCATTGATTGGCAAGTTGGTAGCTCTGAAGTCTTTTAAAAAGTTTGGCCTGTGCACGTATGTCCACATAAAATTGCACAGGCCAATATACCACTTTAGTACAAGTGTACCACACTCAATTCAATTTTAGGCAAGGCTTAGTTTTTGCTTGGGAAATGCTTCACTCTGGCATAGGTCAGTTATATAATAACAAGTAAATGAATAACCTGTCCAGTTTAGAGCTTTAACGCTCACTCTAAAGTTTAGATGCTTTTGTTTGATTTTTATGTTTGTTACAAGCAAAAGGAGGAGTTGTTAGTTATTTCCAGTGTTCAGCTTTTTGTGAAACATTTTCAGTAAATCTTTCCAAGTTACTGAATCTGTTTTGATTCCAGAAATCCCCGGATTGCAAGGAAAGCTGTTCAAAAAACAGTTAGAATTTGCACCTACTCTCTGTGAGTCAAACTTTTCTCCATCTTGTGTAATCCATACAAAGTACAAAAATAAATTGGATGCTGAAGTTGATGAGACTACAGCTATCGTCTTTAAGTGACAACTGTCTAGCCTTTACAGTCATCAAAACAGCGTTGTTTTTGTAGATGAACTTTACATTAAATGTGTAATGCATTTTGTAAAGTAAACCAATGTAAAGATGTTGCTTTTATCTCTTTCATATGTGAAGTCCAGAGTTCAGATGTAATAAATTTCCACTGCTAAGTTGTTTGGAAAATATTACCTTGATGGGGAAGGGCACTCTGTCCCCAAACTAAATGGCACTAGATAAATAAAATATTTTGGGGTGCCGGGTGGCTCAGATGGTTAAGTGTCTGCCTTCAGCTCAGGTCATGATCCCAGGGTCCTGGGATCGAGTCCCGCATCGGGCTCCCTGCTTGGCGTGGAGCCTGCTTCTCCCTCTTCCTCTGCCTTTCTCTCTCTCTGTCTCTCATGAATAAATAAATAAAATCTTTGAAATATTTTGAATACTCATATTTTTAAAGTTGCAACCTCTTTTCCAACTAGATATTACATTTAGCTGTGCCTTTGATAAAAATTGTTATAGTAAAAGAAAACATTTATTACTAATGACAGTGATCGTCACTTCTGGAAACTTGCCAGCGATGAGCCAGAAGGCAGCTGAGAACCTGGAAGGAAGCAAACACTTATGAGCCACCCAAATCAGTGTTGGAAAGTAGATAAAATTGGAGATGCTTTTGCATCTTGCATTCAGAGTACTTCCTGTGCTCTCTCTGAGTCTATTTACTCTTACCAAAGGCACAGTTTTTAACAGACTTGATTTTCTGGTTTCTCTGCATTCATATCCAGCAGGTTTGGGATAGATATACCGCAGTAACATTGATAGCAAGAAATTAACAGCATTAGCCCAAAAGCAAGACAGAGAAAGCTAAAATAGAGACAAAAGAATACTCAAGTCATAGTAGCCTGGGAGGCACAGATTCATGTGGTTCCTGAGGGCATCAGTCTATAATGGGCACAAATATTGATTCTCATATGCCCGTCAGTCATCAGGAAGAGCTAAAATTTTTTTACTGTTTATTTTCTTTAAAAATATGGGAAAGTGGGTCATGCATTTTAGAAAGATTTTCTTCAAAAACAATTATAACTTGGCATTTATATTTTATTTATTTTTTAAAAGATTTTACTTATTTATGTGTGTGAGAGAGAGCGCGCACAAGCAGGGAGGGAGGGGCAGAGGGAGAGGGAGAAACAGACGCCCCGTTGAGCAGGGAGCCCACCTCGGGGCTCAATCCCAGGACCCGGGATCATGACCTGAGCCGAAGGCAGTCGTTTAACTGACTGAGCCACCCAGGCACCCCAATTTGGCATTTATATTTTAAAAAGTTATCTATAAAATGAAGGGATTAGGCCAGAGCTTCATATATGCATAAAATCTGCTTTATTAAGATATAATTCATATGCAATTCACCCATTTAAAGTGTGCAATTAGGTGGTTTGTAGCGTTTTCACAGAGTGCAACCATTACCACAGTCAGTTTTAGAACACTCCATAGGCCCCCACCCTGAAAATTTATTGGCGGTCACTCCTTTTTGCCCCACAACTCCCAACGCCAGGCAACCACTAATATTTCTGCCTCTTACAGATTTACCTATTGTAAAGTGGACATTTCATATGTTGGAGTCATACAATAGGTGGTCTCTTGTGATTGGTTCCTTTCACTTAGCATAGTGTTTTCAACGTTCATCTATGTCTTAGTGCATATCAGCATTTCATTACTTTTTATTGCCGAATAATACTTCATTGCCTGGAGATAGCATAGGTTATTGATCCATTCATCAGTTGGTGGACATTCAGGTTGTTTCCACTTTCTGGCTATTATGAGTAATGCTGCTATGAACATTCATGTACTACTTTTTATGTGGACATGTGTCCATTTCTCTTAGGTGTGTACCTGAGAGTGAACTTGCTAAATCAATATACTAGCTTACGTTTAACCTCCTGCAGAACTGTCAGACTGTTTTCCAAAGTGACTGCACTACTTTATATTCCCACCAACAGTGTGAGAGGGCTCCCAATTTCTCCACATCCTCACCAACACTTGGCATTTTCCATTTTTTAAATTATAGCCACTCTAGTGGGTTCGAAGTGGTATCTCGTTGTGATTTTGATGCGCATTTCCCTCAAAGTGCTCTTACGTCCCTCCAACACTCACATCCTGTGGTTTTAAACTTTTTTGTAGGTTTGAGTGTCATCTCGTTTAATGATAAGGTTCTTGAATGGCTAGGAAGTCTTAAGCTTAACTTTCTGATGGTTATTGTGCCTAAGAGGGAACCCTGCTTAGAGCTGCCATTCATAAATAGTAAAGGATCGTTTTAAATGGTGTCTGGTCCTAAGACAATGTGGATTTCACTCATAGCAGAGTTTTCACTCTTTCCTGATTGTTCTTGATTAACGATCAGTCCTTGCAGACTGGAATGTAAGTGCCAAAGGGGCAAGTTTACGGCCATATCCCAGCTCTGTGCCACAGTGCCTCTCACTGTCATAAATACCTGTTCATGAATCAGTGGATCCATCAGCATGTAGTTGCTCTCAGATTATTTGAAGAGGGGCTTGTGATCTCTTCTTTCTTTCAGCTTGCAATGCCATGTGAGCAGTTGGCATATCTTTCCTCAGTCCCCACTCAGCTCGACTTTAAAGATTTGCCAGACTTTCACAGTCAAGCTAAAGTGCATGAACAAAGCCCATTTCTGGTAAACCTTTTGTTCTGCCCGGTGGTGCCACCTAGCCTGGTAGTTCTCCCTGAAGCCTCCAATTAACCACTCCCTGGTATTGAATTGTCGGTAGCATCCCTGGAGTAAGTACGTATGCTCTGGTGGCTTATCAAGACAGAAAGCTAAACCTCTTGGTGGTTTAAACTGGGATTTGTTTAAGCAGGTAATGAGATTGCCATCTTGAGCTTCAGTGCAGGGCATTAGATAGCTGGAGGAACCATTCTTGGGTGGACGCTCTGGTTAGTTCTGGGTTCTGAAATGATCACGTTGGAAATAATCACACAGGGCCACCTTACTCTTGTCCCTTGGTACATCTCTACAGGATCTTCTTTTTAGTCAAGGGACTGTATTTCTGATGATGAAGGTGGCGTTATTAAAGCCGAGGACCACATGCAAGGTTGATACTTACCTCCTGTTGCCTCTATATGGGGCAGAACAAACAGCTTCTTGGTGAGAAATAGGGACAATGACCTTAACTGTCTGTAATTGCCCCCCCCTCCACCCTTCCTTACCTTGACAATGTGACTATGGACTGGGACACAGTTTTCATCTGCCTATCATTTCTCCTCCTTAGGACCTAGTACAGAAATCCAGGGCTTGATTGTGAGGATGACAGGAATAGAATGAGCTCGGTGGTCACTAGAGTGACATCCCTCCTTCTGCTCTGATTTTCTCTCGTAAGAGTGGCAGGGAGAGGCTCCAGGACCTTGGGAAAGAAACCACGCCTCACTGAACTGCTCAGGGACTTGAGGAAGATGCTCAAGGAAAAGTGTTTTTCACCTCATGGGTTTGACATTTTGGCTCCCCTCATATGTAGCTTCATCTTGCCCCTGCTTCCTCCTGGCCAGGTTCAAGCTAAGAATACATTTATGGGTAACACCAGAATGGCGCCCTGCAAGACCTGTTGTTGTTTTTCTTCTCTCTCATTCTCTCAAATCTTAACCTAAAAAAAAAAAAATAACACAGCTTTTATGTTGGTGTTTCTGTTTGTTGTTCAGATTTCATGTGGTTGTCTGTGTCAGGGTCGGCCACATGGGTTGCAAATCAAAGAACATCTTCCTGCCTGACCTAAATACACCAGTACTGTGTCGTGAGCTAACTTCTTTACCAAGGAATGCATGGTTACCTTTGACATGGGATCACTGGGAGAGAGAAGCACATTGACGAAACTTAATCATATGTGGAACGTTTCTAAACCCATGAGCATGGGTTTAGTCGTGGGTGGATGATACCTGGAAATTCAAAAGCTGTGTTTAAAATTTAAAAATCACCTGCGGCGCTCATGGTATAAATTGTCCATTAATAATTTAATTAACAAGCAATTAGATGTGTTCAGGTCCCTTTGGGGATTGGGAACATCTGCCAGGTCATTGCCAGGTACTACCCCAGTGGCCCGCCTCAGAGCTCTCTCACAGTTAAAAGCAAGAGCAACCCATTCAAGCTTTGATTTCTCACTTTTAAGTTGTGCTCTAGCTTCTTACAGCATTCGTTTTGATTCAACTAGAACAGCAGTTTTGAACTTGACCAGTGAGAATTACAGCTGCCCCCCGCCCTCACCCCCTGGAAAACATTTTCCATTTTCTCCAGTCCCGCTGCATCCCAGTCTCTGGGCCATGGCCTGGGAGCCCATATTTTTAACAAGTACCTTCGGCAGTTTTTATAATGAGGCAAAGTTGAGAAAGCATGTGGTTGAATATAGCTTGTCCTTTTTAAAAATAAATGTCATTAAAACTTGGACTTTAAATTTAGTTGCAACTAAATACTCAAATTGAAGTTGCTTAAAGGAAATACAATTGTAAACAAACCATAGCTACCCAGTTCAAATTGCAAATGCAAAGCAGACTGCAGGCCGGTGTCTTGTCAGTTCTAACCTGTGACTGGGTGAGGCGCAGAATGTAAACAGAGGCGAACTGCCCTGGACCCCCAGCGCTCGACCTTGATGTGCTCCTTCCTCCCTATGAAATTCAAAGCTATAGCTTTTAACTCCGTTGGTATGAAGACAAATGTGTTAATAGGACATATTACAACATTGTCTTTGACCTGAAAGTTTGTATGTTTTCTTCTAATTTTAAAAGAAATTACAATATTTTCACCAGTGCCCAAAAAGGTCACAGGCCCTAGGCACTGAGTCTATTGCGTGTAGCTGAGCGGAACTGGTGAAATCCAGGTGTTAGTTCTGGGGGCTGATGTGATGATATTTCTGCCGGCCTCAGAAGTTCTGAAAGGAATCCTCGCTATTTGCTTTTTTTCTCTCATATATGAGAATATGATCAGCCTTTCTTTTTTTTTTTTGATCAGCCTTTTTGTTCCCATCCCAATCCACATGAGAGGGAAAAAGCTGACAGCACTCAGAGGCTATGCCAGTGGCAGGAGGGTTATTGTCACATGGGGATGTGTGGCCTTTCCCACGGTGATCCTTTCCTGCAGAGGATCATTCTGCGCCTCACCCAGTCACAGGTTAGAACTGACAAGACACCGGACTGCAATCTGCTTTGCATTTGCAATTTGAACTGGGTAGCTATGGTTTGTTTACAATTGTATTTCCTTACCTCTGCCCCGTAAGTGCGTCTTGAATGGCCAAGTTTAACCTACAAGGTTTCGCCCTGACGGTAGTGCAGGAGGGTAAATCAGGACTCTTCCTGCCCTCAATTCCCACCAGTCAAGTGTCTAACCGACGAAACAGCTTTGTTCTTGGGGGTCAGGTGTGCCTTGTCATTGATAGCTTGTGTCTAGTGGATTTCAATAAGAGGCCTGACATGAGCAGGGTGTTGCTTGAGCAGGGAAGGGGCTGTGGGGCTGGGGAATGCAGGCACACTGGTTCCCGTGGGCAGGAGCGCAGATCTGAGGTCAGCTCCCTGAAGCAAAGGTAAAATAATTTTTTTCTTTTGCATCGTTACAGTGAAGTTTTTGATTGACAATTCTAAAATAACTCAGATTATTGGGCACCTGGGTGGCCCAGTCAGTTAGGCATCTGACCGGCTCAGGTCGTGATCTCAGGGTCCTGGGATGGAGCTTAGAGCCCTGCGTCGGCCTCCCTGCTAAGCAGGAGTCTGCTTCTTGCCCTCTCCCCCAGCCTTTCTCCCCCTCCCCCCTGCTCGTGCTCTCTCTCTCTCTCTCAAATAAATAAATAAAATCTTTATACATACATAAATAAATAAAATAACTTTGATTATGAAGATTAAATGTGTTATTGTAAGCAGTTGAAAAGCATCATCAGAAAAGCCAGGAGAAAAAAATTACCCTAACCCACGACCCAGAGATAACAGCTATTAACATTTCCACCTAAAGTTTCTAGTCTTGTATTCTGTGCACAAATAGCTATTTAATTTTTATACAAAATTGTAATCATGTACAGTGTACCATTGAACCCACCTGCCCTTTTCACCTAACAACATATAATGAACATTCTCCTCACATCATTAAATGCCATCCTACAAAATGATTTTAATGGGGGTATTTTGTTCCTTTGTGTTAATGGGTGATCATTTATTTAACCCACTCTGTATGTTTGGACAATAATTAATTTTCTCACTCTCGATAGTAAAAGTTCAGTGATTTTTTTTTAAGATAAATTTTTGAATGCATGCATAGTTATTTCTTTAGGGTACAGTGGAACTGATACATTAAAGAATATAGAAGGAACCTGGAGCTTTTTTAACAGGTCTTTCCAAAAAGCCCATGTTTCCGTTCCCACCAGTGCTCTGTAAGTGCTTGTGTCCTTGCCCCCTTGCCAACACTGGGGAATGCCACGTGACTAAAATGCAAACGAAGAGAACCTGGTGTGCGTTAATTTGAAAGAGAGCATGACTCAAGTTTCTTCACGTAGAATATTTAATGTTTAGCAGATTGCTCTGTGTGCAATAATTATGGGTTCCTCTACAGTGTTACCGAAACCCTTTTATTAAATTTTACATTTACCACTTTCTTCAAGGTCCTTAAATAGCTCTTAGGTTTTCAGCTCTTATGTTTTACGCAGTTAAAAGTATAGTTTTGGAGGGCTCTGTGTGTGTGTGTGTGTGTGTGTGTGTGTGTGTGTGTGTGTGTGTGTGTGTTGAGGATGATGGGATATGAGAAGTAGACAGAACCTCGGTGATCGGTGAGCCCACTTCCAGCTTACAGCTTAGTCAATGGCTCAAGGAAGAAACTTGCCCACGACCATCCTATCTGTCCGGATGCTGTCACTGCAAGTGACAAGCTGCTCAACTCAGACAAACCTTGCAAAATGGGGAGCTTACTGGCTCATGAAACTGAAAATGGGTCCAAACTACTGGGACTGACCTTGGGCAATCCTTGATCTTTCTAAGCCATAATTTTCTTATCTGTAAACAGGATGTTGGACTTGACCTAAGGTCCCTTTCACCTCTTAAAGTTAAATGTTTCTATGAATATATTAGCAAAGACTGCATTATACTACCAGCTAAATTTAGACATGGTGAAGGGAAGGCTAGTCCTCAGAGAACTAATTTTTTTTTAAAGATTTTATTTATTTATTTGACAGAGAGACAGAGAGAGAGGGAACACAAGCAGGGGGAGTGGGAGAGGGAGAAGCAGGCTTCCCGCCGAGCAGGGATCCCGATGCGGGGCTCGATCCCAGGAGCCTGAGATGGTGACCTGAGCTGAAGGCAGTCGATTAACCAACTGAGCCACCCAGGTGCCCCAAGAACTAATTTTTTAAGAAATACAATTCTGTTACACACTCAGATCTAAGTTAACAAAGTTTGGGTTTTTTTTAACATGTAGAGGTCCTTAGGCAACTTAAACATAATAGTATTCATGTAGCGTAAAAACATCAGTGCTTTTTTTTTTTTAAATTTTATTTATTTGAGAGCGAGCACACACACGAGCAGGGTGGAAGGGCAGAAGAAGAAGCAGGCTCCCTGTTCAGTGGGGGCCCAACACAAGGCTCAATCCCAGGATCCCAGGACCCCAGCATCATCACCTGAGCCGAAGGCAGACACTTAACCACCTGAGCCACCCAGGGGCCCCAAAATATCAGTGCTTTAAAAGTCTTTTTTTTCCTATTGATTATACAAACCTCAAATATCTTTTCTACCCATTCGTTAGCTCAACAAATCTATTTGTGGGGCACCTGGGTGGCTCAGTCCATTAAGTGCCCGACTCTTGATTTCAGCTCAGGTCATATCTCAGGGTCCTGGAATCGAGCCCCGCGTTCGGCTCCACGCTAAGCACAGAGTCTGTTTGTCCCTCTCCCCCTGCTCTTCCCCCCACTTGCACGCTCTCTCAAATAAATAAATAAAATCTTTTTTAAAAAATCTATTTGCAAGTAGTGGGAAAAGAAATTCAATCCCACTGTTCCCCATTCACAATGATTTCAACAAATTCCAGCTTGGTGGAACCTCGAGAGATGTGTTAAACTGTGCAGGACAGCAACTGCTTGCTGAGTGAGACCTGTGCCCAGAGGTGCTAATCTTAAACACAGGAAGAAATACTAGTATTAGTGAACTTTGCCTCACCAGGAACACCTTAAAGCTCTGGCTGGTTGTTCAAAAGGAGGAGATTTTCTACTGTCAGGCTCCCTTAGCCCTTTAAAATTGTTTCTTTGGTAGGAAATCTTTTCTGCATTGTGGTTGTTGGGGGTTCTTTTTGGTCTTTGCTCATTGATGCTATTTGGAGTTCACTGTGTAACCCTTGAAATTTACTGCAGGAAGCACGGGTGCCTCTCAGAGACTATTCTGGTGTTCCAGAAAGGTCTTTAAGAAACAGGCTTTGTTTCAAAGCCATCGACTACCAATAAAAATTTAAATATCTCCATCACAGTATTTGGAATACAGATTCATTTCACGGTTTTAAATTACTACCAGATAGCCAATCCTGGTTTGTGTTTGGAGAAATTTTTAGACAGAAATACATGCAACTGGACCTACATATCTTTTTATTAATGCTCAGCTACCACATGTTTATCAGCGATACTGGAAGTCCCTGGATCTCCAGATCCCTGGATCTGGTCCTGCAGGAGAGGGAGGGTTCCAGGGGAAAAAATACCCAGATTTTGATGGAGGGTATATTAGTCAGGATAGGCAAGTCATCTGCATAAAAACCGTCAAATCTCAGTTCCTTAAAACAACAAAGGTTTATTTCTCATTCACACTATAAACCCATTGAGGGGGTGGCTGGGGGCTCCATTCTGGCTCATCCTCACTCTGACCCAGATGACCCAGATGATGCCAAGTCATTATCTTGGATTTTGCTGTTCATGGTAACAGAGAAAGAGTTCTGAAGGGTCTCACCCCAGCCATAAGTGCTCTTGCCTAGAAGTGACATACACCATGTCCATGTACGTTCACTGACCGGATTAGGCATGTTGCCCAGCTCGATTATAAAATGGCCAGGAGCCGCAGTCTGGCCCCATGGGCTGGAAGGAAGAGAACCAGAACATTTGGCCAGCAGCACTAGTGACTACCACAGTTCACTCTTCTGATTACCAGACAATTGCCTTGCTCTCCCAACTGCAGGCGAAATATAGGCATTCCCATCCCAAAGTAGACAGCCCCAAAGCCTCACCCAGTCATGGCATCTGGATGATGTGCAGAGGGATCTAAATTAGGGGGTGATACAAAGGGGTTTCGACATCAACTCTGGATGTATGTCCTCCGGAGCTAGAGACTTCTGAACTAAAAGAGGGCAATTACCTGCTGCGTCCCCTCCCCCACTTGTATATTAAATAATGGTGAAAGAAAGATTGGAAAACCCAGTATACATTCCTGTTCAGAAAGGAGGTGGACGGGAGACCTCCATTACTGGTCCTCAGTCGCTCCAAAGTGCTGAAGCAATTCTGAAATGCATCTGGGCTCCATGACTTGTAGGTAGACGATGTTCCTTTGGGGTCTTGATTGTTCTTTCGGAAAGGGGCTCCCCAATCCATTGCTCTCTTCAGGCCTTGGCTTTTTCCAATAACCTCCTGGATCACAACTAAGGTGAGACTGAAGAATATGCCCTTTGTAGGAGCTGAGCCACTTTCTCAGCTGACTTTAGAGGGTTGGGGGCTCAGGCGTTCTCTGGCAGTACAACTCTTTTTAAAGGGAAGTAAGTTTCCTATCTAACTCTAGTTTATTTCCATCTGCCAAGCCCTCAGTCCTTGGCATACTTACCTTCACTGGATGCCTTTGTAGTTTTGCTTCCAACATTTCTTTATTGACTTAATTGATGATACTTTGAACCTCTCAGCCTTTGGTGGGGAAGCCACACTTCTGGTCTCTTTTTCCCTGGAGTATTCTAATTGAAAGAATTAAGTAAGAAGGGACACCTGGGTGGCTCAGTCGTTAAGCGTCTGCCTTCGGCTCAGGTCATGATCCCAGGGTCCTGGGATCGAGCCCCGCATCGGGCTCCCTGCTCGGCGGGAGGCCTGCTTCTCCCTCTCCCACTCCCCCTGCTCGTGTTCCCTCCCTCTCTAGAGGTCAAATAAATAAAATCTTAAAAAAAAAAAAAAGAATTAACTAAGAAGCCATGACCTTAACTGCATCTTTACTTGGAGACTTTGTAACCCTTTCAAAGTATTAAGAGTGAGTGTGATAGCCTATTCTCTTCCTTTGAACCTTACCCTCACCCCACAGCTAAGTGCTAATTGTCCTCTCTCATGCAAAGCCTTTCTCCTTTCTCATTTTTCATTGTTTATCTGTTGGGGAAGAGAAGCAGCTACTTTTTCCAACCCTGCAAGTCTGACCTGATGGACCCTATTCCCTCTTCTTGTTTGTAAATGAGTCAGTTACTTTCTGGGTGCACTTTTTTTTTTAATGGTAAATTCCTTTTTATTTTTTTAATTTAAATTCAATTAATTAACATATAGTGTATTGTTCATTTTCAGAGGTAGAGTTCAGTGATTCATCAGTTGCATATAACACCCAGTGTTCTTTACATCACGTGCCCTCCTTAATGCCCATCCCCCAGCTACCCCATCCCCCACCCCCCCTCCCCTCCAGCAATCCTCAGTTTGTTTCTCGGTGCACCTTTTAAAACGCAGCCAACAGGGTGCCTGGCTGGCTCGGTCAGTAGCGCATGCAACCCTTTATCCCAGGGTTGTAAGTTCAAGCCCCAAGTCAAGTGTGGAGCCTACTTTTACAAAAATAAATAAATAAATAAAAATTAAAAAATAAAATGCAGCCGACAGTAACCAACACATGCTACTAACATTTGACTTTCAGTCTCTTTCACAGTGTCTACTAATTTTTTAGGTATGTTATCTGCCTTTCAAGTTATCATACATGATGGTTTTATCAAATGCCTTACCAGCCTCCAAAATCCGTTTCCTCCCTCCCTGCTGCCTGACCTTTTTTGTTGCTGTTGAAGTCACTCCGTTTCAAGTAGCAGTCAGCTTAGGGTCTGCTGCAGTAACGGATGATAACCAAGTCTGGGTGGTTTAAAGAACAAAGGTTCATTTCGCGCTCATGCTGTATGTACATTGAAGACCAGCTACGTCCTCACTCCAGGACCTAAGCTGACAGATCAGCCAACATCTGGAATATTCCCGTTGCTGTGGGAAAGCGCTGGAGGGTCTCATGCCTGTAATTAAATGTTCCAGCCGGGGAGTGACAACCTATATGTCACTGGCTCACCATTAAAGCAGTTTTCCTTCAGCATTTTTGGGCTCCATCTATCTTGAGACATATAAATCTAGTTGGTTCTCACAGCTATATCGTATTCCATCATGTAAGTATATTACATTTTATTTACATATTGATGGGTGTCTACATTGTTACCAGTTTTCATTGTTAAAAATTACCACAGTGAACATCTTTGTGTATGTTTCCTGGTGCACATGTGCCAGACTTTCTTTGGAAAATAGTTCCTTTTGTTCTTTGTTATTATGATGATTCTTTATAATATGCTAAGAGAAGGTGGACCTAAAGTCCACTACTTATCTGTAGCCCTTTGTTTGATAAATGTTGGCTTCTCATTTATACACATCTCACCATGGTAGAAACCATCTTGAATGAGTAAATCAGTTGTTTGTGAAAGTCTTCTTGTGCACTTTAAGCCTTGTCTCCTGCTGAACATCTTTGATGAATATTCTAGAAATTCTTAAAAAATTACATCTGGTTGAAGAAGGAGTAGAGGGTGAATGCAGACATTCTGTATCTAGACCCAGCATCACTCCTGGCAAACACAGAACAGAATCTTATCAGTGGTTCAGCTGAATTTATCAAAGCATTTGGATATTCTGGATTGAAGAAGACATGAGTCATGGATGATAGCTGCACTGGGATGTTCTTCCTTCCCCTTGTCTTTTATCTCCATCCATGGCTTATGGTTAGGAAGTGTAAGATTTGGGTAGACCTTGATGTCAGAAAGATGAATAAAACTGTGCATTCAAAAATCTGATAGTTTCTATAAAAGCATTAAAATGTGAATAGAAGAGCATTTATTTTTTTCATGAGGGTAAGAAAGGAACATAGGTAAGTGAAAGCAGTTTCTATTGCCATTTAAACTAATGCAGTGTTCCGATCTTTATTCCCTTTTACCTTAAGCAAAACTACCGATATAACTGCATTTTCAGAACTCTACACTTTTCCCCACTGTTTTCTGAGTTGCCAACAAAAGCTTTGAAATGAGCAGGAGGTGAAGCAGGAAAGACAGCAGGATTTTAAATAACTTATGAAATGTTTAGGTGTCTCTGTCACGTTTTTAAAAGTGAGAACGCTTTGCAGTCGCTTGTACTTACCAATGGCCAACCAAATAAAAAGCCATGGAGGGACTCTTCATTTCCAAGGGCTGGTGACAGCTGTGGCTGGGTGAATACTAGATTTCAACTACAGAACTAGATTATTTTCTGGGTTTCACCCAGCTTGTTCTGTCCATTCTGTGCTGGGATGTCTCCTGTTTTCCATTGTCGCTGAATTCCTCTTTTGTTTGTTTGTTTGTTTATATATTTATTTATTTATTTTACTTCTGCATGTACTGAGTGATCTGAGTGTAGACTTTTCTCCATCTCCTCCCCTAATTTCTAGCCTCCACTCGTACAGCCTGTCCATCCTGCCACCTGCTAAAGATATTAACAGCCTGGAGGGATAGCCTTCTCTATCTTTCAGCAAGCTCACGTAATCATAAACATAGGGGTCTCCCTTCCACCTGCTTTCCTTCTTTCCTGCCTTCCTTCCCTCCTTTTCTTTTTTTTTTCAAACCAAATAGGGTAAATAAATCATTTGCACTTCTTGGCATCTTTTACTTTTCTCATTAACAGAAGCTTAGGGCTCTCAGGCAACTGATAAGATCTCATCCATTCTTTTCAATGACTGCCCAGTATTCCATGGTTTGGAAACAATAAACTTTGTTGAACAGTTTTCCTGTTGCAGGGCATGCACTTTGTTTTCAGGTTTTTGTTTTTGTGTTGTGTTTTTTTTTTTTAAGTTTTTATGCATTTAAGTATTCTCTACACCCAGTGTGGGTCTGGAACTCATGAATCAGGAGTCACAAGGTCTTCTGACTAAGCCAGCCAGGTGCCCCTGTTTTTGTTTTTTTTTTAGTTTGGCCACTGTAAATGGTGCTGCAAATGAACATTCTTTTTTTTTTTCTTTTTTATTTAAATTCAATTTAGTTAACATATAGTGTATTATTAGTTCCAGGGGTAGAGTTTTGTGATTGTTAGTTGCATATAACACCCAGTGCTCATTACATCAAGTGCTTTCCTTTAATGCTTATCACCCAGTTACCCCATCCCCCCACCCACCATCCCCTCCAGCAAACCCTCAGTTTGTTCCCTAGAGTTAAGAGTCTCTTGTGGTTTGCCTCCCTCTCTGCTTTTTTTTTTTAAAGATTTTATATTTTTATTCATGAGAGACAGGGAGAGAGAGAGGCAGAGGCAGAGAGAGAGGCAGGCTCCCCACGGAGCAGGGAGCCCGACGCGGGGCTCGATCCCAGGACCCCGGGATCATGACCTGAGATCATGACCTGAGCCGAAAGCAGACGCCCAACCATCTGAGCCACCCAGGTGCCCTTCCCTCTCTGCTTTTATCTTATTTTATTTTTCCTTCCCTTCCCCTATGTTCATCCGCTTTGTTTCTTAAATTCCACATATGAGTGAAATCATGGTATTTGTCTTTCTCTGACTGACTTATTTCGCTTAGCATAATACCCTCTAGTTCCATTCATGTTGTTGCAAATGGCAAGATTTCATTCTTTCTGATGGCTGAGTAGTATTCCATTGTGTGTGTGTGTGTGTGTGTATATGTATATATCCACACATCTATATCTATCTATCTATATATATATATACACATTATATATATACACACAGCACATCTTCTTTATCTATTCACCTGTCGATGGACATCTGGACTCTTTCCATATTTTGGCGGTTATGAAACTGCTGCTATAAACATTGGGGTGCATGTGCTCATTCGAATCACTGTGTTTTTATCCTTCGGATAAATACCTAGTAGTGCAATTGCTGGGTCGTGTGCAATGAACATTCTTATACCTATCCTCAAATACTGGCGCTTTTTAAATATGGTCCAGGAGAGGGATTAGCTGAGTTAAAAATGTATGTGTACTTTTGATTTTAAGAGGTGTTGCTAGAGTTCTTCCAAATGATTAGCCTAACAATGTTCCAGAATACCCTTCCCCCATCCTGTCCAGCAGTAGGTGTCTTTCCTACTATGATAAGAATGGATTATACCTGCAACACTGATTGCATAGCCCAGGCACCTGTTGACATGCCATAAAGTATTTCAGTGGAGATTAAAACTAGGGCTCTGGTCAGCCCACATGATTGGGGGTGGTTGTGATTTTTTTTCTACTCCTGAAAGAATCCGTAGAAGTTTATAGTAGGGAGAGAAGTGGAGACCATTCTACTGCAATCCATTCCTTTCACAGATAAGGGAATTGAGATCCAGAGAGGTGGAGGGAGTGACCGCGAGCTAGTTACCGACTGCTGTTTATGGAAAGCAGCTGCAAATCCTGATTTGAGGTTTGACCTATTAGCTACACCGTGGGCCATGCTGACTGTGAGTTTTAGAGAAGGGACCAAGAAATGTCATCTGTGAGTTGAACTGACTGGTAGGGGTGAACTATTTCCAGTTTTCTGTTATCTCCTGCTAGGACAAGCAAGCTTCCCCACCTGCCCTGGTCTGTGTGGGATTTGCTTTGCCATCTTCCACAATTATAATAGGACATTTGTGACCTTGGTCTTGTTAGTGGAATCTGCTGCTCTTAATCTTTGGGGAGTTTGGTGCTTTATTTTTCTATATTTGTTCAGAGTTAGTGCTTCCAAGGGTGGAGCTGCTGGCTTGGATTACAGCTCAAAGGACAGCAGTGAAGCACTGGAGGAAACATTGCATGCACAGGGATGGCTTCCTGCTATGTACCTCTCCCCCCACCCCCCCCAACTTCCCGATGGAGAGGGCTGAACAGGAGGGCAGCCCAGAAAAAAAAACTGGAGGTCTGGAGGTCTCCCTCGTGTTCCTGGCCATGTAATCTCGGGGTGGGACAATGCACAACTTGACTAGGGCTCATAGGGATATTCTCCAGGGCTGAATAAAATAAGCTTCTTGAAAGAAGTCATTTGAGCTCCCTGTATCTTTAAACTCAGCTTTAATATTACAGTTTCAGATTTAGCCTGTGGAGTCTGCCGAGGGAAATGAAAAGGGAGCCCCCAGATTTTGCAGCCTCATTTGGGTCTGCTCAGTGTTCACTGCAGAGCATCTGACAGCACAACATTAACTTTCCAGGTTGCCTCTAAATGAAGTCGGCCTGTTCAGGGAGCTCACCCTGTCCTTTTAATAACAAGAAAAATTATGATGATGGAGATTTATTTTGTTATAGATAAACATCTCGAGCAGATTATATATATATATTTCATATATATATATATAATGTACACATACATGCATGCACACATGTTGTCCCCTAAAGGCATGCCTTCGTGTTGCAGACCTGGTCAGGAGCTGTGCCTGTTGGTGGGCTTGCCTGTCAGAGGCCATGGTTCTTCTGGTTTAGCAGTTCCCAAGGCTGCAGATTGGGACCACGAGGGAACTTTCAGAAAATAGTCATGCCCAGGTTGCAGCCCTGAATTAAATCAGAACCTGTGGAAGAGGAGAGGAGAGTCGGGATGCTGAAGGCGATTCTAGCCCACAGCTGGGTTGAGGACTCCTTAGCCGGCCATTCTGAGGCAAAGAGAGGGTCTCTGCTTCATGAAGAAAGAAATGAGCTATGACAGGAGCTGTTCTCTTTAGAGTTACGCTACCGTAGGGTCATCGTCTCTCATAACCCACTCACTTTGTCCTTCCTGCTTATTCTGTAGATTAAAGCAGCAGACTCACGTCTTGTAGAGTCAGCTTGTGGAGGCAAAAATTGAATGCTGTAACGGTTGTCATTGAAAAGTGCCCTAGGAGTGTGCCATGTGGGTTAGAGACCAACACGTCTCGTGGTACACCTAGCATAGCCAGTTTTTTCCCCCTGGCATTGAAATAGATCGGTTGTTTCTTTGGCCAAGATTCTGATAAAATCGTTAGCATTTGGGAGCATGGTGTATGCAAAAATAGATCTTTAAGGATTGGAATTGTACCCAGCTTGGGAAGATACTCGAGCCCTAAGAAGCCCTGGGAATTGAGACGGGCCTAGGGGACTGCAAAGTCCTGTTTCTCTTCTCAGGCTCAGTCCTGAGGCAGACCCTGAGTGGAGTATGGGCAGAGTCATGGGCACCATTTAAATGGTGAATTTCGCCTTGCCTGTGTCTTCTTTTAGGCACATAGAGTTGAAGGTAGGGGCATTGGATGTTAAATGCACATGCAGATGTGACACCACTGCATTTCCTTATCGGATATCCAGAAATTGAGCATCTCTTTAAATGCAGAGAATTCAACAGTACTATCTTTCTGTCCTCTAGCGTTCCCCTGGTTTGGCATGGATATCGGTGGAACACTGGTTAAATTGGTCTACTTTGAACCAAAAGATATTACAGCCGAAGAGGAACAAGAGGAGGTGGAGAACCTGAAGAGCATCAGGAAGTATTTGACTTCTAACACGGCTTACGGGAAAACCGGGATCCGAGATGTCCACCTAGAACTGAAAAATTTGACCATGTGTGGGCGCAAAGGGAACCTGCACTTCATCCGCTTCCCCAGCTGTGCGATGCACAGGTTCATCCAGATGGGCAGCGAGAAGAACTTCTCCAGCCTTCACACCACTCTCTGCGCCACGGGAGGCGGGGCTTTCAAGTTCGAAAAGGACTTCAGAATGGTATGTCAGCTCTGTGCTTGGTACAAAACAACCAAACCGCCTCTCAGAGAAGGAAAGAAAGCCTCTCCCGTGTCCGTAACCACGGCTTCTCGTGTGGAAGAGCTAGACTGCTAGCCTTGGGACTCTGGACAGGTTCACCTCACCTCTCTGCGGCTCAGTTCCCTCCCGTGTCTGGCTAGTTTGTACCTCATAGTGTTGTTCCATGCGGGATTAAGTGGGAAAATATGTACCTGGCACTTAGTAAATGCTCATAAGTATTAGCTATCATCATCATTCTTTAACAGCTATGTGTTCCAATTTCCCCATCTCTACAGTCAAGATAATCTCTCTACTGTCCGGCTTCAACACACAGGGAATAAAATGAGAATAAAGTGCAATAAAAGATATAGAAAATAAAGAGAAAAGAAGGTTAGCTAGGTTCAACTGAAGTGACTGGGTATTAGAGAAGAAAGGGTTGGAAGATTTGGGGGTTAGTCTTGCCAGAAAGTTGAAAATATAGTGAGGTAGATCGTAAAATACACTTTTTCAAAGCCTGGAGTGCAAATTACTGCATTCTATCATGGAACCAGTGTATCCAGTCTTGCCCTAAAGTCTAGCATTAATGAATAAATTAAAGAATCAATACATTATTCATGGTATTTAATAAAGCTGTAAATACAAATTTTATTTGTATCATCAGAAGTAACATCATTTATCCCATGGGAGTGTACCAAGTAGTTTCCAGGAGAGCTGGCAACGGAGTCCTAGTGACTCTAGAGTGAGACTGACAATAGCAGGTTTTGGCTTTTTCTTCTCGGTCCCCTTTCCCGACATATCCATGGAATTTGATGCTGCCTCTCACCTGAGTGATCCATGGCATCTTTTTCCCACTAAAGGGGCCCAATGACCAAAGAGTTTTGAAACTGAAAAGGCTGAGATCCAGGGGCATGAAAATTAAAATTTGAGTTCCTGGTTGGAAAAGCATTGAACCTGAATTCTAGCATTGAACTAGCTGGATGACTTTGGGTGAGACATTCCCCCCCTGGAGCCCCGAGTCTTATCATCGGCAAAAAGGTGGCAGTAAAGTGCAGAGGGGAGGGAGAAGTTCTAGACCACCAGAACCTGAAGTCACCTTTGGAGACCAGGAAGTACAGCATTCTAGTGCGACATGGATTAAGAAACTAAAGCTTAGGAGGGATTAAGGGGCTCTAGCAGTGCCTCCTAGTAAGAGCGGGGTCTCAGCTCAGTTCTGACTCAGAAGAATATGCTGACCCAGCCCTAGTGCTGAGAACTCCCCAGGTCACCCTATCTGGACATCTCCACTAGGGAGCCTCAAGAACCCAGGTGACCTGGGGAATTTATGCAACATCCCTCAAGGCTTCCGTACCTCCTCGGGGTAATGTACGTTTTGGGAAAAAGTTACTCAATATATGTTGGCTGTGAGCAAGTGTGTTTCTCAAGGTTCTGAACTGAGAAAGGTCATATTTTATAATAACCAAGATAAAGAAGCCTCTACTTCTTCAGGCAGGCTGCTGGAGCCTAATGAATAGTTTGGAGAGGGAGCAAGTCCGGAGTATTTGCCAAAGAGCCTGGCTAGCTAGGGGCATACATCCATAAAAGAAAGGAAAAGGGCTGCCTTCTGTTTCCACGCTCAGTCTCAGGCAAAATGAAGACAGAATTGATCTCTTCCCGTAGCCTGTCTGTCAGTGCGCTAAGTGATGTGCCCCTTATCCTTCCAAAGTGTGCGACGATGGATAGGTCTTCTCATCCACTTTTCTAGGCCTTCATTCACTCACCCAACAAGGATTTATTGCGCTCCTTCTGTGCGCCAAGTACTGTTAGGAACAAAACAAAGCCCCTGCCCTCCAGGAGCTTATATTCTAGTGTGGAGAGATGGTCAGGAATTAAATAAGCAAATGAGTATAGAAATACAGACTATACCACCATATCCTATGTGTGTGTACATATATATGATATATGTTATGGAAGTGGGGGGGTGGGGGAAGCAAGGCAAAGGGGATAGGAAGGGTTGGGAGAGTTTTAGTGTGATGAGGTAACATTGGACCAGGAACCAGAAGTAATGAAGTAAAGCAGGCCAGTATCCCAGGAAGGGTGTTTTAGGCAGAGGGAACAGCAAGTGCTAAAACCCTTAGGTGTGCTGAATCCAAGCTCTTCCCTCTTCCCCTTTCCAGAATAGAAAATTGAAACCTGGTTATAAATGATTAATATTTACTACTGTATATATTAAGCAATCTGACAAAATAAAGCAGTGCATATTCTATATATATTTATGCATATAAATATATATATACTAATATATATATTTTTTAAAGTCCTGTCATTGTTATTGTATAAAATCACTGTTTTTGGTATAATACAGCTTTGCAGAAGTGTATTTTAAAAACCTAAGTAATTAGAGCTGACTAAAAGGCATTTAGCAGACCCTAAATAGTTTGTAATTGCTGTATCTAATGACTATATCTTTTTCCCTTATAGTGAATATATTTAATGCTCAGATAATGTCAACTAGTCGTCATCCAGTTTTGAATATACAAGAGCTATAAACCACGAGACAAGCATTAAGTTAGACTCCTGTGTAGAAGACTTTCAACTGAACAAAGCTACAGTTCTTGTTTTCTTTTTCTCTCCCTCTCTTTTCGTTTCCTTTCCTTTTCTTTCTTTTCCTCTCTTCCTTCCTTGTTTCCTCTTTGCTTCTTTTAACATTTAGGATCACTTAAACTTCTGACTGGCAAAAATTAGCCTCCTGAATTAATGATACACCAAAATGGACACAAAAGAAAAACCTAATCTAACTACAAATGGTCTAAGAAAGTGATAAGCCAATGAGGAATCCCACCATTGAAGAAAGTGATCCTCAAGGGGAAGACTTGTCTATCCCCTGTCTCTATTCTGTGAGTTTTGTTTTTTGAAGAACCCACCAGAATATTTTATGTACTAAATCTAATATTTTCATCCACAACTACACTTCCTAACTTCAACAGGAGTATTCTTTAAAATGCAAAGTACTCTAATAGAGAGTGCACAGGGAAAAAAATCACCCTTTTTCTCCACCTAATTCTTCATTATAATAGATACTTTTCCCTGTGAGTTTTGTTCAGTCTAAGACTAACTTTAACTAGAAGTTAGAAGTGACTCTTTCAGTTACTTTTCAAAAAAGACCTATCCTCTAACACACAGGTTGTAACAATAATCTTATTTGGTTGACATGAGATTTAGGGAACAGAAAAGGATCTTCTGGTGGCCTTATTATATTTTTCTCAAGGTGTGAGAACTCAAGAGTTGGCCTTTCTTAAGCCAGAAATCGCTAAGGAAACAATCTAAAAAAGTTAAAAATAGTGGGAAAATTATCAGGAGGAGGGAGGGCAGTTGTGGATATGTGAAATTCTAAATCTAAGTGGACCATTCAAGAACATTTATTAGCTTGGTTCCTATTATGAATCCAGGGACTGACTTGTGGCATGGTGGCAGCATGAGGTTTGGTAGACAATGTCATTCTCCACTTGGGTCTGGCTTGACTCTTGACCGCTGGTCTGTGGCCTCTTTATCATTGGGTGCAGGGAGGAAGAAGCCATCTTTGAGGTTTTGTTATATTTCTCACTCAGAGAATATGTTTGAAATTCATCTCTCTCAGGTCTTCTAGGTCCCCTTTGGGAAGAGAAAAGAGCCCTGAGTGAAATTTGTAATTCAGAATCAACCATTTTATAGGAAAATTATTCTCTGTTTAGTAAGATAACCTTTTCTGCCACTTCCAATATGATTTACGGAGCCAGTGTCCTCAAAAGCACCTTGGAAAGTGTAAGGTATCCTGCAGATATGTATTTTATTCATTTCTGAAATACAGTTTGGTGACTTATTTCTCAATTACAGGGGTGTAATATAACTGGTTTGGGGCAGGTCCATAGAATGCCCTCATAGGAGTAGCTATGGAATCTCTTGGGATGGCTTTTTACCAGATTTATCTGTTTAACTCTTTAATTAGTATTTTTGACAGACTGAGCTGAAGCACGTACGGACAACCTTTTACAGTTGTATCCTGAACATGCCTTGTGTTTAGGATCCATCTTTTTTTCTAATATTAGCATACCAGAATCACTGAATTCCCTCTACGAATTAGTCTTCAGTGTGGAAATAGTGTTTTGACTAGTGGACTAGCGTATTTCAACTTGAGATAAGAAGACCCAAGTTATTTTACTTCTCACATAATTAGAACCCATGTGTATAGTTCTTTACAGTATCCAAAACACTTTCACACAGGTGTCTCATTTGATTCTTGAAGGTAGCCCTGTGAGTTAGCTAGGGCAGATGCTGTTAGGGGTACTATGTGACCTTACCCAGTGTCTGTTCTCACTGGGGTCATAGACTCATCCCAGTTCTTCAACGCCTACTACTGTGTGGTCTGAGGACCGGCAGCATCAGCATCACCTGGGATACTGTTAGAAATACAGTCAGAAGCTCTGGGAGTGGATCCCAGCCATCTGTGTTTCAACAAGCCCTCTGAGTGATTCTGATGGCTCCTATAATTGGAGAACCCCACTGCACCCACACACTTGCTTGAGTGACTTTAGTACTAGGCACAACCATGTGAGTTCATCATAGTTGTAGTTTGAAACTTTTTTCTACTCTGCTTCTTCCCCTACGTGCTAGCCTTGGGATCCGTAATAGGTCACTTAACCCACTGACCCCTGGTGATATATTTCATCTGCAAAATGGGTCATAATAATAATAATAGCTTCCTTGCCTGAAGTCCTACAGATGAGATCCATATAGTTTTTTATTAGCTTCCATTATTTACACAGAGTTTGTTTGAGTCTTAGGACAAGCTGGGGTTTGTTGGTTTTATATTTGGGGAGTGATTTAAGCTTAATGATTTAGGAATTGGCAGAACCCATATTTTCTAAAAGTGCTAAGGAGACTGACAAGCAGTGGGATGCTGGGGCCAGTTCCTACTGGCTTAAGAGAGCCCATTGTGTGCATGCCTTCCCAACTCTGTGTTTAGTGACATCATGTTGGTAGCTTGAAATTAGCCATCGTGGGGGCGATTATACCACAGAAATTGGTAAATGCTATAAACCAGGGCTTTTGCTCCCAGAGGGCTGGTTGCTAAACATTTACCAGAACACCTTGGTTACAAGGTTATGTTCACATGAGCTATAACTTCATCTGCATGCTGAATCTGATATTTCAGATCTGTCATCATTTAGGACCCATCATAGAGATCAGCATTAGAATATATATAAAATTAATAGGATGGAAGTGAGCATCAGCTTACAGATATGTTTGGTTGGCCTGCAATATTTACAAAAAAAAAATTAAAAAGCTGTCAGCTAATTAATTACGTTGAGTCCTCATTATGACATGGCAACAATGGGCTGCAGGTGAATTGCAAATATGTTTGTATTGTCCTCTGTGTGTGTTCTGTTACATTACATTTAGCCCAGCGCTTCACTCTTTTATGTTTTCTTACTGTCTCCTGTAGGCATTTGCATTCGCTGCCCCTGACAGAAAGAAAGCTAGGCCCAGAAAAAGAGTGTTTTTCCATAGCTAGGCTCTGAGCGTGCTGAATGTTCCACTGAGTCCATTCAGTCGTATTTACAAACCACAGAGTGTGAGAAGTAATTCCCACCTTGTTCTGCATTTCAGATGGCCCCTGTGACTCTCCAAGTTATGATTTGACTCACTGCTTCCATTTGGGAGCCTGGACTTTTCTCTGGCTGGTGAAGACTTTTAAGGGAGGTCTCTAGAGGTCTCAGTGAAAGTGACGAATGTTTCTGTTTCCCTGTTTGGGAATGCATGACCCAGGCTTCAGAAATATCTATCCTTCAGTAAAACAGATAACAGAGATGTTTGATAGCTGCTGGCACTTTATTTGAAACTGAATTTGATGAGAAAGTTGAGATAACAGTGTTTCCTTTCAGATCAAAGTTGTGTGTGCTTAGTTTATTTGCCTTGATAGGTTTTTCTTTTTCCACAGCATAGGTTCAGTGGACACAGTGTGTCTCTGTCCGTGTTTGTGATGTTGGCCCTGGGCATGAGCTGTTGATATTGTTGATGGACCCCTGATTAATTTTTAAGCAGTTTAACCTATGGTCCCACAACTGGCTGATGAAATTTCTACTTTTCAGTTTGGTTTGATCCAAGAAGTGGTAACTTTCCCTGTCCCACTTAACAGATGTTTGTTAAGCAATTATTACGGGCCAGGCCTTGGAGCATGGTGCTCAGGGGCACCTGATGAACCAGAAAACCAGCCAGAATGTGATTAGTGCTGTAAGTGGAAGAGGTTAATAGGGCTGAGGAATGGAGAGGACAAAAACAGCATTTACACGGTTGTGTCTCACTGCCATCTTTCAGGTCTCCAGGTAGTTCTATACCTAAAGTATTACCTGCTTAAAACATGTGTAATTACTTGCTTCTCGCCCAAACTTTTCACTCGGTAAAAAACGAAGCGTTTGGAATCATTTATGAGATAGATTTACTTTATCAGCTAGTGTCATTTAGGATGATGGTTTCCGGGGACCTCCTTTCTACTTGCTAGATGGTATGCTGTCCGATTCATGATTCACTGAATAGAGCCAATTAGATCTTTAAATTAAACAAACAAACAAACCCAGAATGATTGTTTCTTTGTATCAAGAAAACTTGTACCACCTTGCTGGTAACCTATTCAAACTAATTCTGCTCTATAGGTATAGATTTAGTGGAATGCGTCGAATGGGAAATTCAGATGAGTGATATGAAGTCAAGAGTATTCTTCCAGCTCTTAACTTTTGTTGCAAATATGGGTGTATTTTTGGCCAAATATCTAAGTATAGTACTTGTTTAGGTTGTTTCCAGATCCCAGAAGCGATATACATTATGAAAACAAGAGAAGAACAGCAAGTCCCTGGGAGCTTTTTGCTAGTTGTATCACGTAGGGAAAGTTATTTAAGCTCTGCAAGCCTTAACCATAAAACAAGGATAAATCATCTACTTAGAGGATTTTGTGAGAATTAAATGATTTACTACAAGTTCTTGGCATGTAATGAATAACAAATACTAGCTATTATTTTCTTAAAGATATTTCTTTAAAAGTTTAAGTTAGATCTCACAGATTATCTTCCTTCGTTGGCTTTGTGTCGTGTTGGTGATTATTAGATTTATTATTATTATTTTGTTGTTATTGTTCATGGGAAATGATCATCAACCCAGACATCTGGATCAGCAATAATTCTCCTCTCAGGGACCATGAATTAAACTTTTAAGGATGCAAAGTGGCCACTCTCACCTAAGGCTGCCCCACAGCCAACTCATCCGCATTTACTTTTTTTCCCCCTATACCTGGGAGAATGGGAGTTTTTGTCTCATAGGAGCATGAAAAGACACTTTGGGACCACACCTGCCATTCATGAAAGAGCCAACCTTTTTTGAGCCCTTTGTACAGATATTATTATCATGAAATCTCTACAACAACACTGTGCAGTGGATAATATCCCCATTTTACAGAGAGGCAACTGAGACTTCTCAAGTTAAATAACTTGCCCCACATCCCTCAGTTAAGTGCTAGAGCTAGAATTCAAAGCCAGGTCTATCTAACTGCAAAGCCCAGGCCTGGGAAGAGGAGAGTTGGGTTTTGTGGTCCCAAAGGTCATTGCCCCCAGATCCCAGGCTCACCATGCCTCGCTCGGGACCTCATGTGTGGGCAAGTGTGGGGTTCTCCCTGCTTTCAGAACGTTCTCCCTCTCCTCCCCCTGCAGGAGAGCACTGGTCTTAGTGATACGCTGAATTGGTTTCCTGTGGCTGCCCTAACCAATGACCACAAACGCAGTGACTTAGAACAACAGAAATGTATTCAGTCATAGTTCTAGAGGTGACCAAAATCAAGGTGTTGGCAGGACCACACCTCCTTCTGAGTCTCTCAGACAGATTCCATTTGCCTCTTCCAGCATCTGGTGGCTGTGGGCACACCTTGGCCTGTGGTGGAGTACTCCAGTCTCTGCCTTTGTCCTCACAGGGCCTTCTCCTCTGCCCATCAGATCTTTCCCGTGTGTCTCATAAGGAAGCTTGTCAGTGAATTTAGGGTCCACGCAGATAACCCAGGATGTTCTCTTCATCTCAGGATCCTTAACTTAATCACATCTTGCAAAGACCCTTTTCAAAATCAGGTAACATTCACAGGTCCTAAAAATTAGGACCTGGTCATACCTCTCCGGGGTATGACCAATTCAACCCATTACACATGCTCCTGGATGCTCTTCCAGCAACGAGGCAACTTCCTGGCCTTCAGTTCCCACTGTGGGCAGACATGAGGTCTGACAAAGGCTGCTTTTCTGTCAGAGCCACTAATGATCCACAGAGTTTCACAACTTGGAGTTTTAAAGATGTTTTCATGCTTTTACAGTTAATGACACATGTTCAGTCCAGCTAAAAGCCCCTGGGGCTTCCCCTGAGGTGATCATAGCCTCTCTCACGAGGTTTTGTTCTCTTTCAGATTGCTGACCTGCAGCTCCATAAACTGGATGAACTGGACTGTCTGATTCAGGGCCTGCTTTACGTTGACTCCGTTGGCTTCAACGGCAAGCCGGAATGTTACTATTTTGAAAATCCCACAAATCCTGAATTGTGTCAAAAAAAGCCGTACTGCCTTGATAACCCATACCCTATGTTGCTGGTGAACATGGGCTCAGGGGTCAGCATTCTAGCAGTGTACTCCAAGGACAACTATAAAAGAGTTACAGGGACCAGGTAAACACGGTTTCTACTAGGAGAACCTTTCTGTAACTAAACCCAGGCCTCTTCCTTGAAGACCAGTTTATACAAAGGTTATGTGTATCGAACACATTTTTCAAAGAAAAGATCTTTCAAAGAAAGATCTTACCCTTCTCAGCCAACCAAAAAAGATTTCTTGCATGATATGTTAAAATAATAAGAGGGTAATTTATGTAAAGGGTCGTAAAACCTAGTCCTTAGCCTGCTGGAAACTGATCAGGTTGAGGGAAGAAGGATCGCACACACCACAGCAAAAGGCAGTACGTGGTAAGTGCCAAATGAATGGTGGGGACAGGAAGAAGATAGAATCCAGAAGTAAGGATGCTTGGGATGGTCAGAGAGGGCTTCGGAAGAAACCTTCCTTTGGAATTTCCTTGGTGCCTAGCACAGGCTGAATTGCTTGACATAATCCATCATTCCAACCAGTAAACCAAACTGAGTTTACCAAAAAGTGTTTTTTCACCCTCAGTTGGATGTTCCACCTGAATGCTGGAATAGTCGGCACACCTCACAAGGAATTTTGGAGTGCCCCGGACAGGAAACCAGCCTGCAAGTGCCGCTGGGCGGAGTGCCTTGTTCTTCAGCGCACAAGCGCCCCAAGGGCAGATGGGCTCAGCTTCCTGTTAGTTGCGATTTGGCATTGGGCAAAGAATGCGGGGTCAGAAATCATTGAGAAATTCTAGTGTAAACGCAGTTTAAAAAGTTTTTCTTACTTCCAAGTGAAGGATTTGGTATGAGGTGTTTCTCCCGCTTATGAGACCACAGAACCTGTTTTTGGAGGAGTAATTTAAGGAACGAGTGCCATGTGGCATGTGCTTTTGGACATGATATTGAAACCGTTGTTTTTAAAAGATGAAGATATGTAATGTTTCTGGGCCTCAGTGTCCTTGTTTGTGCCATGCAGGGGGTTGTTTCTTAGATAGGTTCTTTGGGCATTTCCAGCGCTGAAATTCTGCAGCACTCCTCGTCCATTAGGAGAGGAGCACTAGTTTTTCTCCCGTCTATCCATGACCTGTGACAGGTCTGCATCAGTCCGTGACTCCACTGGGGAAGGGAAGATTGAGCCCCCCAGGGGATTTGGCAATGTCTTGGAGACTTTTGTTTTTGGCCGTCATAATTGGAGGTGGGGTGCAACTGGCAATTAGTGGTTAAAGATCAGGGGTACTGCTAAATAGCCTACCATGCACAGGGCGGCTCCCCAACAACAACAAAAGTACTGACCCTCAAAAGTCAATAGAGTACTGCCGTTGAGAAACCCCAGTGTGTGTGTGGGGGGGGGGGCACACGCGCGCGCACGCGCACTCACACACATTCTCACTGAATCCTGCCTGTGTTCAGAATATAGGATGTTAATTGCCCCTAGGCATACCTTTTCTCACTGAGCATACAGAAACTCAGCTTACTTGCTCACAGAAGAGTCACAGCTGACCCATGGCTTTATGAGGACTGTCAGGAGCATCAAAGACAAATGAATATTTCAACCAAGCTGGTTTTACCTTAGAAAGTGATCGCCTCATTAAAGTACAATTTTGAAGAAACCTCAGACTTCCTCCCAGGAGTCATTGAATTGACAGAGCGAGTCCCAAGGTAACAACAAGCTAACCACTGTCCTCAATTAGAGATATTTATCATTTCGTTGATTAACACTTAGCGAATTCATGAATCACAATCACAGTTCTATTTTCTCAAACTTGGAAGTTCCAAGACTCTGGATCATCTTCTTTAACAGCAGCTAATGAGCTCATTGTGGTGTTTGGCTTCTGTTACATGTGTAATCATGCTCATAAATTCCAGTTATTGGTAAATGCCCATTAATGACCAGTGTTCTGCAATCTTCAACAAATCCTGTCTGGATGCCCAAGTTCTCCTGCGAGTGCTTTTCAACCAGTAGTTTTGGAAATGTGCTATAGCAGACCGAAGGTTAATGGAGAGCTCTTTTGGGGGCTGCCACAGGCAGGGGAAGGGAAGGAAACGTCTATTCATTGGGCTGCAGCCCCTCTGGTCCAGAGTTGTTCTGCCAAAGGCTTCTTTTGATCCAAGTTACAAAACCACGGATATAAACTATGACGGTGAGCCGCGAACATGAGTGTGCAGAACACACTTTGGGAATCACTGATCTAAGCAAACGGCCTCAACTTTAAGTTTGCTACTGTTATTGTGAACTGAGAGGTATAACTCCGGGGTTTTTGTTATCAGGCTGTGCCCTAGCTTCTCCTTGGACATTTCTATTTTTAGGAAGCCACAGCATTACAGGAGATCAGTTCTCTTTTTAACACATGATTTTAAATGGTTTGTGTGATTTGTAGAAGCCAAAGGAAAAGGAGGACTTTGCAACCAGCATTGTTGCAATGTGCAGATGATTAAAAGAGGAATGTAAAGAATTTTGAAACTTCGGTGAAAGGAGTAGTACAGCTCATCTCATTGTTTCGGAATCTCTTTGAAGAGCACAAGCACTCAGTAATTGAAGGTTTCTTCTACTTTCCCCTAAAGTCCCTCACTACAAGGTTGTTGGGTTTTTCAAAAAATAATGATGCTATTCAACAGCTGTCTCTGGCCATATGTTTTTGTCTCCGATTTGCTGAGGGTCTTACTGTGTCTGCTGCAACAAACAGATGTGTCTGGTTGTGAGCGAGAGCACCACATTGATTAAATACTGGTTAGCGGGTTGAGGATATGAATAAAGTGCTCTTCTGCGACTGCATTCTTTCCTCCTGCCTGCAGTGTGCCGCCCAGACAAATGCATGCTCGCTTTCCCCATGCAGCCCCGATGCGTTGTCTGCAGTCGCCGGTCATCTTCCAGTCGCACAAAGCACTTCCGTCCTCACTCATACCAACACATCAGCTGATGAATTGCCTTCTTTCTAAGTCAGCCAGTGTCTCCCGTTGCCTGTGCTTGGAGTAGGCTATTGAATGCCTTGATGAATATGAATTCCTGATGTTCAAAGAGACCTTATTAGTGTGGATGAAAGCAGCTAGACGGGTGAGAAAAAGCTTAAAAATATACAGAGACAAATGCCGAGGGCACGCAAACCAAGATTGTTCCCTTTAAAATACACAAGCTTTGTAGGGCAGACTGAACCTGACAACGTGCATGACACACTGTGTTAAATGTAAATAAAGATAAGCTTTCCTAGAGGAATTTCAGCATCTCTACCGTGACTGAGCTGTCAAGGTGGTCATGTCCGTGGAGCTCTTGAGCTCCTCCTGGTACCGCACCTTGGCTTTGGGTAGCTGCCGCCAGTGGCGCCTAGCTACCGAATTTTCCACCAGGAGCTATCCTTTCCATCAAGCCTGTATTTTTGTGACAATCACTACTTTAGAACTATTACATACCACTTTAGGTGTAATTTAAAGAATTGTGTGCCCGTCTACAATCTGGCACCTTCTTGTTAACAGTTACTGACATGAAATATAATTTCCCCTGAAGTTTCTTTCTTCAAATTTAAATTCAAAATAACCTCAATTTCGACTTGGATTTTCTCTCAGAATGGAAATCCAGGGGCTCACAGCTCTTGGAGCTTGAGAACAAACTGATGTGAGCAATTGACTCTTCTGCATGTGCTCGTCTGCACCTGCTCATGGTAAATAGAGTAAAGCCCATGGCCGCGTCCATACTGCCAGGAGGCCACTGGTGGTAGGTTTACTCTCAGTCTCCTTCCCGTCACATAACTGTGATATTCATACGCAACTAAATTCATTCTCACCTACCATAATTAACTTCTGTCTAAAAAGACTATTTTGGGGGAATTTTCCCCAAAGCGACTGAAAGCTTTTTAAAACATAGTTGAGCATTGAAACCGTTTTATGACCTTTGTTACTATTTTTGACTATTGGGTAGTAAGTAAAATATTAATAACCTTTTCCATAGTCTACAGAAAAAAAAAAAACCCAGTGTGTGAGCAATCAGTGGTTTCCTTCTAGAAATTTCTGAGAAGTTTCAATGAGATTATGTCTGCTAGAGGATCGAGGTCAAGGTAAAAGATACAGGCTCTGGACTGGCTGTTCCTAGCAGCCCTGGGTCAGTCTGGCTCTGCATTGTGAACTTCACGTATATGTGGGTTCTTTTTCCAAGTATTTGTATTCAGCTACGTTTTTTTTTTCATAGCAGTTATTTCTCTGGTTATTTGCTGCTTTCAGACCACCCAAATAAGAGAGATCCTGAATTTGGCCCCATTTTATAGGTGAGAAGACTGAATGAGGTACTTAGTTTAGCAGCTAGCTGAAGGTCTCACAACGGAAATCAGTGAGAGTCTTTCTCTGGTTTTGTTCTTAAATTCAAGGGCAAGTTTTCCTTGATGTTCCTTTTTAGTCTCTGCCCTTTTAAAAAAAAAAAATCCAATCTACCCTAAGACTGTGCTGCACCCTACACTTTAATTCAAGTGCCCCTTTGTTTTTCTTCTCCTGTTTTTATTAACCCATATTAGTGATCTTGATGTAGTTGGGGACTTGGATGGGCATATCATAAAGTAAAATTTAAAAATAAACCTTATTGTTCCTTCAGTCTTGGAGGTGGAACATTCCTAGGCCTATGTTGCTTGCTGACTGGTTGTGAGACCTTTGAAGAAGCTCTGGAAATGGCAGCTAAAGGCGACAGCACCAATGTTGATAAGCTGGTGAAGGACATTTACGGAGGAGACTATGAACGATTTGGCCTTCAAGGATCTGCTGTAGCATCAAGGTAGAGACGAAGTAGCTAGGAGCAGTAGCGTGTGAACAAGGCAACCTCTCCACCCTGGCCATTCACTTAATTGTTTTTAAAATGTCAACCCACCAGCCTGGTGCAAGTATCTATGGTTATTGGAGCTCAGACTTGATCTCCCGCCCTTTATGAAGCGTTGAAATGTTTAGCCCCTGATGCTTGTACTTAAAATAGGGCAGCTTTGAAAGAAGGTTCTGGAATACTGCAACAGTTTCCCCTGTTCCATTCTTGTCAATATATCTAGAGAGCATTAAAAAATTTTTTTTCCCATTAATAGCCATGCTACTTTGCCCCTATTAAAAAAAAAAGGGCAACCAGCCATTCATATTGTAATCCTGTCTGCTTGTAAAACATGGTAGCCAAATCAGATCATTTAAATTTTAACAGAGTTATTCATAAAGCTTTCCACAGTACTTTGGTGGAAGCGTGGGGCCTGCCTAAGGATGATTTTGAATACTCTCGCTAATATTTCCAACATAGCTTTGGCAACATGATGAGTAAGGAAAAGCGAGATTCCATCAGCAAGGAAGACCTCGCCCGAGCCACACTGGTCACCATCACCAACAACATTGGCTCCATTGCTCGGATGTGTGCATTGAATGAGGTAAGGCCTTAATCCAGAGGAAGCCTTGTGTCATTCATACACATCATCTTTAGCCGTGCAAAACTGTTGACCCTTACAAAATGATAGATCCTTGGGAAACCTGCCCTTTGTCCTAGTCACATCTTGTAGAACATGAGGGGTGTGTTTGGGGGAATGGAGTAGAATATGTATCTTATTTTAAGTAGGCACTGAATAATAAATAATAATCCATCCAACCACAGAGTCCAGGTAAAATCACAGCCCATGCTATAGACTCTGACCGTCATTATTACCACCCACCTACCAAAGTGTGAGGGAAAGCTTGGCGCATCCTTGCAAATAATTGCCGGTAAAACGCTCCACTTGCAATATTCGATATTCTCTCTGCTTTCAGCTTCTTTACAGTGTTGCCTTGTGGCATGGAGTTCAAGCAGCATTGTACAGGGCTATCAAAGCATAGAGAGCTTGCTACAGCTGAGGCCAGCCAGAGCCCCAGGCACAAGAAGGGGTGGAGCTGGTGACAAAGCTTTGTGAACGTGTTTTGAAACACTGCAAAATTCCTCTGGGAAACTAGAACCCTTTTCTGGAACAGAAGACATGTAAAGTACAACAGCTCTCACTGAGTTGTGTTAGGAAGACAAGAAAGGGGTTGAGACAGGCAACAGGTAATAGAAGGGTTAAAGAAGCATAGTCTCCTCAGTAATAGAGTTTTTAAAAATATAATTTTAATAGAAACACAGAAGAGGTCAAACCCGAAGTGTGTAGCCAGCTTGGATTTTCACACACACACCTGTGTAGCCATCACTTGACTCAAGAAATAGAACATTACAGGTTCTGCAGAAACCATCTCCTGTCCCATCCTGGTCGAGCAGTGGGGGCTTAAACAGGGCAAGAGGCGATCTTGATGGTGGGCAGTGCCAGTCCTGCCTTGGACCTCTAGGGTTACGAGAGAAACACGCTCCTTTACAACGTTGAGTAGAATATCTCTCTGGTCTGTGGCTCAGGGTCACCACTTTTTATGTCCCCGTGTGAGATGGAGTTCAAATGCAAGGCTGAAATGCAAAGAAAAAATGTATCCCAGACATGTGCCTTTCAAAGTCCACTTCGGTCACAGGACTCATTTTAACAGAGGATTTATTTTTTGACATTAACCTTTCAAGGGAGTTTTTCCAAGTAGCCAAACAAGGCCTGACTAATGTGTGTACTGTGGGCTGTCCTCGTGCACTCTCAAAGGTCAATGAGCCCCAACGTCCCCTGCCCCACAGAGTGGTAGATACACTTTCCCCTGCTTTCCACAGACCTTGAGTGAGCCAGCAGGGGGCCTTTTTACAATGATCATATTCACTTTAGGGGGAGGGCAACGGATTTTATTTTTCACTTTTGATTTCAATTTCAATACCATATATTGTTGGAGTATAGCAAAAACGGTAGTTTGAAAGTATGGCCAGTGAGAGGAATCACCGATCACTTCCGGCAAGGGCTTCACTGGCTGGCGTCCTGCCAGCGCATGCTCCCTGTGGGCACACCCGGAAGTGGCGGCCATTCTCCTGTGAGAGTCAAAACGCAAGCTTCAGTCATTGCTAAGGGCACTGGACTGGCTGAGTGGAGAGTCCTTGAGCACCCCTGTTGCATAGAGAGACACCACATTTACTGACTCTTAAGATTTTTTTTTTTAACTGTGATTATTGGAATCCTGTAAAACGCTTCTCCATCAACACTGAATTTTTTATTCAGTTTTGAGTAGAAAATACAAACACGTAATACAGAGTTCTAAAGACACCAGAAGGATGTGCAGGGAAGTGGGTAACTGTTTGCACCTGTCCTACAATGTTAGCCTTACTCGAGGTAGCCAATGTTTTTCACTTTTGGCATCTTATTCTGTATTGTCTGCAATATAGCAGAAACATATCCTTCCAAAGGCAGCAAACTCTGTATCACATTCTTGCTTTTTAAACAATTTTATGAGATATAGTCACATCTCATACAATTCACCCTCTACATATTATTTTATGTCTTGCTTCGGTTGTGTATCAACCTTTTATTACGAAAATTGGTAAATATACATAAAGGAGCACAATAGTATGAAGAACCTCCTTATAGCTGTTAACCCGAATCAACAGTTAACAAAACTGTGCCACACATGCTTTATCTGTTTTCTTTTTCCTCCTCCCTCTGCCTCTGTCTCTTCCTCCTTCTCTTCTTCTCTTTTTTACTAACGTATTCGAAAGCAAATCCCAGAGGTTATGTCAGTCTACCTTACATACTTCAATATGTACTTCTGGAAACATTGCCTCATGCTTTTTTACATGATAATACATGCGAGTGTTATATTTTCCTTACTTCAATGTTATTTTTAAAAAAGAATTCTGTCGTTTCTTCTAGTCTTTTTTTCCTTTATTCTTTCTTTTTTTCTTCTCTTTCTTCCTTTCTTTCTCTCTCTCTCTCTCTCTTTCTTTCTTTCTTTCTTTCTTTCTTTCTTTCTTTCTTTCTTTCTTCCTTTCTTTCTTTCTTTCTTTCCCCCACAGTCATATCTTTGACCCACCTGGAATTTATTTGAAATAAAGAATGTCCATCAGCTTTTATTGCATTCTATTCCTTCTGGCTCATTACCAAACTAATGCAGGCCTGGGGCTTTGAGGAAGTCCTACATTGGACTCCCTTGTTTTAGGGGGAAAAGCAAAACTCCTAAATTTAATTAAATTCTTCTTTAATCTGAGTTCCTCTTGAGTGTTTCTTGTCACATCTCAGTCTGGGCAGTTTGTAGCTACCGTTCTTATTTGTGGAAACTTATTAAAACCACCTCCCAGGGGCGTCTGGGTGGCTCAGTTGGTTAAACCGCTGCCTTCAGCTCAGGTCATGATCCCAGGATCCTGGGATCGAGCCCCACATCGGGCTCCCTGCTCATGCAGGGAGCCTGCTTCTCCCTCTGCCTGCCGCTCCCCCTGCTTGTGCTCTCTCCCTCTCTTTCTCTCTCTCTCTCGCTATCTCTCTCTGTGTGTCACATAAATAAATAAAATCTTTAAAAAAAATAAAACCACTTCCCACACCTCCACCCATAGAAAATATTCACAGTAGTTAATGGGCTTATCAATTTACATTGTGAAAACTTGAGACAGTTAAGAGGCCATATTCCTAGATCCTGATGACTCTTGATAGACTGAACAGAAAAGAATGCCAGCTTCTGGGACTCCCTTCCTTTGGCATAAGTGACCATAGCAACTGGCTCTGTGAGTGAGTGGGTGGTAGACAGGCTGAGCTCAGTGTTGTGTGTGTGCAGAATGCAAATCCATATCCATGTCAACAAAAGTATAGACGTATTTTTCGTTACCATATTTCAACCCACATGTTGACCAAACAGGATTGTCCACCATATAGCCCAAGGATAGAGACTGGGAATTGTTTCTTTTTGTATTCTGGTGTTTGGCATAGAGCAACCTGAGCAAACTTGTTAGTTGAATAGCCCATGCCATGGCCATTTTATTTATGAGTTGGTTATAATAGTTTATAGTTGGAAGTTGGGGGAATTGAAAGGAATGCAAAGGCAAATTTAGCTGAACTTGAACTCCAGTTAAAATTTTATATGTGTGTTGGTAGCTGAATTTCATATCAGGCCTAAGTCAATCTGACATAACACTTGCAAATAAGCCCAATATAAGTCTCTGCCTCACCCAGCCAGAATCTCACCCTTTTGTTCTTTGGAATGCACTGTGAAGTTTGTTCGACTTCATCTTGGAAATGCTGAAATAATTTCACTTAAGAAACAAATTGACTCTGCAAAGTCCTGGGAGTACAGTGAAGTATGGAACATTGGGTCTTTACTAAATGCTATTTTTATACCATTATTTAATTGTTCCTTAATTTTTTTTTCCAGAATATTGACAGAGTTGTGTTTGTTGGGAACTTTCTCAGAATCAATATGGTCTCCATGAAGCTGCTAGCATATGCAATGGATTTTTGGTCCAAAGGACAGCTAAAAGCTCTGTTTTTGGAACATGAGGTAGGTCAAGTCTGCTTGGACTTAGCTGTCCTACATGGAGTGTATTTGGCTTTGTCTAACTGTGGAGTGAGTCCCTCAGTTTTAAAATTGGTCAAGTAGAGGGGCGCCTGGGTGGCTCAGTCATTAAGCGTCTGCCTTCGGCTCAGGTCATGATCCCAGGGTCCTGGGTTCAGGCCCTGCATGGGGCTCCCTGCTCAGCAGGAAGCCTGCTTCTCCCTCTCTCACTCCCCCTGCTTGTGTTCCCTCTCTTGCTGCTTCTCTCTCTGTCAGATAAATAAATAAAATCTTAAAAAATTTTTTAATTTAAAAAAAAATCAGCCAAAATGGGTAATCATTAAAAAATATCTCTCTACTTTAACCATTTTAACATAAAACATAAATGTTCATTCACTCATCAATTTCTTTGATGTAGGACCAAGGCCCATTTTTGACCATGGGTTCTGCTGTTATCCTTTTTTTCATAATCCACAAATATTATATGCCTTCTTTGATTTCTGATTTATTTCTTTAAAATGGATCAAGAGATTAAAGATACCTATGAAGCGCTCTGGTTGCATAATGCTTCTAGATTTTTCCCTCAACCATTCCTGTGTATCGGGATCCACCTAAGTAGAGAGTAATGGTTTGTGACTGCCTTTTTCAATCTTTTTTGAGAATTTAACTGGATTTTCATATAAGTGACCAATTTATTTTGTACTCTTTTTATCGGTTTAGGTATTAACTTAGATTATGACATTAACATAATATCTGTCATAAACAAATCTGAGGATAAACACAGCTGACTCTTGGCAAGCAGACAACTGCACTGGTGAGAACAGAAGTGCGGGGGTTGCTCAGAGGAGCCTGGTGGCCCAGAGAGGCTGGTATCCTTAGGCATTAGCAGCCTGTCTGCAGAGGATATGAACATCAGTTAATTGAGAGAGTCCCTTCTGTCAAGTTTCTACAATCCTATAAATCAGATTTCTAAGAGTAGGTGAGGGACCTTTCTCTTCCCTACCGCCTCTGCCACCTTCTTTAAAATCAGTACTGTAGAGAGCAACTGTTTGTTTATCAGGGCAGGTTCCTAATCCCTGGCGTGTATTGTAGTAGAAAAAAACTTTGAGAGAACTAGTATCACAAACTTGTAATGAGTAACTACTCTGGCATTTTTCTCATCTTCAAACCAAATTATTTATCTGAAAAGCTGCCCATGTATTTACAAGTTATTTAGAGTTTCCTAGGCCCATGTTTTGTTTTCTTAATGCAGATAAGACAATAGGAATTTAAATACTAAATAGTTAAGGCCCAGTGATAGAACTTAATACTAAAGAAAGCCTGTTTTTTTTAAGCAGGCTTAAAGCATGGGGTCATAGAACTTTTGGGGGGTGAGGGGAATGGAGTCCCAGAATTTTCACCTCCCCTCCCCCCAACCAGAGCACCTCCCTTTTTACCTACTTATTTATCGTTTCCATGTAAGATTTTGTTTGAAAAAGGAAAAAGTACCTCAGCTTTTAAAAAGCAATTAAAATGAAAAAAGAAAAACCACTGTTCCAGTTCAGCTAGGGTTGCCATATTTAGTGATTAAAAATACAGAACACAGGGGCGCCTGGGTGGCTCAGTCGTTAAGCGTCTGCCTTCGGCTCAGGTCATGATCCCAGGGTCCTGGGATCGAGCCCCGCATCGGGGTCCCTGCTGGGTGGGGAGCCTGCTTCTCCCTCTCCCTCTCCCCCTGCTTGTGTTCCCTCTCTCGCTGTGTCTCTCTCTGTCAAATAAATAAATAAAATCTTTAAAAAAAAAAAAATACAGGACACAGTTATTTCATCTGGCATTTATCTATATTTTATCCGGCAAGCCTAAATCCAGATTCTCTTCAACTAAGGCAGAAAACAAACTCTGGGAGCCATCAGGGATTAAAAACCATCCACGAGGTCACATGGGGAGTTAGTTGGTGTAAAATAGGGAGTGAGATCCAACATTTTGGGGAAACTCACTTCTGTAGGTAAAAACACAGTCACCTACATTAACTTGTACAATCCTAGGCCTCTGTGGACTGTGGCTTGGCTTTGTTATGCACGTGTCATAACTCGGTCTTTATAGCCAATAAAAGTGGAGCGTTTTTATAGCCCCTTGTAAAGATCTCTCAGAAAGGGCTCTGCATTCTTAAATTCCGTCTGGCTTAGGCAAGCCTTCCTGGAGGATACTGTGGAGAGAGAACTTTTGGGAGGCGCGTGTGGGGCAGTTTTCCTGCCCTGCCTCAGGAGTCCTCACTGACGGAGTCTCATTCATTCAGCTAACAGGATTGAGAAGTCATCAGCCAAGCAGTGAAGACACAGCCTCTTGACTGACTAGGAGTCTTTAGACAATGACTCTACCTCTCCATCTTTGTTTTAGCCTTTGTAACGTGGGGTGATAATAATATTTGTCTCATAAGGTTATTGTGAAGATTAAATGAATTCATGTAAAGTGCTTAGAACAATTTTTAGCATATAATGAGGCCTCAAGAAATGTTAGCTGGCAGCAGCCAAAGCAGAGATCCTATCACATAACTGCCAGTACTGGCACGCAGCCACCCATTTGGGTTGGTGACTCTTGAGTCAGGCAACAGGCGTGGAGTCTCAGACCTTTTGGAAACCAAGTTCTCTAAACATTTTTATTTTTCAGTTCCTTTCACTTTCACAAAAACATGGGCTTTTATTTTACAGATGAGCAAAGTGCAGCTCCGGCTGATTTAGATGCCTTTCCGAGATCTGCTGAGGGAAGCTTTAAGTTCTCACCTGTGAGATACAACTTTGAAGTCAGACAGATTCGGGGTTGAGCCCTGGCACAAGTGTGTGACCCTGAAAGGGAAATTTACTTTATTACCTTCCATTTCTCATCAGTGAAATGGGGTTCATAGTATGAATTTTGCCATGGCACAGATTAAAATGCAATCATTGTAATTCTAACAATTCCAGCATTCGTGTAGCACACACTGAGTGCCAGGCATTTCCCTAAGCGCTTTATTTACAGCCGTTAACTTATTTAAGATAGAAAAACAGGTATATCTAATAAATATTATGACTATTATTCTATGGTGCATGGCAGAGTTCAGCTTTTAGGGTTTTTTTTTTACCTACAACAGTAGGGAGCAGCTTTCCTAGAATTATTAAACACAGTAGGCATTTGGCTGTTTGGAGATCATCGTGCGCAAGTTTTCCTGTTGCTTTTGTAGGGTTATTTCGGGGCTGTTGGGGCGCTGCTGGAACTGTTCAAGATGACTGATGACCAGTAGTGATGACCAGTGGATGGAAGAACCTTCTGTGAAAACAGAGAACTGAGAGTTGCCGCCGGAGGAGGTAGATGCCGCTGTGGGACGGAAGCCAAGCCATTATGGCAGATGAACCTGCTGGATTTGTAAATAATTTAAAATCCTTCTAACTGATCTTTTACTCCTGGGTTTTGAGCTGATGATTCAAAATGGGGAATACAAGAGTTTTTCTGTACACTGTATTTTTTAAAAAAAAAAAAGAACATTTGTGCAGCGAGGCCAAACCTACGAATTTTATGCATTAACCTTGAAAAGTTGTATGATGTGTAGGAAGGACCTGAAATGTAAGTGCTGTTTATTTTTCTTCTGGGGTTTACTGATCAGTGTGGTAATTTTAACTTCATTTAGCAATTACTCTAGGAGATTCTACCTTTACTTATATTCTTCATGACGTTTCATGATTTGCTGTTGGTTTCAAATGAAACTACAAATCTGGCATGTTTTACTGTGAACACAATTTTGTTTGTTTGTTTATATGCCTTTTGTTGTCTTGTTGTTTTTTTTTTTCTGTTGGAGTCTCTTATGGAGAAAGAGAGTCCTTCCCCCTGTTTCTGTCCTCAAATGACTCCCTCTCCCCCCCCCCCCGCCCGATACCTTTCTTTAACCTAATTGTTCATATCAATCAAGGTGCTGACCAACTCGATACAAAGTTAAGCACGAGATTGAAAGCTCTCGAAAGTGCCCTTGATGAGAAAACTCTGAAAGTGTTCATGAATTTTATGAGTCAGGCGAAAGTTGAAAATGTTATGCAATTTTGACTTAACCCTTACGAATATGCAATGTTTTGTTGGATTTATTTTCTGTTAGGTTATATTAAATTGAAATGTTTCTCTGATGAAATGTCCTCACTCATGCCCAGCCTATGAGTGGCAGCAAATCCTTATGCAGGACTTTGGAACTTCCCAGGTAAAGTCTCCCACTAGATTAACTATTCACATTGGGAGATGGGGGGAGAAGTCATGGGTTGAGGTGTCAGGTAATAATACCTATTTGTGTTGTACACGTATGTACATAGGAGCTTTGTAACAAGGCATCTTAAATAATAACATTTTTTCATTTGAAATATTTCAAACTGAAAACTGTATTTCAATCCCAGTTTCTAATATTAAAAAAAAAAATCATGATACTGATCTCTCTATACATATTTTTTTTCTTTTTTGAAAGATGTCATTGGAACCGATGGGTAACTTTCAAATGAGAGTCTTGTACAAATATTGAAACGCATGAGGTCTAATGATTTAGAACTGATTAATCTTTTGAATTGAGCATATTGTTGAAAGGGATTTTTCAAGGCAGTGCAATTCCTCCATGATGAATCTTTCCTTTTCTGCCTCCTGAGCACCATCTTTAATTGCCATATCTTCAAGTCTTGAAGAACGTGATGTTAACTGAAGTGTTCACTTGTCTGGTTGAAATAAAGCCTGTTTCTGTTGTGATGTTTTTAGTGTATATGTTATTTTCATTTCTTAATCTTCATGTCCATATTATCTGCTTTTGTACCATAAAATGAATGTGTTGTATTTTTGCTACCCTACATTTCATAATTTGAGGCTTTCCTATAAGGGTGTCTTCAATTGAAGCTGTAACTCTATGCAGAGATTTTTTTTTTAAATAGCTTTATTGTTCTTATACAACTGACTCATTGCCAAAATATTATTACTATATTTGGTAATTCAAAAAATTTTTCAAAATTTGGTCATCACAAATACATTTTATTAACTTCCACCTGGCTTAAAAAAATTCAAAGATGTTCTTGAAAAAGATAAGTGTAAAAATGTACATATGATCTACATTAGTGCCTTTTTAGACTATTCCCTTCTATCAGTACTACTCTCCTCTGTCAGGTAATCGTAGACCTTGGATTATGGTTCTGCAAAAGAAATCAGGGCAAGTTAATGTAATTATATAATTTTTTAATTATCTGGAATCACTTGATCTTTCATTGCAAATGTGTAAGACATTGGTTTAGCTGAGGAAATCAATTCTTCCACTATACAAATATCAGTAAATGTTGGCTACCTATTGCCAGCCTTTTTTTATAATGAGAAACTTATAGCCTGAGGATTTTTACATTCACTTGAATCATAGGGACTTTCCTTTGGCTCAACATTAAGAAGAAACTTGACAAGACTAAAGAATTTTTATCTTGAACTTGTGAATTCAAGATGGTCAGGTAGTCTAGAGCATGGCTTTTGATTGTGAGACAGCTTCAGTGTGGATCTCGCTCAGCCATTGCCTACCTGTGTGGGCAAGCCACTAACCCTCTCTCTAAACCCTAGCTTCCTCATTCATAAAATAGAGCAAACAGTTTTCACCTCCATATTTAAAGAGCTTGGCACAAAGGCTGGCAAATAGTAAATGGTAGCTACTGGGAAAAGAAAAATAGATGTCTTAAACTAACGTGTGAAATCAGTGATAACTAACCTTCTAGAATGTGGGGAACCTATTTTAACACAGGGATACGGATCTCCCTATGCTAGTACATGTCCACAGCTCTGTGTCCACAATTCCAAAATTCCAAACTCTTAAAATGTAGCCTTACAGTCACTTGACAGAAAAAGCTGACTTGAGCAGTATTTATCATACTCTGTAGGATTCTTCGCATGTTTTGCTGCAAAGCTACTAATGTGTTTGATTACGGGGTACTGCCCCAGACCCTACTAGGGGTGTTAAGGAGTAAACAATTCTGAATTTTGAAAGAAATCTGGTCCCAAGAATTTTAGATAAAGGGATTGGGGAGGTTATGGTTGTATTCTTCAGGTTAGGTAGTATATATGGGTTCAGAGTCCCTTTGTTGGGCACTGTTGTTACAGGTAATTTATGCTTGACATCATCTGGTCATACAAGGAATAAGAAGTTACTTTGGGCCAGGAAGGAGCTGAGGAAAACAAGAGGATTTGGCTATAACTCCTGCTGTTCAGCAAGGGAGACAGGTCTCAAACCAGTTCAGGTTATAAAGTATCACGGGTGCCATTCATTCATTCACCAATATGTACAGCAGTGAACAAAACACAGACCCCTCCTCACAGAGCTTACATTCTAGAAGGAAGACAGATAATCACGAAGTAGATCATGCTAGGTCAGTACTACAAGGAGAAAATGAGGTAAGGTAAAGGGCTAGAGAGGAGGTAGTTGTAGTTAGAAAGTGGAAGGGAAGAAACTTCTTTGGTAGAGTGGTCAAAGACAACTTCTCCTACAAGAGGAGACATTTGAGCAGTCCGATGAAGTTGGGAGCACACCTGGGAGAACATTTTTTACTCCTGGCAAATGAGAATGAAGGTTTTGAGGAACTGCAAGAATTCCAGTGTGTGTGGAGTAAACAATGGGAAGAGTGACGGGAAATGCAGTTTGGGGAGTAGCCATGGGCCAGGCCCAATATGAGGTCTGTATGTGAGGGTAGAGGCTGCACATGAAGGAGGAATTGGTCACTTCTCCTGGAGGGGAGGGCTCAAGAAGTTTCCATAGAGTCTTAACCAATGAGTGGAGACCACCAAGTGGGCGTGGAGATGGGGGCTTCCCAAGCAGAGAGAGCAGGGTGAGAGAGGCATTGAGAGAAGAAACAGTAGTCAGGTTATTCAGGGAATTAGAAGCTGTTTGCATCTGCTGGAGCCTTGGTTAGGGAGAGCAAAACCAGATACCGGGAGAGAGGAAACCAGCCAGATTATGGAAGGACTCATATTCCATGCTAAAGATTCTGGTGTTTTCTGTAGTCAGTGCAGAGCCATCAAAGGGTTTCAAGTAAAGTGAAGCTAGAATTAATCTGGCTTCAAAGTGTTAATAGAGCAAAATGTCCTACTGAGGTTAATGAGCAAACCAGTTATTGTGCTTTTGAATACATAACACCATTTTTATTATCATGTTTACTTTAGTTCCTCTATTGTGTCCAACCTCATACAGCAGCTGCTTAGTGGACCACATTTCTCTATAACTAAGAGGGTTATATAAGGTCTTGAGAATTTTCCCACAGGACCAAGGCTGCTAATAGCTAAAGCCCTGCTATGATTCTATTTAGTGACTAGGAAGATTTCAACATCAATGATCACTATTAACTCTATCCCTTGCCAGAATTGTTTGGAGAGAAGGCCCTTTTCCTCCCAGTGATCCGATGACCCCAAATTTGTGAGAAAAATTGAATTAACGCACATTTTCTACTGGGTCTACCAGGTGCTCGTGATTCACTCTTCACCAATTTAATTTTTACTAAATGCTTATGATCTGGGAGGCATTGATTGGGTAACTTTCGGGAGACATTCAGTCGTAGGACAGCAAAATCCCTCCTTCCATCGGGCTTCCATCCTCATGAGGACATGAGCCAACAAATAAACAGCAAAATAGCAGTTAGTGATCAATGCTGTGAAGGGAAGAAACAGGGTGATGTGGCAGAGAGGAAACCAAGGGACTTCCTTAGTAAGCTGGGCGTGAGATAAAAATATGAAATCATGGCCTCCGCATTTGAGGAATGACCCTCAGGTGTTTCTTGCTTTCACTCATTACTACCTCCTCAATGAAAATGAAGGATGTTTTTGGGAAACAGTCTGAGAGCTAATTCATTTTCTTTTTATTTTACTTAGAATATTTAATTTAGTTCCCGTATGAATTTAAAATCGTATGTTACGTGAAACAATAGATTAATTTAATAATGCCCCCTTTGTACTACTCCCTTATTTCACAAAACAGTATTATTTAAGCTGTTCACTTGAATCTTTATTGTCAATGCCTTTGTCGTGGCCAGAGTCATTTCGTGGTTTCCAGAGCACACCAAGTCTGACACACAGCACTTTTTGAATCTACTTACGATATTGACACTGGATTTTTTTTTTTAACCAAGCCAGGAGCTTCCTGCAATGACCTCAATTATTTGTTTCATTTTCCAAAAGGTGTTATATTGGTGATGCCACAGTGTAACCATTTATGTAGTGCCTTTTATGGTCAACTTTAAAAGGTTAGTTTATAAGTATTCATCACTTGCAATACAAAAATAAAAGAAAATTTCTATTAAAAGTCTTTGCCTCTTTTTATGCTCACTCTATCAGGTAAACCCCAAACATTCCAAACTAGAATTAATTGAGGTGATTTCAGTTAATGATGTCACCAAAGAATTCTCAACCAGTTTGCAGTTAGAATTCATCTTCTTACATTTAAGTATTTTTTTAAAATTTCACTAAGTTTTAGGGGTGCCTGGGTGGCTCAGTCGTTAAGCGTCTGCCTTCGGCTCAGGTCATGATCCCAGGGTCCTGGGATCGAGCCCCGCATCGGGCTACCTGCTCAGCGGGAAGCCTGCTTCTCCCTCTCCCACTCCTCCTGCTTGTGTTTCCTCTCTCACTATGTCTTTCTCTGTCAAATAAATAAATAAATAAAATCTTTAAAATTTCACTAAGTTTTATATGCATATAATCTAAAAAGTTAAATAGTTCCAGAAGACTATGAAAAAAGTAGCAGTACCCATGTTTTCTTTTTTGTTTTTTTCCCTTCTTTCTCTTTACACTTTATTCATGACACATGGTACTTTCTCAGGTGTAAAGACAAAGCCAAGGGCAGGAAAAGGGTACTTGGACATGTCAGACCACCAGGGTTGTAGCTAAGACTCATAGCCACAGGGACTGTCCTGGTTGGAGGATTTTGGAGAGGGGTATGCTCAGCATTCCAACCAATGATGCCTAGATGTATTTTTATCAAGAACTCATTTTCAACATTGGCTGCTGGTCTTGTTTTATTTCACTATTCTGAGCAAAGCAGCTTCCCAGAGTAAAGGGTAGGGTGATGAGGGGAAAGGTTTGAGTAGCTGTATGTCCAAAAATTTCTAAAAATATACATATTTTTTTAGATTTTATTTATTTATTTGACAGAGAGAGACACAGCAAGAGAGGGAACACAAGCAGGGGAAGTGGGAGAGGGAGAAGCAGGGTTCCTGCCGAGCAGGGAGCCCGATGCAGGGCTCGATCCCAGGACCCTGGGATCATGACCTGAGCCGAAGGCAGATGCTTAATGACTGAGCCACCCAGGCGCCTCACTAAGAATATTTTTATTCTACGCTCATACCCAATTGATAGTTTGGCAGAGTATAGAATTTTAGATTAGATATTTTTGTTCAGAATTCTGAAGGCATAGCCCTATTATTGCCAAGCTTCCAGTGCTGCTGTGAGAAGGCCTGATGCCATTCTGGTTCCCGATCTTCATATGTGACTATTTTACCCCTCTTTTCTGGAAGCTTTTAGAAACTTTTCAACTTCTGGTTTCAGCCCTAACAGGTAAAGAGCTTGCAATTCATCACTGCCATCCTTATAAGAAAAAAGCTGGGGCACCTGGGTGCCTCAGTCTGTTACCCATCTGCCTTTGGCTTGGGTTGTGATCCCGGGGTCCTGGGATCGAGCTCCACGTTGGGCTCCCTGCTCAGCTTGTTCCCTCTCCCTCTGCTGCTCACCAACCCCCACTCATGCTCTCTCTCTCTCTCTTTCTCTAACAAATAAATGAATAAAATCTTAAAAAAAAAAAAAAAACTAAACAAACTGAAAACCAATGACTTTTCTTGGACCTCTCAGAGAATCGAGGTCATAGGGCAAACTGCCACACTGAAATTTGAAGAGACAATAAATACAGAAAATCACAGCTGAGGGGCGCCTGGGTGGCTCAGTCCATTAAGCCTCTGCCTTTGGCTCAGATCGTGATCTCAGGGTCCTGGGATCGAGCCCCACATCAGGCTCTCTGCTCAGTGGGGAACCTGCTTCTCCTACTCCTTCTGCTTCTCCCCCTGCTTGTGCCCTCTCTCTCTCTGTCAAATAAATAAATTAAATAAATAAATAATCTAAGAAAGGAAGAAAGAGAAAGAATCACAGCTGAAATCAATTTACCTACCACCCATAAGCTGGTAGGAACACTTAAATGGCAATTTTGACAAACTGGTGGAGGCTGAGTGCGGACTAACATATGAGTGAGAAATTCCTGGGGACCTGCCATCTTAGGGAGGGTCTTCACACTTCATGGGTTGTACCTCTAGGAATCCCACCTGCTTCTCATGGTGAACAGCCAAGAAAAATTATCCTGTGTCTCTGGCAGGGGGAGAAGTAAAAGTAACCATTTTGAAGTACATCTAGAGGGCTCTCCATGAAAAGGGCTGCTTTCCAGGGGACAGGATTTTATCAGAGACTTATCTCACCCCATGGGGCTGGGGGGAGGAAATTACCTAACTTCAGCTTCCTCTTGCATCCCTATCTCAACCAAGGCTAGGGGAGGGGGAGGGGTTGTTGGAGAAGAAGAGGGGAAAACATACATCTGAGGAAACAGGAATGCTGGGAAACACTTGAGACTACAGCCCAGGGACACAGGCCCACTGAAAGAAAGACAGATTTCATCTTAAGATTATGGATGCTTCCCCTCCTCATATTCTACCACCACATCAACACAGTTTCAGTATAATAACAGTGGATTGCAGCTGAAAGGGAGCTGTAAGGTGCATATTCTATTTAAGAAAAACTTATTAGGGAAACTCAAAGACAATAGAGAGTTAAAAACAAGGACCCAAGAGGAATTTGAAGCCTCTGGTACTTACAGCTACAGCAAACATTAAACGCAGCCCAACTCCTAGCCAGATTCACAAAAACCTCACATTAAAAGCCATCTTACCTCAGTTTCTATTACTTACTACATCCTGTGTAGCTTTCAGTAAAAGATTATATGACATGCTGAGAGGCAAGAAAAAACAGTCTGAAGAGACCAACCAAGCATCTCTCCAATATGACATAGATTTTGGAATTCCCAACAAGGGAATTTAATGTGAATATGATTAATATATTAAGGACTTTAATGGAAAAAGAACAATAACTGGCAATATTAACAGAGAGATGGAAGAATCTAATGAGGAATCAAAAGGAAATCCTAGAAATTAAAAATGTTGCAACAGAAATGAAGAATGCCTTTGATAGGCTCATCAGCAGACCAAACATGGCGAAGGAAAGAATAAGTGAGCTTGAAGATATGTCAATAAAACTTCTAAACTGAAATTCAAACAGAAAACAGAATAAGAAAGATAGCACAGAATGCCCAAGACCTGTGGCACATTTCAAACAGTATAACATACACATACTTAGAATGCCAGAAGAGAAGAGAGAATGGAGAAGAAGAAATATTTGAAGTAATAACGGTTGAGAATTTTCCAAAATTAATGACAAATACCAAACCACAGATCCAGGAAGCTTGATAATTTAAGCAGGATGAATACCAAAAAAATCTACGCCTGGGTAAATCCTATTCAAACTGCAGAAAATTAAAGACAAAGAGAAAACTTTGAAAGAAACTAGGAGTTGGGGGGACTGTACATATTGGGGAACAAAGCTAGGACTTACAGTGGACTTCTGCTCAGAGACCACACAAGTGATAAGAGAATAGGTTAAAAATATTTAAACTACTGAAAGAAACTTCTCTGTATCACCAGGATTTTGAAAATGTGTAATGATAGGCCTTAGTGTGAATGTATTTTCATTGACTAAACTGGTTCCATAATGGATTCCTTCAAACTAGAAATCTGTATCCTTCACCCCTGAGAAATTTTTTTATATTATTTTTTGGTAATTCCATCCCCTCTCTGACCTGTCTTTCAGGAACTACTCCTGTTTGCATGTTGGACTTCCTGTACTGGTTGTCTAATTTTCCTATTGTTTTTCTTCTATTTTTCATCTTAATCTTTTTGCTCCATTTCAACTTTATCTTCCAGCTCTTCTATGGAGTTATTATTGCTACTATTTCTACCATGATGCTGGAGTTCCCAAGAGCTCTTTTCATACTCTGATTTTTTGGTGGCCTATATTTTATTTCTCAAAAGATACATTGTCCTTTATGTTTTTACATCTCTGAATAATCTCTCTTCCAAGTTGCTTTTTTCTGTGTTTTGGTCTCTGTCTTTCATTTTAGAGGCTTTCCCTAGATGTCTTGTGATCCTCCGCTGTGTGACAAGAAGTTGATTGAAACTTTAATTACAGGGTGGAACTTGTTGATTGGACTTTACTGTAAGGTGATCTGGCTCAGCCAATTCTTTGGAGAGCCCCGCTGTCAGTATCTTTGGATCTTTTCTCTGGGATTGGTGATATCCTTCAGAGAAAGTGCGTCCCATCTCTTCTCTGGAGCTATAAGCTTGACTGCAGCATTCTGGGAGTGGAGCTGAGGGAGGAATCTGAACTTGCAGAAGAAGAGGCAATGATGTACTCTGGAGCCACCTGCTGTATGAGTTTAGGCAAGTTAACTTCTCTGTGATTCACTTTCCTCAACTGTTAAATGCAAACAAAATGTGTTAGGAGGATTAAAGCAGTTAATATATGTAAAGTGTTGTAGTGAGCTTGAAGATATGTCAATAAAGCCCCATCAAGTGATGGGTCCTTAAAAATAGTTGTCATTTCAGAGTCTCTTATAAGACTCCCTGAAAATTACCTCATAAGAATTTAGGCAAAGATATATTATCAAGTGAGAAAAAAATTTTATAATTAAAAATAAAATAATAACATAACCCCCAACTACATGAAGCAAAAATGGGTAGAACTGAAGAGAGAAATAGAAAATTCAACAACAGTTGGAGATTTCAATATCCCTCTTCCCATAGTGCACAGAACAATTAAAAGATCAGCAAGAAAATAGAAGACCTGAACAACACTATAAACCAAGCAGACTTAACAGACATCTATAAAACACAGGAAGACACTGTAAGACACAGCAGCAGAATGCACCTTCTCCTTCAGAACACATGAAGCCATCTCCAGGATGGACCACATGCTAGGCCATTCATCCAGCCTTCTTAAGTTTAAAAATATTGAAATCATTCTAGTTATGTTCTCTGATGACAGTGGAGTTAAATTAGATATCAATCATAAAAGAAATTTGGGGAATTCACAAATACATGAAAATTAATACACTCCTAAACAATCAATGCATCAAAGAAAAAATTACAAAGGAACTCAGAAAATGCTTTGAGATCAATGACAATGGCAATACAACATGTCAAAACTTTATTGCAGGCAGTTGAAGTTGTGCTTAGGGGGATATTTATGGCTGTAAATGTCTGTAAAAGGGTGAAGTACGGATGTCTACGATGACATGGACAAACTTTGAAAATATTATGCAGAGTGAAAGAAGACAGTCACAAAAGACCATATATTGTATGATTCCATTTATATAAAATGTCCAAAATAGGCAAATCTATAGAGACAGAAAGTAGATTAGTGGTTTCCTAGGGCTAGGGATTTGGGAGAAATGAAGAGTTGCTGCTAACAAATATGAGGGTTCTTTTCCTGGGTAATGAAAAATTGATTGAGGTGATGGTTGTACAACTCAACTAGAAATCTTTGAGTTATACACTTTTTTTTAAGATTTATTTATTTATTTGGGAAAGAGCGAGAGCAAACACAAGTGGAGGGCAGGACAGAGGGAGAGGGAGAATCTCAAGCCGACTCCCCACTGAGCATGGAGCCTGACATGGGACTTAATCCCACAACCCATGAGATCAAATGACCTGAGCTGAAAACAACCAGCTCAACCAACTGAGCCATCAAGGTGTCCCAAGTTATATACTTTAAATGGGCATATGAATTATATTTCAGTAAAACCATTTTTCAAAAGCAAGTTAAATTTAAAGATTGAAAAAAATCCTTTGAATATTGGACAAAAGTGAAAATATGTATGTTAATAATTGGATGTTTTTTTTTTAACTTAACTGGCGTCATTTTTAATTTTGTAACAGTCTACTGTTGTTTTGCTTTTTCGCCTTCTTTTCCCTGTACATTTCCTGAATGATCACATTTTTAGACACAATCGCCAAGTGCATTTAGTCAAATTTGTGTGGCCCAAAGTTGACGTGGTGACAGTAGGGACCCTGCGATATAAAGACACATAGCCTCAGCCCCAGTTGCCTAAATTGCTAGGTGTTTGTTTGTTTGTTAAACAAATGGATTTCCTTTTTAATTTTTGCAGTTGCAGCTTAAGGAGAGTTTTAAATTTGCCCTCAGGTCATAAACCAACATGAAAAAAATTGGACCTTTTTTAACATATTGCACTTTCTCTTCTCTCTTCTTGTCCCTCCTTCACTCCATTCAATGAGATTTACTGTTGCTATTTTAGCCAGTTCAGCATCTGAAGAATTTATGCCATTTGGCTGCCATGACATGGCCAACAAATTATGTCTATTTTAGCACATGCTGTAAGTGAGACAGGTGGATCTTGTGTGTCTTTAAGAGATCTTCTTGTGTATCTTTAAGAGATACCTAAATTTTACTTTTAAAGAAAACTATAAATTCTAAAATAATTGTTTTCCATTAACTACTCAAGTTTATTTACCCTGACATAGTAAATATGTTTTCATAGTACGTTCTCAGACTGTGTTATCTAGACTGTTTTCTAGCATTTATGTTGTGTGTGTGTGTGTGTGTGTGTGTGTGTGTGTGTGTGTGTGTTGTATATGTGGTGTATGCGGAAAGAGACCCCAAGTTAATCACACAAGTAATGGATTTGGAGTTTATATTAAAACTGTAATTTTGGCAGAGTGTATTTTTAAATTAGATATTTGAATAGTTTGTCAAGTGACACATTATTTTAACTATAGACCAAGAGTGCTTTTGTATTGAGCTCCAGAAGTGTGTGGGTTGAAATTAGGTAAGTTAAATGCAATTGTGAATTTTAAACAGGAATAGTTTTAAGCATTCTCCTTTGGAGTTTGATTACTATTTATATTGGATTGATAAATTTTCACTCCTGTCTATCTGTTTGTGTGCCAGTGTCAACATTGAATTTATCAAATAGTTATTTGTGCCATGTTTAGCCAGGCAAAGCGGAGTGGAGAAAGGAGGCAATTATCTGTAGATCCTACCCACATAACTTACAGCAACTTTGGCAAAAATGGTTTGGTTATCCAGAACAATTGAGTTTTGTTGGCTCTGCCCTGAACATTTAGTGGATTACACAATTCTTCCTGTCCTTTAGCCTGCGTCTATGGTCCAAGTCCGACCTCCATTGTTTCGGCAGTCACAGTGATGATGGTGAATTAAGCATGAGGTCTGTGTGGGCACAATCAGGCTATAAGGATCTCTGTCCATTATAAAGCTTGTTCTCAGAGAACCCTAAGGGCCATTTCATCTGTGGCATAATCTGTTTTGGTGGCCATTGAGAAAGATGGCTACCAAGAAGTAGCCTCACTTGGATATAAGAAATTAACCTTTTTGAAAGGGTAGATGGCATTTAGATTGGTTTTAAAAAGGAAACACCAAACTGCCTAGTTTTGGGATGCTGAGCAAATTCTAAATATGCTGGCATGCAAACTCTAAGATCTAGAGACTTATAAACTCATTATATAATGTTAATTACTGATTAATTACTACTCATGTTCCAATGTCAGCCTGTACTCATTGATTCAGTGCTGCAAAAGAGCTTTAGTGGATGCAATAAGTCTTGCCTTTCAACGCAGAAGTGAACTTTGATCACTCAAATGGTAAATTGCAAAACTATGCTAAAGGCCTTGCCCAAAGCAAGGTTACCAAGTATGAGAAGGGGAATTTAGGCTTTCCACTGTCGTTCTAATTTAAAAATTCCTAAATAAATGCTAAGCAACTGTTTAAAAATATCCCTCAGGAAGGTGCCAGATCATGAGCCTTCTCTGAACTCCCTTAAACTCTTGCAAGGTTCTGACCTGGCACCAAATGAAGAGGGAGGGCTTGGAACAGAGATGATCTTTAAAACACCCTCCAAACCTGAGCTTCTGTGATTCGGAGCACGGGACACTGGAACTGCCTTTTACAAAGCTATCGCGTGGGAATAAAAGGTGTTTACAAGGAAAAGCATTCCTAACAATGACAGCACCGACAGATGAAGCCTTCCGTGTGCTTGGCGCTCCTGCACCCTCCTTGAATCCATCCAGACAGTGAAGGAGGTGGGTGTTCCTACCTTCATTTACCAGGAGAAAAGACCAAGGCTCGAAGAGAAGAGGTAAAGGAACACGCCCCTGATCTCGTGCCAATAATCAAGAATCCTGAAACAGCCCTTTGGGGAAACTCAAGGTTTCTTTGGGTATGAATGATCCAGACGTTTGCTTCCATTCTCCAAAAGGGATTGTGTATAGAGGTAAGGCCTGACCGTGTAACTATCCCTCCTACAGTTCATCTCATTGAAATTTCTTCACAGTTTCACATTGTCTGACACAGTGATGATGGTGAATTAAGGCCTGACCGTGTAACTATCCCTCCTACAGTTCATCTCATTGAAATTTCTTCACAATTTCACATTGGCTGGTCTGAGGTCCTGGCTCAGGTGCCTTCCTACCTTGTTGTTCAGTTAATATTAACATCTTCCATTTGACCTTCTCTCTTTTTTCCTTCTTCAGACTTCCATCACGTTCTCCACCAAAAGTGATGCCGGATCTGTATGTACTAGAGTACTTATAAAAGAAACAACAGGGACACCTGGGTGGCTCTCTTAGCTGGCAGTTACTCTGCTTCAGACCGAAGTTCACCCTGGGCGAGCCAGTACCCTCTCTCCAGCTATGGCAGCGACAAAAGACATCTCCACAAGGTCAGCCTGCAACTTAGTACCACTATCGTCTCTGAAGACTCAAACGTTTTCCATGTTCTAAGCCCTCTGCAAACACCCTGGAAATTTTAAGGACAAATTGTGTGGAAACCTAAAGATTCCATTTTTTCCAAAAAGACCGTTGTCCTGAACAGCAGAGGCAGTGTCGTAGTCTAATTATTTTAGGCTGTGGGAAAACATCAACCACCTCTTGCAATCATGTGGTCCTTCTTCACCCAGGGATCCTCCAGATTTTCTCCAACAACAGCAAGAAAAATTATGACCAAAAACTCAGCTTTCTAACAGAGAGCATGTTTGTAAAGGTTCGCATGACAGAAGTTAGGCGAATTCCTGTTTGTTAATCACCATTCCACAAAAGGACTATTAAATGCAACAAGTATTTATTAATCACTTCTCGTGAGCCAGGCGCTGAGTTTAGTCCTAAAGCTCATCTCCGGGTTGGCACAATCCAAAGATTGAGAGATATTTTTCCATTTCCTCCAAATTTAAACATAAAAGTAATTGAAATTCATTACTTCTTTTTTTTAAATAAGTAAGCCACTGTGGAAGACAGTATGGAGGTTCCTCAAAAAATTAAAAATAGAACTACCATATGATCCAGTAATCCTACTACTGGGTATTTACCCAAAGAAGATGAAAACACTAATTCGAAAGGATACATGCCCCTCTATGTTTTTTGCAGCATTATTTACAATGGCCAAATTATGGAAGCAGCCCAAGTGTCCATCAATAGACGAACTGATAAAAAAGATGTATTATATATATATATATATATATATATATATACGATAGAATAGTATTCAGCCATAAAAAAGATGAAATCTTGCCATTTGCAATGACATGGATAGAACTAAAGAGTATAGTACAAAGCAAAGTAAGTCAGTCAGGAAAACACAAATGCCATATGATTTCACTCCAATATGGAATTTAAGAAACAAAACAAATGAACAAAGTTAACAACAACAACAAAAAAGACAGAGACAAACCAAAAAAAAAACAACCCAAAAACAAAAAACAAAAACAGACTATAGAGAACAAACTGATGGTTACCAGAGGGGAGGTAAGTGGGGGGATGGGTGAAGCAGGGAAGGGCATTAAGAGGACACTTAGGTTGATGAGCACTGAGTAATGTATAAAACTGCTGAATCACTATATTGTACACTTGAAACTCATATAACACTGTTAACTGCCCTGGAATTAAAATAAAATTAAGAATTAAAAATAAAATGAAAATAAGTAGTGCTCTCCATGAATTGAGAAAAGGAGAGGGGTTGTTTTAAATTCTTCAGGCTCTGGAATGCCAAATTCCCAAATGACTGCAAATCACTTATTCATTTGTTATTTAGGTACTTTTACCAAACTCTTAATTTCTAGGACATCCTGAAACCATGTTACTTTGAAAAAAAATTGTACTATATTAAATTAAAGATTATTAAAATAAACATATTGTCTTCAACTCTTACTATGAAATTGCTAAAATTTTTCTCCCCAGGTTTTTTAATTTATCTACAACTAGCGACATGTGTTGTTTTTTTTTCTCATTGAGGTGAGGTGATAACGAAATGAAAATATCAAGAAAATAAAGCCTACTTTTTGTTTTTAGTCTGTAAATGTATGCTGTATTATTCTGAAGCATAAGTTGCATCATTTTGAAAGCTTAAGCTATATGAAATCATTTCACAGCAAAGACATATATGTGTATCTACATCTAGGTCTACGGAGCTGTTTCCTGGACTTACAGTGTGAGTTTATAGATTGCTATCATATCTTATCATTAATAAACATTTACATTATATTAAAAATTTTATTCAAAGTCAGCTTTCTTTAATTGTTGCATTTCATGCAATTATGACCTCCTAAAGCTTCCTTGTTGCACTTCAATCAAGAGTTAACAGACGGGATACAAACTCCCAAATGATTTTTGACATGAGTCAATTACATCACTGAAGCCAAGCCTCATTGTTCTTTAGAAACCCTCCCCTTCCTGCTAAGTAGAGGCATTTGTTAAGGCTTTTGAGCCACATATTCTGCTTCCCGAAATTTCTCTCTCCCTCCCTCTCTCCCTCTCTTTCTGTCTCACTAGCTTTTTTGTTTGTTTCTTCTCTCTCCCCTCCATTTCTTTATTTCCAATAATACTTTCCTGAAGGTACTGATACAGAGAATGGGTTATAAGACAGAGACCACTTCTTTCCAAAAAGGTTCAAGTTGGTATTTTATTCAATCAAAGGTAGAGACTATAAAGAACGTTCTAATCATAGGACTATACCACATTTTGCTGTTTAAATCAAATCGGGGTTACGCTGGTGATTAATACACATTGACTAAAAAAGTCAACTGGCGTGATTACGGAAGACAAACTTTTCTGTTTAGTGAAGAAACAGAATAAGCATATAATTGACCTTGACATTCCATTCTACTGGAAAAGGCTTTCTAGCCTTTAAAAAAAAAAATCCTTTCGCTTAGCGTAATACCCTCTAGTTCCATCCACATTGTTGCAAATACACAAACAATGAATCATGGAACACTACATCAAAAACTAATGATGAAATGTATGGTGATTAACATAACAATAAAATAAAATTTAAAAAAATCTTTATACTTCTGCTACACATTGAATTTGGAAGCTTATGCTTTAAAAATATGCTATGAGTAAAAGTTCATCTTGGCAGCTGGTTCCCATATTTATTGAAGAATACGCGGCACTTGCGTCACTCGTGATTGAAAACAGATGGTGGCAGGACACTGGCACTGTGTGTGAATCACCCAAGTAGTCTGAATTTCCTTAACATTTTGCTGCTTTGAAGTTTGAGAAGACATAATTTACCCTCTTTTACTCTGTCCTTTGGAGCTCAAAGAAGGTTTGGAATGCCAGCTCGGAAATGATGACTGTGAAGGTGTGTACAACTGCTCAGGGGGCTGAGGGGAAGTGGCCAGTACCCTCAGGACGTTTGCCCCACAACCTCCTCTCCCCGTCCCGCACCGCCCCCGCAACCCCCACCGTCCCCCGTCCCCTTCTGGCTCACTCACTCTGTTCTCTTGTGGGGACATTATCTTCAGCTTTTGGGTCTTTGGATGTTTAGGAAAGATTTCAGTTTCCTCATCAGAGAAGAGTAAGCACAGGATAGAGGACCGTATAAAGGCAAAATACGTGTTGCCACCATTTCTCTCCACACCTCAGCCATGAAACACCAAAAAGTCCTAATCTTGCTAGAATCTTAATGACTCTAGGGTTCGGCACTGAGTCGGGCACAGAGTAAGTCCTCAGTAAATCTTGCACAAGTGAGTCCTTCCTCCAGTTAGATTTTCCTCAGCTTTTTTGGGCTCCCTGGTAATTTTTGTTCTTTGTTCAACATTCCTTCTCCATCCATTCAACCAAAAGGTATTTCCCAAGAGCCTTCTAAGCTCCTGTGACAATGCAAGGAATTTGACAAGTATTTTGCCTAGACATTTGATTTCTACCCACAAGATTTTTTATAATAAAATCTTTTTTATAATAAAATCAGTAGAGGGCTCTACTGGAGGGGTGAAGAAACCTCATCGTTACAGGTCTGGTACCGTGGCACTCCGTGAAATTAGACGTTATCAGAAGTCCACCGAACTTCTGATCCGCAAACTTCCTTTCCAGCGTCTGGTGTGAGAAATTGCTCAGGACTTCAAAACAGATCTGCGCTTCCAGAGCGCGGCTATTGGTGCTTTGCAGGAGGCAAGCGAGGCCTATCTGGTGGGCCTCTTTGAAGACACCAACCTGTGTGCTATCCATGCCAAACGTGTCACAATTATGCTAAAAGACATCCAGCTAGCGCGCCGCATACGTGGAGAACGTGCTTAAGAATCCACTATGATGGAAAACATTTCATTCTTTAAAAAAAAAAAAAATTTCTCTTCTTCCTGTTATTGGTAGTTCTGAACGTTAGATATTTTTTTTCCATGGGGTCAAAAGGTACCTAAGTATATGATTGCAAGTGGAAAAATCAGGTATTGGCAGGTTTTCCATTGTCATTTGTGTGTGAATTTTTAATATAAATGCGGGGACATAAAGCATTAATGCAAGTCAAAATGTTTCAGTGAACACGTTTCAGCAGTTCAACTTTATAACAATTATAAATAAACCTGTTAAATTTTTCTGGACAATGCCAGCATTTGGATTTTTTTAAAACAAGTAAATTTCTTATTGACGGCAACTAAATGGTGTTTGTAGCATTTTTATCATACAGTAGATCCATCCATTCGCTGTACTTTTCTAACTGAGTTGTCCTACATGCAAGTACATGTTTTTAATGTTGTCTGTCTTCTGTGCTGTTCCTGTAAGTTTGCTATTAAAATACATTAAACTATAAAAAAAATACACATCATCCAATTTTTCTTTTTTTTTTAAGATTTTATTTATTTATTTGTCAGAGACAGATAGCACAAGTAGGGGGAGCAGCAGGCTCCCCGCTGAGCCAGGAGTCCGATGCAGGACTCTATCCCAGGACCCTGGGATCATGACCTGAGCTGAAGGCGGGTGCTTAACTAACTGAGCCACCTGGCATCCCAACATCATTCAATTTTTCAAGCATTTTTCTATTTAGTATTGAGTGGTTTTCTACAATACAAGATACTTGTTTTGCTAACGAGGCCAAGAACCATCTAGATGTCTCAGTCAAGTGTTAAACGTCTGCTTAAATGTGTGGTCTGTGATAAAGCCATTAATGAGCTTAGGAATCACTAGTGAGACTTGGTAGAATGCAGATTTCTTGGCCCTATCTGCACAGATGTCAATTAACTTGTCAGGAAAGGAACTGGGCCGTCAGTATGGCTTAACTCTCCCTAAATGATTCTAAATGTGAAATCAAGGTTGAGAGCCATTGGATTCAAGGCAGCAAAGAATACTGAAGGTAAGTACTCATAATATCTTAGCATCAATAGACATTAGTGAGAGCTTCTGGCTGTAGAACACTCTGTGAGGTGAAGGCAACTAGTCAAAGTTTTTCTGAGCGGAAGGATGATGTGATCTAAAGCATGTTTCTTTTGGGGTGCCTGGGTGGCTCAGTTGATTAAGCATCTGACTCTTGATTTTGGCTCAGATCATGATCTCAGGGTCGTGGGATTGAGCCCCGTGTTGGGTTCTGCACTGGGTGCGGAGCCTGCTTAAGATTCTCTCTCTCCCTCTCCCTCTGCCCCTTCCCTTGCTCTCTCCCCCTCTCTAAAAAAATAATAATAAAAATTAAAACTACATTTTCATAAATAAATAAACAAACCATGGTTCCTTTTGTTTTTGTTTTGCCAATTTAAAAATTATAAAAGCAGGGGTCCCGGCTGGCTCAGTCGGTAGAGCCTGTGACCCTTGATCTCAGGGTTGTGAGTTCAAGTCCTGTGTTGGGTATAGAGATTACTTTTAAAAATAATTTTAAAAAATAATAAATAATTGTTAAAAATTGTAAAAGTTACAAAACCTCCTTGTGACAATTCAGTAACACATCAAATCAGAGTTCCACTTTACCCCTGTTCACCCTCCATCTCCTCAGAAGGAAGCACTCATGGCAATTTGGTCCATACGTTTCCAATTGCTTTTCTATTCATTTGCATGTATATGTACTTGTGGAAATATGTGATCTTAATCCTACAGATTGGTTATGGATATATACTTGTATATTAGAAATATAAAAACATGCATGGGGGGGCGCACCTGGGTGGAGTCCCAGGATTGAGCCTCACGTCGGGCTCCCCTGTCAGCAAGGAATCTGCTTCTCCCTCTGCCCCTCACCCCTCTCATGCTCTCTCTCTCTCTTACTCTTTCTCTCTCTCAAGTAAATCAATAAAATCTTAAAAAAAATAACATGAAGTTCAAGGTAAGTTTATGAGGGGAGAGAGGCATAGATGAACATGAGGTGGTTTCATATGTTGAGAAATAAGCTGGGTTTGGGGGAGAGTGGCTTTTATGTTATTACCTATACTTCTCTGAATGTATGAAATATAAATCCGTGCTTTTATTGTATGTTGAAATTCATGTTTAAGTATATTTTTATTTCAGAACACCTTTTTTAAAAAGATTTTATTTATTTATTTGAGAGAGAGAGAGAGAGCATGAGCGGAGGCGAGAGGGAGAAGCAGACTCCCCACTGAGCAAGGGGCCTGACACGGGACTCGATCCCAGGACCCTGGGATCATGACCTGCGCCAAAGGCAGACGCTTAACTGACTGAGCCACCCAGGTGCCCTGGAACAGCTTTAGATTTAGAGAAAATAAAATGGGAAGATAGTGCAGGACTCCCATATATATAGTGTCCTGGCTTTCTCTCTGTTAACATCTTACATTAGCAGGATATATTTGTTACAATTAATGAACCTATATTATTAACTAATACTTTATTCAGAGTTGATAGTTTTACTTAATGTTCTTTTTCTGTTCCAGGAGCATATCCAGGATACTACCTTACATTTTGTTATCATGTCTTCTTAGGCTCTTCTTGGTTGGGACAGATTCCTTGTTTTTGATGACCTTGACAGTTTTAAGTACTGGACAAGCATTATGTAGAATCTCCTTTGGTTGGGATTTGTCTGGTGTTTTCCCATGATCGAGCTGGGGTGATGGATTTGGGGAAGACCACAGAGGTAAATTGCCATTCTTATCACATTATATCACATTATATCAACATGACATTTTATCAACATGACATCACTAATGAGGTTGGCCTCGGTCGCCTGGCTCATTGTTAACAGTCTTGGATTAACAGTGGTGTTATTTCTATTTGTTTTCAGTTACACCTCATGTTAGGCATCATGAAAGATACCTTATTGAGTAAGATCATGAATCAAGACTTATATTGTTCTTAATTTATACTAGGATATTACCACCTCTAACTTTAGCAAAGGACATCTATCAGGAGCTGTTATAGCTTGAAGCGTGTGTGTGTGTGTGTGTGTGTGTGTGTGTGTGTGTGTGTGTGTGTTAAGATTTTATTTATTTGAGAGAGAGAGAACACATGAGTTGGGGGGAGGGGCAGAGGGATCATGACCTGAGCCGACTGCAGACACTTAACTGACTGAGCCACCCAGGTGCCCCGGTAATTTGCTTTTTAAAAACAGCTTTATTGAGGGCGCCTGGGTGGCTCAGTCAGTTAAGCGTCTGCTTTGGGCTCAGGTCATGATCCCAGGGTCCTGGGATGGAGTCCCACATCGGGCTCCCTGCTCAGTGGGGAGCCTGCTTCTCCCTCTTCTGCTCCCCCTGCTTCTGCATGCTCTCTCTCTCTGTCAAATAAATAAATAAAATCTTTTAAAAAAATCTTAAAATAAAAACAGCTTTATTGAGACATAATTTACCAACCATACAATTTGCCCATTTAAAGTGTGCAATTCAGTGGGTGCCTGCCTGGCTCAGTTGGAAGAACATTCGACTCATGATCTTGGAGTCATGAGTTCGGGCACCATGTCAGTGGTAGAAATTACTTAAATAAATAAGTATAGATAAATAAAAAAGTGTGCGATTCAATGGCTTTTAGTATAATCACAGAGTTGTGTGACCATTATCATAGTCAATTTTAGAACATTTTCATCACGCCCCCTCAAAAACCCATACTATCAACAGTCACTCCCCATTTGTCTCCAACCCTTCTCCTAAGCTCTAGGTAACTGCTAGTTTACTTTCTATCTCTGTAGAGCTGCCCATTCTGGACATTTCGTATAAATGGAACGACGTAACACGTGGTAGTGTGACTGGCTTTCACGTAACATACTGTTTTCAGGATTTGTCCATGTTGTGCCATGATATGATATAGTATTTCATTTTTGTTGTTGTTGCTGAATAATATTCCATTGTATGGATGTACCACCTTTTGTTGATCATTATATGATAAACATTTGGGTTCTTTTCACTTTTCCATTATGGTGGATAATGCCGCCATAGACATTCTTGTACAAGTTTTTTTTTTTTTTAAGATTTTATTTATTTATTTGACACACACACAGAGAGAGAAAGAGAGTACAAGCAGGGGAAGCAGCAGGGAGAGGGAAAAACAGGATCCCACTGAGCAGGGAGCCTGATGCGGGACTCGATCCCAGGACCCTGGGGTCATGACCTAAGCTGAAGGCAGATGCTTAACCAACTGAGCCACCCAGGCGCCCCTCTTGTTCAAGTTTTTGTGTGTTCCTGTGCTTTTAAGTTACCAACACTATATACCTGTATTATTCTGTACTATTCTGTATTCTAGCTGTCACATCCATGGCAATTCTACCATAGGCTTAAGCTATTTTAGCTTTGAATGCGTTTATGACTATTTACTTGTTGAAACATTCTATATTATAAATTACTGTCTTTTTGTTCCTTTGCATTAATTTTAGGGTATTATATAGGGTATTCAGGTTGATTCTTTTAAAATTCTGTTAGGTAAGTTACCTCCAAGAATCTTATTTCAGGATGGCCAAAAGGGCATTACAATATATTCCTTATTAGGAAGGGGTGTTGGATTTAATAAGATTAGGAACACTGGTCCTTTTCTTTCTTCTAATCAGACTCAGGGATTCCTTACCCTGAGCACCCCTGTATATATTGTCACTAGAGCAAATCATGTGACCATATGATCATTGTTAACAGATTAGTTCTTCAAAGACTATGAGCCCTTTGTGAGCAAGAATATTGTCTTTTATTTTAATTTTATATTTCCAAGGTTTGGACAGTTTCTGGCACTCAGTAAATATTTGCTGCATGACAAATAATGGGGAATAAATGAGATGACCACCCAAAGGCAGCAAGGCAGAAAAAATACTAGGTGGGAAGAAGGAATGACTATTGTGTGCTGACATCCAAGTCCGGGCTCTGCTCCCTCACTTATGATCTAATTCTCTAAGTCGGCCTGCTCACATCTGGGCTCTGAATCCACCAGGTGGAACTCCCCCAAGCCACCACCCTTCACCGTCACCTGCCCCAGCTCTGGCTGGCCAGGACTCCACAGACTGCTCCTCCACCTCTCAGCAATGTGGTGTAGTGGGAGTTCATTTCCAGCCAATGGCCTTGTGCCCTCTAGGTGAGTGCTGCCTTTCGGGATATTAGTGCCTGGATCTCACTGCTAAAACAGGCATCAGCGAGATGCGCACTGCTGCATTTGCTGGGCTTGATGGCAGCATGTTTAGATTAAAGCTGAGGTTCTCCGCACCTGTGTGTTGGTTTCCATCAAGCTCCAGCTCTGGAAACTTTCCCAGGGGTCTTTGCTGCATGGAGCCCTGCCTCACCCGCCCCCTGAAGTGTTGTGCCCTACTCCCATTGACGAGAGCAGTCATCTTTCCTCTCCCTTGTGCCACTTATTACATTCCACATTCTACTATTGTTATTTGAATGTACGATGCTTCACCACTAAATTGTAACTTTTAAGGATAGAAACTGGGTTACACACCTTCACATTCTCATAGCACCTAGAGCATTGCCTCAGCCCACAAATGACAGGACAAATATGGTTTATTATAAGTTTTGTGTAAATACAGCTATTACAAATTAATATGTTTCATACATGTATTTTATTAAAAATATGTCTTAATGAAGTGAAATTCACATAACAAAATTAACCATTTTTTTTAAGATTTTATTTATTTATTTGACAACGAGAGACACAGCGAGAGAGGGAACACAAGCAGGGGGAGTGGCAGAGGGAGAAGCAGGCTTCCCGCTGAGCAGGGAGCCCGATGCGGGACTCGATCCCAGGACCCTGGGACCATGACCTGAGCTGAAGGGAGACGCTTAACATCTGAGCCACCCAGGCGCCCCAAAATTAACCATTTTAAAGCAAGCAATTCAGTGACATTTAGTACACTCCCCACCGTATGCATCAACTATCTTGTTCCAAAACAGCTTCATCACCCCAAAGGAAAACCCTCTGCCTACTGTGGGATTACTCCCCAATCTTTCTTTCCCCTAGCCCCAGGCAGGCACTCATCTGTTTTCTGTCTCTATGGATTTACCTATTCTGGATATTTCCTATAAATGCATACAGTATGTGGCCTTTAGTGTCTGGGTTCTTTCACTTACCACAACGTTTTCAAGATTCATCCATGATGTAGCACTTATCAGTATTTCATTCCTTTTTATGGCTGAATAAATCCTGTATATTTTATTTGCAATTTATTGCAGGTACCTGATATTACCACTAGATGGCACTACTTTCCTAGGAATTTCCTGGTGGTGGTTCCTACAAGTTAGTAAAATTATCAAAACAGAAATTATATTCTGGACTGCTTTCATTGCAAAGCCTGATGAATTAGCTATTATGGGTGCTCTGACAGTATATAATACAAAATGTTACGGATCTAGCCATTATATGTTATTATAAGCAACAGTGGCTTCCACCAAAGTAGATACTACTTTCCAGATCTGTTTAAAGTATCTGTTTCCTATTGAATTATCATAACATAAACCTTTTCATTAAGCTGTCAATGAATAATAATGTCTCTGTCAAGAGTGGAATAACAAAATACTCTAGAGAAGTTTGTAATATCATTGTAAAATCTGCATGATATTTGGCTTGGTTTAGACTCTGGCTCTACCTATTAACTAAAGGATCATGAGCAAAACTTACGGGGCGTACTTAATCTCCCAGAAAGAAATGAAAGTAAATTAACACCTTCTTTCAGGGGTTTATGAGTATCAGATGAAATTCATCTGTGAAAATGCCCCCCATCTGGGAAGCATTATGCTAATTGTTACTAATTTTGAAGATTTAAAAATTCACACATCAGTATTTACATCACGCATGAAAATGTTACTCTTTTTCGGGTAGTGTAATTAAGCTCAGAGCTTATCAAGAATTTTAAGAATTTGGGGGCGTCTGGCTGGTTCAGTCGGTAGAGCGTGTGATTTTTTTGATCTCAGTGTCCTGAGTTCGAGCCCCATGCTAGGTGTAGAGATTACTTAAAAAAAAAAAAAAAGGAATTTTAACAATTTAAAAAGCAATTCTATTTGAGCATTTCTCTGAGACTACCATCAGAAAGAGTGGTTTGAGAAGATTCTATGAGGCAACTACAGCAATTTTAAGTAAGTGACCTCTGTACTGGAAATTCCCAGTGTGTTTAGTTCGTTGAGATGAGGTAACTTTGACTTGACTAACAATATTTCTTAGTATGAGAAGCATTTGCCCTATCGGGTGATAACAGTTCAAAGCTTCTTTCTACCCTTAGTTTAGTGCCCAACAGAGTTTGACATACAACAAGCCTTAGGTATATAATGGTAAACAAATAAATGAGTTCTAGTCCCTATATTTCTCCCTTATTTGACCAGGAGTCTTTCTTTCTCTCTCTTCCTTTCTTTTCTTTTCTTTCTCTCTTTCCTTCCTTCCTTCCCTCCTTCTTTCCTTCCCTCCCTACCTCCCTCTTTCTCTCCTTCTTGATTTTAAAGTAATCTCTACACCCAACGTGGGGCTGGAACTCACAACCCTGAGATCAAGATGCTCTACCAACTGAGCCAGCCGGGCACCCGGACTACGAATTTCTTTAAGGTAACAAGCGTTTTATTTATCGGATTCTCATGACCAAATAGTGCCTGGCCTTCAAATAAAAAATAAAATGAACAAACACGAAGTGTTTATTGAATGCATAAGTGAATAGATAAGTACATTAGTACTAAAATGCATAAAATACAAGTTTAAAACCGTTATGTTTTTAAATTATTAAAGGTCTATTTCAAAGTTAGAAATTCTCCCCTAGTTGATCCAGTGGCTTAGTTAAAAGCTACACAAGCAGTTAACATCTATAATCATCTTTTGACAGATAAAACCAAAGCAAGCCAGTGGTGTTCATAGGTAGGTTTGCAAGTGATTCATGTGACCTAAATTTCTTAAAATGTAAGTAATACGGAGTTCTTTGCATGTGTAGGAAACACTGGGATCTTGAAAGCAGACTGGGGGGAGGTGTGGGGCAAATGGATTCAATGAGATTAAATCCACACAAAGTATTCAACTCCGTACAGGGCTCAGAGCACCTTTGTGCTAATTAGGTAAGCACCTCTCTGGGCGGATGCAGCTCAGCGGGCCCCCAGGGTGGCAAGCCGAGGGGGAATTGGATTTCTGTCCGCAGGCTTCTTTGGTGGGGGGCAACCTTGCACAATGAACAACCTGTAGAGCTATTTTTAGAGGCCCCAGGGCTAGCTATGGTCATTAAGAGATGGCATGACCGAGCAGTCAGCCGGCGTCCCCCATTTTACCAGTGGATGGTTAGGAACAGAGTAATCTTTCCATGCCCTGGTTGCTGACTTGTAAAGTGAGACAATATTACTACTCACCTTACTGGGTTCTTTTGCAGAGGAAATGAGCGAATGCTGCCCCCTGCTCTTTTAGGACTGCTGGTTTATTCTGACCTCAGATGAGGTGGTTTTCTCAGTCTCTTCCTCTGAGATGATTATTTATGAGTACTTTCCCAAACACAGCAGCATTCTGAAGCATATTCTCCTGCATCTCTTAACATGTGCTGTCACCTCCACCTTCCTTATCAGGAATATACCTGTTTTGGAATGGCAAGGAATACAAACAAACACAGGATTTCTTGGAGAGCATTCTCCTGGATTTTGAATAGCAAAATTTCTTATCGTAGACTTAAAACACCAAGTAGACTTCATTTTCTAGAGTAGTTTTAGGTTCACAGCAAAATTGAGAGGAAAATGCAAGGACTTCCCACATCCCCCTCCCCCCGCCACAGCCCCCTCCACCCTCAATATGGCGCCCAGAGATCTACATTCGTTGCAGCTGATGAACCGACATTGACACATCATTGTTCACCAGAGTCCACGGTTTACATTTGGGTTCCCTCTTGATGGTATACCTTCTATGGGCTTGGACCAATGTATAATGACATCTATGTATCATTATAGTTCCTTACAGAACAAAAAAAATCCCCCGTGCTTTACCTACTCGTCTCTCCCTCCCCTGAGCTCCTGGCTACCACTGATCTTTTAACCATTTCTACAATTTTGTCTTCTCCAGAATGTCATATAGTTGGAATCATATAGCATGTAGCCGCTCTGGACTTCCTTTCTTCATTTAGCATTCAGATACCTTTCTTCTACCTTCCTTGTCATGGTTGATAGTTCATTTGTGTTTAGTGCAGAATAATATTCCATCGTATGGATGAACCACAGTGTATGTACCCATTCGCCTACTGAAAGGCATCTCGTTTTGGCAACTATGAATAAAGCTAAGGAGCATTCATGTGCAGGTTTTGTGTGGATGTAAGTTTTCAATTCCTTTGGGTGAGAACCAAGGAATGTGATTGCTGGATTGTATGGTACTAGCATGTTTCGTTTTTTAAGAAACCATCAAACTCTCTTCCAAATGGTTATGTCATTTTGCATTCCCACCACCAGTGAACGAGACTTCTTTTTGCTCGACATCCTCACCAGCATCTGGAGTTAGTGTTTTGGATTTTAACCATTCTAACAGGTGTGTAATGGTAACTCATTGTTGTTCTAATTTGCAATCGCTTAAGGATGTATGATTTTGATGATCTTTTCATATGCTTATTTGCCATCTGTATATCTTCTTTGGTGATGTGTCTGTTCTGGTCTTTTGCCCAATTTTAACTGGATTCATTTTCTTATTGGGTTTCATCATGAGTTTTTGTTTTTTTTTTTAAGTTGTGGAGACTTTAGTAAATGCAGAAAAGCACAGGGGGAAAAAATAGAAATTTCTATAGCTTAGAAATAACCAGGACACTGTTTTATACACTTTGGACTTGTTATCTCTGTACATATATAAATATTGTTATATACAGTACATAAAAAAATGAGGATAACACTCAATAATGAGAGAAACGCCAGATTCGCCCATGTTCCCCCGACGCACCCACACTTCTGTAGGATCCGTTGTCTTCATGTCCTCATGTCACCTCAGTTCCACATGCTCCTCCTATATTCCTCGGGGTAAACTATGCCAACATCTTCACAAAGACTGAGTGATTGGCAGGCGGCCTTCCATCTTCCTTCCTTAAAAACCACAGTGATGTCAAGCAATGTAAATACAGTATGGAAAGTTGTTCTATAAATCTCTTATGGATGATACTTATTTCTCAAGGAGTTTGGAAAATTATACCAAATGCAGTTCCTAATCCACATGTGTCCAATTTACAGCTTGGTGTCGTTTTGGGTTTAGATAAATCTGGATTCAAATCCTGGCTCTGGGTGGTAGAATGTAACCTGTCTCATTTTATCTTTCTTACAATTAAAGGTAAGATAAAGGTAAGAATCATAATATCTAATTTGTAGGATTGCTGGAAGATAATGAATAATGGCCAATGATAATGTGCCTAATTCAGTTCAACACCTGGCACCTAGTGCCCCTTCACAATTGGTAGCGAGCACTATAGGCCAGTATGCAAGCAAGTGCTACAGTCTGGGTTGGTATTATTAAAATGAGTGATTACTGGGGCGCCTGGGTGGCTCAGTCAGTTAAGCATCTGCCTTCAGCTCAGGTCATGATCTCAGGGTCCTGGGATCAGGCCCCGAATCTGGCTTCTTGCTCAGTGGGGAGTCTGCTTCTCCCTCTCCCTCTACTCCTCCCCCACTGCTTGTGCTCTCTCTCTCAAATGAACAAAATAAAATAAAATATTTTTAAAAATGAGTGATAGGATGCCTGGGTGGCTCAGTCAGTTAAGCATCTGCCTTCAGCTCAGGTCATGATCCCAGGGTCCTGGGATCGAGTCCTGCATCGGGCTCCTTGCTCAGCAGGGAACCTACTTGTCCCTCTCCCTCTTCCTGCCACTCCCCCTGCTCGTGCTCTCTCTCTCTCTCTCTCTGACAAGTAAATAAATAAAATCTTAAAAAAAGTAAAATAAAAAATGAGTGATAACTGATATTATATATTCATTCAACAAACATGGTCTATCTTAATGATCTGTTATGACCATATGGGTATTTATGCGTTGAAGATATTGAAAGGAAAAAAGAGAGAAAGCTTCTTGCTCTGGAGAAGCTTGTTTTCTAGCGTGTCAGGCAAATAAATAAGCCACCAGCTAGGACACAGGGATGGAAGGGGGACAGGACAGAGCGGTGCACAAGGTGTCAAGGTATCCTGAAGAGATGCTTGCCTAATCAGGGTGGGGGAGGCTTTCCAGGGCAGGCCACCATGAAGTTTGACTTGATGTGTGAAAGAGTCAGCCTAGATAAGCAAAGAAGGCACGGAAGGCTGAGTGAATACAATCTATTTGCAGAACAGTAAATGGCTGTGTACAAGGGAGTAACGTTGCTTGGGCAGCCGTAGGAGATGAATCCAAGAGGTAATTTCAGCCGACATTATTATCTGGCGTATACTTTGCCTTGGCCTGACCCCACCTCATTCCCTACAACTCCCTCGCTGTTCCAATCCCACTGGCCTCCTTGCTTTTCCTCCAAGACACCAAACACACTCCAAACTCCCGGGTCTGTTCCTTTGTCGCAGGCTCCTTTGGAATGTTCTCCCTGCAGATAGGCGCAGGCCCACTCCCTCATCTCCTTCCGGTTTCTGCCTAAGTGCCACTTCCCCGACCATCCTGTCAGTCATTTTCCCTGTGCTGTCCCCCACCATGGCACTCATTACCCCCTGACATACTATATACTTTACTTGTCATTTGTCTGTTGCTTATCTCTGTTGCTCTACCCCCAGGGATGGGAACAGAGCCTGACCTATGCCAGGCAACTCACATATTTTATTTTTAAATGAGTGCCACATGATTGCTGTTAATTTGAAGTTATGGCAATACATCTCATTGAATGATACTTTTGTTCATGTTTGTACATTTGTTTTTGCTGTATAGTCATGTAGAAGCTAAAGACATACGGAGCTCTTACCTAACCTTTTCCTATGTACTGAAGCAGCCAGCAAGCACTATGATCAAAATAATTTAAGTTGCTCCTAGAAGATGCTCAACATCACTCATCATCAGGGAAATACAAATCAAAACCACAACGAGATACCACCTAACACCAGTCAGAATGGCTAAAATTAATGTAGAAAACAACAGGTGTTGGCGAGGATGTGGAGAAAGGGGGACACTCGTGCACTGTTGGTGGGAATGCAAATTGGTGCAGCCACTCTGGAAAACAGTATGGAGGTTCCTCAAAAAGTTAAAAAGTAGAACTATCCTACCATCCAGCAATTGCACTACTAGGTATTTACCCAAAGAATACAGAAATATTAATTCAAAAGGGCCCATGCACCCTCATGTTTATAGCGGCATTGTCTACAATAGCCAAATTATGGAACCAGCCCAAATGAACATTGACTGTGAATGGATAAAGATGTGGCATAGATATACAATGGAATATTACTCAGCCATCAAAAAGAATGAAATCTTGCCATTTGCAAAGATGTGGATGGAGCTAGAGAATATTATGCTAAGTGAAATAGAGAAAGACAAATACCATATGACTTGACTCATATGTGGAATTTAAGAAACAAAAGAAATGAGCAAAGAGGGGGAAAAAAGAGAGAGGGGCAAACCAAGAAACAGACTCTTAAGTATAGAGAACACACTGATGGTTACCAGAGGGGAGGTGGGCGGGGGTGGGGGCATGGGGGAAATAGGTGATGGAAATTAAGGAGTGCACTTGTGGTGAAGAGAACCTGGTGTTGTATGGAAGTGTCAAATCACTATATTGTACACCTGAAACTAATATAACACAGTATGTTAACTAACTGGAATTTATTTTTTTAAAGAATTTTTTAAAGATTTTATTTATTTATTTGACAGAGAGAGAGTGAGAACACAAGGCGGGAGACAGAGGGAGAGGGAGAGGCAGGCTGAGCGGGGAACGTGATGCATGGCTCAGTCGCAGGACCTGGGATCATGACCTGAACTGAAGGCAGACGCCCAACCGACTGAGCCACTTAGGCGCCCCAACTAACTGGAATGTAAATAAAAACTTTAAAAAAAGAATTTAAGTTGATCCTGGGAAGTGGTGATGGAGAAATCTGTGAGAATTTTTTTTATTCCTTTAAAAGGAGTTCACATTCCTCATATTTAGGGAACACTTATAGTATCTTGGGTTGTATATTTTTTTTTTCTCAGTTCGTAAGGAATATAAGAGTTAAACATCAAACATCTTAGTACCACCACCTACAAGCTCTCTGTTCTTGTGAAAATTATTTATCTGCGAACTGCCTGTCCATAGTTTTTGAGAGGATTAGATGAGATAATGCATGAGGAGTGTTTAGCACAGCACCTGAGCATAGAAGGCTCTCGGTAAATTGAGTTATGTTATGCTAATTATCTTAGGAGGTGGGAAATAAAGCTGAATCATTTTCAAAGAACGATATCCTTTCCTCCAGAATATGTATTTGAAATACAAATTCCATATGTATTTGAAAGATGAACATTTCCGCCACGAGATCTCCGGAGCTGTGTGGGTTTTGCTCATTATCGCTCGCTAGCCCCTTGCCCTGTGCCTGGTTTGCCAAAGGGTTGACGGTCTCTCAGGTGTCGGCGTGGAAAGGCCATGTAAGTTCCAGCAGTGAACACAAGGGGGTAGTGTTGTGCCGCTTTGGCCCCACCCTGGCTCCGTTCAGAAAACTTGCTTGAGGAAAATGCAAGTTTTAAGCCTACTTTTAGTCAAGGAAGCAAGTTCTTCATTTCTTTAAGGCTCAGGCTCTCGGTTTTTGCTTCATTACTGCCTGGACTATACCTATTCTTTCCATAGAAATTAAAGTAAAATCTAAAAGCTTGACCGTGTTTGTACCCAAGACTTAATAGAGAGTTTAAACGACAAAATATTTAAATCAAAGCAATTTAAACTGGTTATCCCTCTCTATTGGGTGACATAAAATATAATGGTATTGCAATTAAAGTGATTATCTTGGCCCTCTGAAACACTAATTTGCTCGGTTAATCATTGTGGACACTTTCCAAAGGTAATTGCTAACCCTGAATACTTCATTCTACAAATATTTACTGAGTGCCTTCTAGGTGCTAGGGATTTTTTCTGGTTTCTGGGGAATTAAGTGAGGAAGACAGATAATAATTGTATCTTTGTGTTTAGCCTGGGGGATATTCTGTCAGGACAGGGAGGGAAGGATGTACCTGCTTGCAGAGGCTCAACACCCTTGAAAGAATATCTTAGAAATACCTAGATGTATTTAGAGGGACAGGATTTAGAGATTATCTTGTGGAAATTCAGATGCCTAGAGGGGCCAGATAGTATAAATACATAAAATGGGCCAGGTGGGAACTGGCATTAAATGAAGAGCAGCATCCAATTTAAAGACCACTCCCCCCCATCAGCTCGAGCTAGAATTTTCTTCTCTCTCTCTCTCTCTCTCTCTCTCTCTTTTTTTTTCAACCAAAACCCCACTCCCCTCAGCACACACACCCTTTTCGTCGGGTCACCTAACAGAAAGAACAGCTCTCAGAGGGGTGGATTCCGAGAACCCGGGAACAGGGCGTGCACACCATCATCTTCAGATGCTACAGAAGAGGAATGAGCTGGGCAAGCTGGGCCTTCCTATTTGCGAATGTGAGAAGCAAGCGAGACGTGGAAGGGAGTCGCCGAGGCCAGAATTTTCCAGGGAATTCAGATTTGGATTTTGCAAAAGAAACCACGAATCTGGACTTTCATGGGAAATCTTCCAATTTTAGAAGGGTGCCTATGAATGAAATTTTTTTTAATGCTGTGAGGGCCAATCCGGGAGCTCAGCTGAGAGCTAAATTTGCCTCATTGCCCGGTAGTTTAATCTCTAACCCAATTCAATCCTCTAATTTCAAGGAGCAAATAACAGACTCAGAAATTAATGACTTGCCCAACATCCCTATTCTTTCCATTCAGTATTAAAACGTGAAAAAAGTCAAGGAAATGCCTGACAACTATGGGAGAACGCCTGTCAACTTTAAATAAGTTGGGCTTGAAAGGAGCCATGCTACTTGGCAATGTTGGTGCTGCAACGATGCCAGAGTGTGATCTATCCTAACAATGAACGTAGTCCGTAAGGTGGAAAATGATGATTATCGCCGAGGGGCCAGTCTGAAAGCAAAAGATGCACTCCAATGGTTGCCATGGGTTCCAATGGGCACCCTGATGGTGCTGTCAGACGTGACATGAGCACAGCCACGTATGGGAAGCCAGCTGACAGGTAACATATCGAGAAATTCTGGGTAAGTTGGCCGTTGTGTGATTTCACAAAACAATAAGAGAAGTGCATATGGATTTTACTATTAAATTAAGAAAGAAAGCTCCATATCACACAGGAAACACAAGGACCATGTGGGTCTGGTGAGGAGCTCAAATGACCGAGGGGATGAAGAAACATTCAAGAGAAGGCAACTGGGGCTTCAAATTCTGGGGCCATTTCCAATGCATTAGGGGGTTGTTTCATGGAAACGGGAACTAAAAATATTTTGGTACCATTCAAGAAAGTTCCATTTTTTTTATTGTTCACTCCACATGGCTAATTCTTGTGTCTTGATAATCCGAGGCGAGAGCCAAGTGCAGACGTCATCCTCTAGTTTTGCTAAGTCTTGTTCACCTCCTATTTTTTCTGTTAGGGCAGAGTGGATGTCTAAATGCTCACTGTCATATCCCCAGCACAGTTTCTGGCACTCAGAGGGCCCTCAATAACCGTTTGTTTATCCGGGCTGAATCGGCTTAGGTGGAACTGAGAAATCAGAGGTGCTTGGGAAGAACCTTAGAGCTAGTTCTCATGGTCCCTACCCTCTCCCACCCCTCTGAGTTTGATAAAGCTCCCTCCCCTCGCCCATCCATTTCCATCAGTGATGGGAAACGCAGTGTGTGCTTGCGCCATACTTGGCAAGCAGCCAAATCTAACTGCTCTAGACCCTCCCCAGATGATGATGCTTAACTCCAAAATAGATTGTCATAATGTTCTTGGCCAAATGCCCGTAGTTTTAAAATGAGACTTCATGTGATTCATGGGTTTTAATATAACCATAATAAGTATTATTCACACATGCTGTGTAATCAATTGGCATTCTCCCACAAAGAGCTCTAACTCCTCTTATTTTTTATTGTGATTATCTTTGTACTTACAGATGAACAGTAATGAGTCTCTCTTCATAAGGGGCAAAACAAACTTTTAGCATCATGGAAGTTTCCCCGACAACAATGTGATCTAGCTCCACTAGTTTGGAAGAGCAAAAGGCTTGGGAATTTTTTTTTTTAATTTTATTTTTAAGTAATGTCCACACCCAACGTGGGGCTCAAACTCACAACCCTGAGATCAAAAGTTGCCCGCTTTACCAAATGAGCCAGCCAGGCATCCTATGGACTTGGGAATTTTGGTCACTGAGATAACTGCAGGATGGCATTTAATTTATGAATGCACACTCACCCCATCCAAAATGAAAGTTTCTAACTTGTCTAAATCAGAGACTTCTGTACCTTGAAAACTTTGGGTCCTTTTATCCATTCATTCAATAATTAAGTTCCTGATATATGCCAGGCACCATGGTAAGCATGATGCCAGAGACACATGGCGAGCATAATGGACAGGCTTCCCGTTCGCATTGAGCTTTTAGTTTAGAACCGAACAAAATGAAAACAAACAGCAACAAAACCTCAAGTTGCAAAAAAAATTATGAAGGAAAAAATATGCTAAGATGGAGAATAATGGAGAATCAGGGAGATTGAGTTTAAATAGAATGGTCTCGGAAGACCTTTGGGGAGATGACACTTAAGCTGAGGACTTTGCAGAACAAGATGCAGAGCTTTCCAGGCAGGAGCAAGAGGAAATGCAAAGGCCTCTTACTGCCTTGGCTTGATGCTGAGAAAAAAAACCCAGCGTGGCCACAGTTATAGGGAGACATGGGATGTGACACCAGATGATGTGAGGGGTCAGACACACTCACAGGCCATGTTCGGAGGAGCCCGGATTTTGTTTTAGGGCTTTGGGAGCCACAGAGGAGTTTTCAGCTGCAAGGCAATGTGATCTCACTTAAAGTTTTGAGAAAAATGTTCTTGGTGCTCTAATGGGACTGGCCCGGAGGAGGCTAAGAGCAAACACAAGTAGACGGGTTAGGAGGAGTAGGAGACCAGATGGCAGGCTGGGTTGGGGTGTGGGCAGTGCAGGAAACAAGTGAGGCAGATTGGGTGTTATGTTTTGATGAGATCATTGGCAGGACTTGCTGATGGATTGATGGGGGAGGTGAGGGATGGCTTGGCCTGATAAATGGAATGCATGGAATCCCAATATAATAAAACCATAAATAGAGCTGCTCCACTTAAGGAGGAAGAAAAGGCAAAGGGACCGGCTGGGCCTGGTCTCCTAGGGTGCCTTCCTCCTTCCCAACCACCCTTGGGTCTCCTTAGGATACCCACGTATGGTTTTCGGTTTTTAGGGTGCTGAGCCACTTGGAAAGCTTGTTAAATACTGGTTCCTATGCGTAGTGTTCCTGGATCAGAGCACTTAGAGCAGATACAGATCGAGATGGTTAATATGGATGTGTCTGCTGATAAGAACTACATAGCCACTGCTTTCAACCAACCTGCAGATTGTTGGGTAGAAATACCTTAAAGCAACTGGCAAGCAGTTTGCTGGCAGACTTCTGGCTCCTTTTTTTTTTTTTTTTTAAGATTTTATTTATTTATTTGACAGAGAGAGAGAGACAGCGAGAGAGGGAACACAAGCAGGGGGAGTGGGAGAGGGAGAAGCAGGCTTCCCGCAGAGCAGGGAGCCCGATGCAGGGCTCGATCCCAGGACCCTGGGATCATGACCTGAGCCAAAGGCGGATGCTTAACGACTGAGCCACCCAGGCGCCCCTGGCTCCTTTTTGTAAGCTTTTTCTTTTTTTAAAGGAGCGCAATTTTTTTTTTTTTTTTTTTTACTTTGTGCTTTTCTATTCTTCACACTCTACTGAAATACAATAGAACCAAAGGCTATTATTTATATTCCTAGAATCTCTACCAGTGGTTCTTCCAGTGGTTGGGATGAATTGTACTTTCTTTTTTTTTTTTTGAGGTAGTCTCCACACCCAGCGTGGGGCTTGAACTCACAACCTGAGACCAAGAGTCGCATGCTCTACCGACGGAGCCTGCCAGGTGCCCCTGAATTGTACTTTCTTAACTTGATGATGTTATCATAGCATCATCTATAACCACAAGATCCCTGGTGGTCTAGTGGTTAGGATTCGGTGCTCTCATCTATAACCACAAGAAGTAAGTAATACGGCTGTGTAAATACATGTTTCTGCTGAAGGCAGTAGATACAACAATACTCCATAATGCAGCTTATAGAACGTTGCAGATATACTTACAGCATATAAAAAACTAAAAAGAAACTTACAAAGGATCTGGCCATTGTTTGTTTCCCTTGATGCTTTATTTTGTTGGATTGGCTTTATCCCCATCAAATATGTTCTTCAATTGACACTTGCCTAATTTGTTAAAATGAATAAAGGTGAAGCAGAAACATGCTAATTAAGAAGATCAACACAGAGTGTCAAAAAGGGTAAATCAGCCACAAACAAAGCTGGCTGGTTTTTGTTTTCTGTTGTGTGGTTTTGGTTTTGGTTTTTGCAAATAAGTGTAATCAGTCTCTACCGTTGTTTCTGTTGTTAGCAGGTGAGCTGTCCAGCCAGAACCATGCATCCCTCCAAATGACTTAACAGAAGCTGCACGGTCCCATTATCACTCATTCTTCTCTTGGAAGAGAACGTTTCCGCTCTGCTGGTGTGTATCTCTGTCCCTTCTCTGAACGGTTATCACACTTCTATGACTTCTCTGGTACTTGTTACATCCTGCTTTGCGGTCAGCTGTACATCTTTCTTATCTCCCCTCCTAGACATTGCAGACATTCCCTGAGATCCAGTCCTTGCCCTTCTGCTCTGGTTTCACCTTGGCTTGCTTGCACCGAAGACTTTCAAGCCATATCTCTAATTTTGGCCTTTCCCCTTGGCCCCTGACCTGAATTTCCAACAGCCTGCTGGACATTTCACTCCCGCCTCAAGCTCCACATCTAATATGGAAGAGTTTACCAGCTGCTACCTCCTAACCTCTCTCTCTGTTAATGATCACCATCCTCATGGCTGGAGACAAACACACTCCTCACGTCTCTTCCACTTCGTATCTCATCAGGCACTTTGTCCTATTGATTTTCTCTGCTCTCATCAAAAGGACTTATTTACTCTCTGCCAAATACACCTTGCACTTTCCCTTTGCTAACATTATGACCTGTCATTGCACCTACCAAGACAGCCTTCCTAGCTGCTTATTGAAAGGCTCCCAGGAAGAGTGCCAGCCCCGCCTGTAAAGTCAGCCTCCACCTAGGCAGTTCTCTGTCAAGCCTTCCACTTCTGCGCTCTAGCAAGTGTTGACTTCCTTTTTCAAAATGATCATGCTCTTTTCTTTATAGATATAAGGTTGTGGTGCGGGGTTCTCAAAATCTTTTATTGTTACTCAGTTTCTCTCATTTCATGGCTACTACTTGTAAATTCCTTGAAGACAGGAACCACATCTTAAACGTTACTGTACTGTGCTTAGTGCCTATACAGACCAGATATTCAAAACTACTGGTGGATTTGTTTGCACAGAATTTGTCTGATGATAGAAATGAAGGAGAGACACCCACTGTGGTTCTGTTTGCAATTTAGTCACTCATTCAATTGACCCACTAACCGCAAATTATTTCTTTTCAAGTACATTGCTCACCACGCATTTTTTCCTCCTTGAGTAATTGAAAAGAACAAAATAGCATGATAAAAACTCGGGGAGAAAGGACTTCTGATAGATATGTTGGCAAAACCGGATCCCTTCATGCTATTGGCAGGTACATACTAGATCTGCCGGCATTGTGAATTTATATTCTTCCTTGGTTAAATGATGCTGCATGACAAACAACCACAACACCTCAGTAGCTATGACAGCAAGTCTTTATTTTTGTGTGTGAGTGTGTGGGTTGGCTGGGCAGTTCTGCTGATCTGAGCTGTTCTCGGTGGGCTCCCTAGTGCACCTGAAGCCAGCTGTGGGGATAGTAGCCAGTTTTGCTGATCTTGGCTGGGCTCTCCTTGTGTCTGGGGCCTTGGCTCAGGTGGCTGAACTGTGTTCTCCCATCGTCCCGCAGGCTAGCCCAGGCTTGTTCTTGTGGCCATGCAGTGTTGAGAGAGAGAGAGTGCCAAGAGGGGGCATGGCTCCTTAAGACTCAGAAATGGCCCCAGGGCATCCGGGTGCCTCAGTTGAGTGGTTGCCTTCAGCTCTGATCATGATCTCAGGGTCCTGGGATCAAGCCCCACATTGGGCTCCCTGCTCAGCGAGCAGTCTGCCCCTTTCCACCCCAACTCATTTTCTCTCTCTCTCTCAAATAAATAAATAAAATCTTTTTAAAAAAAAAAAAAAGAGAGAGAGAGAGAGAGAGTCAGAAGAGGGCACTGCTATTCCTCTTTCTCACTGGCTGAAACAATCATCAGACTAGCCCTGATTCAAAGGCTGGGGCAACAGGGATGGGGAAGACACAAATTCATATCACAAAGCGTATTGAAACAGGTGGAGAGAGACAGCTGTTTTTGCATCGAGTCTACTTCAGACTTAGGCCAGTTTCCGCAGACCAACATGGCTTCCTAGTTGCACGATATTGGGCAATTCGTTTAACCACCGTGTAGGGGCTGAAGGCAGGCTGCCCCGAGATGAGCTGCTCTGGTATGAAGATTATTTTGAGCTAAAGGCAATTCTAGACCCTACAGGCTTGAGACACTTTTGCCCCTCTGTTAACTGCATAGAAGAATGTAAATTGGGGGTAGGTGGGGGAGGGTCTTTCCCAGAATAAGGGTTATTGGCAGAGGTAAATTTTATCTACATGACCATCTGTATGGCAGGGCAAACATCGACATACCAAACATCTGCTCTTCTTCTTATTTCCCTGTGACTTGCATTCCTTGTCTCTGAACCTCCAGATCCCTACCCCTTCTCCTCAGTGCAGGAAGACAAATATACCTCATCTTGCCTGTCTTCAGAATTTCCATGTCTGTGTGGATTCCCCAGAAGTACACTAATACATCTGATTTTCTCTTATTAATCTGTCTCATGTCAATTTGATTCTTAGTCCAGCTAGAAGGACCGAGAGAAGGGTACAGGAATTCTTGCTCCCCAAAACTCTGAGCCACTTTCCCTCACTTGGAAAATTGGCCCTGTAAGAATGAATGAAAAAACACAGGGCCTGGAGCCCTGGAGGAATTCAGTGAATCCTTCCCACTCTCCCTCCAGCCATGCAGAGGTGGGAAAGAAGTGTATACCAGCTGTGAACATTATGGACATTAAATAATTTTATTTAAATTTAATTTGGAGAACCAAAATGCTAAAACCAAACACATCCTTGGGGAAAAAAATGACACAAGAGTTTCAGCAATAACTTGAAAGATTTTTAATAAATTCACTGGGAAACAAAGCTCAATATTATTAAAATCAGTAGGGCCTTGTTCTACTCAATGGAAGCAAGAAAGGGTGGGTCATGAAGTCTGTGGGCCAGGTCCTGGGGAATTTCTCACCTCCTTTTCTCCATACTCCACATCTGGTTGGGCGCCCAAACCAGTAGCTTTTCTCTCCTCCCCATTCTTTATGGAAACATGCATTTCCATCCAGATGTGTTCCCTGAGGGAGTCTTAGCTGGGTCAGAGAACACTCCCATTGCACGCACAGCAGCTCTGAGCCAGGGAGACTGTTGATGTCAGGGAAAAAGGATTGGGTTAAGTCTGAGGCTATCAGATAGACTGAGGCTATCAACCACTGCCCGTGGTTGCTGACTTTGTTCAGAGTAAATGATTTATAAATAGTAATTGAATGAATCTACCGGAGGAAGAACAGCAGAGGTAAACAAACAAGGTAATGCATAGCTACCTTCACTCATTCTGCAAAGATTTCTTGAAATTCCTACTCTGCTAGCATGAGACAGGCTTCCTGCCACCAAAGAGCCCACCCTCTGTGTGCTCAAGGGAGGAGTGTTTGTTATTTTCAGCTACCCCCTATTTTAATTTTTCCCCAGCTTTACTGAGGTATGATTGACAAATAAAAATTGATCTAATGTGCACAACATGATGATGTGATATATACATACATTATGAAATGATTACCACAATCAAGCTAATAAAACATCCATCATGTCAAATTGTTACCTTTCTTGTGTGTGGTGAGAACACTTAAGATCTACTCGCTCAGCAAATTCAGTATATAATAGAGTACTATCAACTATTGTTGCCACACTGTACATTGGATTCCCAGAGCTTAAGTTTATATAGCAAAAGTTTATATTCATTTCTTCCACCACTGACAATGGCAACCACCGTCCTACTCTCTGCTTCTGTGAGTTTGAATGTTCTAGATTCTACATGGAAGTGAGATCATACAGTAATTTTCTTTCTGTGTCTGGCTTATTTCACATAGCATGATGTCCTCCAGGTTCATCCATGTTGTTCCAAATGGCAGGATCTCATTCCTTTTTTATGGCTGAATAATATTCCATTTTATAAATACATACCACATTTTCTTTATCCATCTCATTGACAGATACTTAGGTGGCTTCCATATCTGCCTATTGTGAATAGTTCCATGAACATTTATTAAATCCTCGCTGTGTGTCAGCTTCTGTGCTAGGCACTATAGAAGTATATGTCTCAATTAACTTCTGCAACAGTCCCACAAGGAAGGTGTTCTTATATTGTTTTATAGGTGAAGACGCTGACGTTTTGCATTGGTATGTAACTTGCCCAAGGTCACTCAGCCAGCAAGAGGTGGAGCTGGCTTTGAATTCAGATCTACCTAATAGCAGAGCCTAAATTCTAAATCACTATGGTCTAGAGTTAGATGGGAAGGCTTTAATATGTTTGTTTTATATTTTTATTTTATCTCATTTATTTTTACTAGGACAATTTTCAGAGAAAAAGTTGAAAAATTATACATCTGCTGCTTCCCAGATTCTAGATGAACACTCAACTAAATTGCTTTATCACCTGACTCTCCAACTCTCTCTCTCCCTCCATCCAACCGTTCACATATCTTTTTTTTTTTTGATGCCTTTCAAAGGAAGTTATGAACATCAGTAGAAGTTGGAATTTGAATGGAAACTTGAAGGATGTTATCAAGTCTATAAAGGCAGCAGATAAAGAGAGAGAGAGAGAGGAAGCAAAAGTCCAGGTATGGGGAAAAGTGTGGGCGAAAGAACAGGGGGCAGGAATGTGCGTGATGACTTGACAGAACAAGAAGGGGGCTATGACACACAGTGACAGGTGGGCGGCATGATGATGAAGGATGGATAGGAAGGCTGGATGGAAGAGAATTTTGGCCAACCAACAGAGGAGTTTCATTTCAGTGAAAGTAAATAAGGGAAACGGGAACTACCAGAGTTTCCAGCAGAAGGAATATAGGGCATGAACGGTATTGGGAAGGCTAGTTGTCCAGATGGGCAGGAGTAAGGGAATACTAAACTAATGGAAGTCAAGTAATTCTAGTGAGCTATGCATAAGGGAATCGAGTCTGGAGATCAGTAAGAATAGATAAGGAGAGAACAAAATTATTAAGAAAACTTAATGTGAGAAATTTGTTTTATTGTTGCTTAAATTCAAAAACAGTATTTGCTAGGATGGAATAAGAATGTAGAACAACACAATCTAACTTTTTTCTGAAAATGTTTTTCAACTGTGATCTTCAGGAAATACCTCCACTTGACAGAGCTCCATGAATGAGTGGCTATCCATGTTCTGCTGATGTTGACCTGGCCAGGCTCTGTGCTGGCTGCCCTCATGCCCATTGTCCCATGGAATCCTCACAGACCCAGAGAGAATGGCACTTCTGCTCCTCCCAGAATCCTTTTAACCCAAGGTTGCTAACAGGAGGTGATTTTGTCCCTGCCCAGGGGACACGTGGCAATGTCTGCAGACAACTGGGATTGCCATGACCAGAGGGTTATTGCTGGCATCTAATGGGTAAAGACCAGGGATGCTGCTAAACATCTTACAATGCACAGAGCATCCTCACGATGACTTATCAGGTCCAAAATGTCATTAGTGCAGAGAGTGAGAATCTAACCTGATTAGCACAGAGCCTGGGATAAGTAGCTACTTAAGACATATTTTTTGAAAGGTACTGTTGGTCTAATTTTATAGATGAGAAACTCAAGGCTTAAGAAATTTCCTAAGTTCATCCTGCCAAGGAAGGGCAAAAATGGGGTTTTTACTTTGGTTTTTTTTATTCCAAATTCAGTGTCTTTCAGTTATACCATGACTCCATGAAGAAGAAAAAGGGGTTAAAATCATTCCATTGTTTCAAGTCACAGGAAAGGGGAGAATTTTAGCACCAAAGACCAAGGTGGTGATATCAAAGAGGAGAAAACAGAAAGTCTGGGGGGAGGCTAACCACAGAGTGCACTAATAACTTCCGTTCCTGATAGGTTAACATTTGAAGTGATGGGGTGGGGAGATGTTAAATGACAATGTCCACTGAGGATCTGGCGAGAAGCCCCGGAGAGAGATCAGAACCAGAAAAGCGCTGCCTCTGACAGGCTGGTGTTAACCACAGGCATGACAGGAGGGGCATGGGATATGGGTTAAGAAAAGAGAGCAGAGAATTAGGGACTGAATTATAAGAGAATGTTCATAAGAAAAGAAATGCTGAAAAAGGAACCGAGGACAACAATAAAGAAAGTGGGATCCCAAAGCTGCCCACAGGTTGTGATTTTATTAAAGAAGCCAGAAGAATAGGAATTTGAGAAGAAGGTCATTCAGAAATCTACATTTCTTGGCATACCAGGAAGAATTTCCCTGTTTCCCATTCCACGTATTGCCCTGATTTGTATAACTGACAGCAGACAATACTCGCATCTTCTTTTAATGCTGTTTGCAATTATTCTGAGACTCTTTATTAGGCATGAAAATAAACTTTCAACTTCTATTTAGGCAAAAGCCTCAAATTGCCGGCCCCAGCCCCCAGCTTCTGGTAGCTTCCAGTCTGATGTGGACATCTCCAAATATTACTTATTTGGAGAGCCAATGTTCTCATTTCTCTCTGCTGAGTCCACACATCCTTGTTTGACCAAATAACAGGAACAAACAATTCCTTCCATAATGTACCCTAAGGTGTCACACTTCCGAGAATCTCAACTGAAAATTGATTCTCCTGAACTATGGTACAATACGACTTTAGTTAACATACTTCCTATTTATTGGACCCAAATGGTAGGGATTTGAGCAAGTATGCTGAGCCTCCCGGCCAGAAAAGTACAGGTAGTGCCCAGCTCTGCGCAGGGAGGAGGAGGGGAGGGGAGGGGTTGGAGCAGAGCTATAAATGGTAGCTGCAGGAGGAGAGCAGCTGAACCACGTCAGCAAAAGTCTATTTAACTAATAATGATGTAACTGTAGGACTATGTCCCCCCAACAACTTTTCTTTACAGCAAAATGACTATCAACGCTTATACTGGTAAGATTTTTTGCACGTTTACTCTATGCAGGGAATTACATTCAGTGCATCCTATGGATTAGCCCATTCGGACCCTCACGAGGACCCAGTAACCTCGGTTTAATGATCAATTCCTCCACCCACCTTAGGACAGCTGAGGTCCTGACGAGGATTTGGAAAAGCTGGAATACTGGGGCTCACTTCTTCATCCAAATCCTGGCCCCTAAGCCACCCTTTCTGTGATGAAAGAAATGTTTTATATGCTGCCCAGTACGGTAGCTACTAGCCACACACTGGGATGGAGCACTGCCACAGACTAGCACTAAACACAAACACACACAAAAAACCCTGAGTTTTCATGAAAATATAAATGTAAATAGCCACATTTCGCAGCCCTATGGACTGCGCAAATGTAGAACATTTCCACCCTTGAAGGCTGTTCTATGGGGTAACACTGTTTAGGAGAAATGTTGCCTTTTCCCTTTCCTCCCTGGTTGGATTCCAGGGCAAGCAGAAGGATCTTTCTCATCCCCTTCTCAGCAACTCCAAACCTCCAACCTCTGAGAACGGAGATTCCTCTCCTCTAACCACCTTCCTCTACTCCATGTCCACACAGCCCGTCCGCATGGCATCAGCTTGTGCAACAGCCTTGGGTAGGCAGATGGAAATGACCTTTCCAACTCAGGCACTGCCAGGCAACATTACCCTCCTCCTCCTCAACAATCTGCAATTACTCCGCTCACACAAGACGGAAATCATTCTGCCAGAGCTACAATCATGCAAACTAAATCTGGACATTCCAAGAATCAAAAACAAACACAAAACCCAAACACACAGCATTTAATGAAATAAACAAAGTACATGCTTTGGGCTTTGCTAGAGCCTCTCTGGGAGTGATGACTTCAGTTAGACAGAAGGAAGCCTGTGAGGTTTCTTTCTATTCTCCAAGACTTTTTTCTTTTCAAAACTTCTGGTTGTCCTACGTCATTTAAATGGAGAATGGACCTTATTTGCCACCCAAAACAATGTTCTGAAATGCAAAACTATTCAAGCCTTGAACCTAAAGACCTTCACAGGTGAGTGCTCAGGGCTCGCCAAGGCTCTACGTTTATGAATCCATTTTCAATGCTAATGAATTCTTTTACAAGCCATATTTGCTAATTCTTTTGTGTGTTTTAGACATCGATTCACTAATCATTACTTAGATACAACGCAGAGGTTTTTGCAGTGAAAAAAGGACGTAAATCCAGATTTATAAAGAGCAGGAGGTTAGGGGGAGGACAAGAAACAAAACAGCCAGCGGGTAAAATGAGGAAGGGCTTTACTAGTCTATTTTTTTAAAAAACCCTGAAGTATTATAGTATGACTGCTGCTTAGTAACTTTGCAGTCCCCTTTTCAAATTTTCCAAGAAATCCAACTCTTACTGAAACTTTGATGTACCACTGACTAAATCACCTAGAGATTCTTGTTAAGATGCAGATTATGATTTAAAGGTGCTGGGGGTGGGCCCCAGAATTCGCATTTCTAGCAAGCTCCACATGACAACGATGCCGATGAATAGTAAGGGTGTAGACCCCAAGAAGCCGGAATCAGATAGGCAGTTCGGAGAACCTGCTTCTGACGGAGTGGTTTACAGGAACGTTAGCCTAGAATCCGCCTTACGTGGGGTACCTCTGGGCAAACTCAGGAGGCTGCGTCTGTAGGTCATTGAGACCGCCGCCTTTAAGACAACATCTGAGGAATGGGGACGAACCTCAGCACAATCAACAGCAGTAACGTCTACGGGGGGGGGGGGGGGGGGGGGGGCGTGGTGCATACCCCGCGCCGCGCTTTCCTTCCTTGTGTCCTCTCGGCAAACACCTGAAGTGGACTATTATTATTCTCGTTTCACAGGTGAGGAAACTGAGGCTCAGGGACTTAACTTGCTCAAGGTCACAAACTTTTCAGGAGAGTTGGATCCAGGTCCATCTAATTCCCAGAGACGCTTTTAACTAACACTTCGGGGCCTCAGTTTCCTGTGCTGTGACCTGGGAAGCGCTGGCTGGCAGAAGACACGTCCCTGCCAGATACGCCTCGGGGAGTCCTTGAATTCCTTCTCCAGACCTTGCTTGTGGACCCCTGCAGGGAAAAGTTCTTTTGGAGAACACGGGGCTGCCTCTGCTCGCCTAGGTTAGGGGCGCGCACGGCTGATAAGGGTCACGGCGTACTCCCGGGAGGGGAGGGCGGTCGCGGACCGAGCTGGCTGGGCACACTGCCGGCCGACCCATTACATAACCGCGAGGTGTCCCTCCGCCCCCCGCGCCCCTCACCCCGCGCCAAGCCTCGGCACGCAGAGCGGATCCCAGGGACAAACCCCTTTCGGCCACCGCGCGAGCCCACGGCAGAGCTGGCGGGGCGGGGGCTGAACCTGCCGGCGCGTTTCGGAGGCCGGGCGCTGGGCTCCTCCCGGCGACACTCTCCTCCTCCCGCGCTGCCTGCGGGGCCCCCGGCCCCAGCCCCGCCAGCGCCTCCGCCCCGTGCGCTCCCCGCCCCCTCGGAAGCGCGCACAGCGGCGGCTGGGGCCCGGGAAGGGGCCACCGCTCAGGGAGGCTGCCCGGTGGGTGCGCACCGGGGGTCATGTCCGCGCGCCAGCGCCCGGGGTACAGCGGTCCACGCGAGGTGAGGACGCGGCGGGGCCGGGCCGGGGCCGGCAGAAAGGGGGGCTGCGCGCCCGGGGCGGGCTGCGGGGCGCGGGCACAGGCCCGGCGGGGCTGCCCCGGGCTCAGCCTCCCGCGGGCGGCTGTCCCTCTCCCCGTTCCCCGGCGGCGTGGGGGCTCAGGGGACCCGGGGCATGCTGCGCGGCGGGGCGGCGGGGCTCTCGGGCTGGGCGTGGTGGAGCTGGCGGAGGGCGCTCGGTGGCTCCCGCGGCCCCCAGAGCCCCCACCCCAACCTGGGTCCCTCGGGGCGCCTGTGGGGGTTCGGTTAGGGGACAGACATGTGCCCCCTCATCCTGTCGGTGTCGGGCCCGCGCTCCAGCGGTTTCTGGGCAGGTGGCTGAAGAGGAAGCGGCTTTGATCTCCGTCTGTGCTTTCCAAAGGCAGATTTCCCGGTGTAACAGAGACCGCTTTTCTGCTGGATTGGGCTTTCCGTAACTTTTTTTTTTTCTTTCTTAATCTTCTTCTGCCTCAGGTAATAATATTTATTTCTCGCGTATGGTGTGCTAACAACACACCAGCCTTCAAAACCCTCAATTGACTGAACTTAATTTCTCAGCTGTTTCTTGTGCTCAAGGAAGGCCGTGATCCCCGTAGTGCAAACTCAGGGACAAGTGTTGGCAAGCAAAATTTTAAAGCACGATTCCAGTAAGTCCTGGGGCTATTTGGTTAGCCTTCCGTTTTTACAATTCAGCTGTCTGACCATCTTACAGCTTTTTTTTTTTTTAAATGTTGAGTCAGATGGAACCTAGCAGAACACTAGTTAAACCATTCCGTTCTGATGGGACTCTAATTCGTTCATCCTATTCGTTTCTTTGCTGAGAGCTGGGCACTCTGAAGGCGCAGCCGGCTTAACCCAGGGAGATAGACAAGGCCTGACAAATTTAGAAACACACCGTCTCCACAGGTATCTGGGATCACTAGCTTTTAAAATCATCAACGGACCCTCCAGTTTGTCTCGCCCCTCCCCCACGAATGTCATGCCAAACTAGCCTAATGGTGTCTGACCCTCCCGAGGTGCCCAACGACTGTCTGTTAAAGAAATTAATGATGAAAATAAGGAGTAGTAATTAAGTGACTGGATTTGGTCACATAATCACAGGATCTTGGAAATTGAAAAGGGTTTTAGAGATCATCTCTTCAAACCCTTCACCTGGCGGGCCAGGAAGCTCAAATTCCCGATAGCAAGGATTGGCTAAACTCCTACTGTTTGCTGGTGATGGAACCAACGCCACAATCCAGGCCTTCTCTTTCCCGCTTAGTGACGCTTTCCAAGCATATTGCTGCTGGGCATTTTGAACAAAAACGATGGAACTAGAATCACCTATATCATTTTCCTGTTCTTATTTTTTATTTATTTTAACTGGTGGAGTTTTGAAATAAATGAGTGGTTGATTTAGCCAAACCACCTCTGTAGTACAATTAAAGAGATATGAACTCTTAATTTTAAATAATAGTTATATTCTTCTTGAACAGTGATGAATATGCAGATATATCCTAGGTGAACATCCAGAGAAGAAAAGTAATCAAAACGGGTGAACTAAATTTACCCCCATCTCTCCCTGGAATCTCAGCTCCCTATGGTGATTGGTTAGAGTAAAAGGTGTAATGTATGACTTTGGAGCCAACTTGAGAAAAGGAGTTTATATTAGGATCATTTGCATATTGTGATGAACACCATGACCTTATAACAGAGCTAAGAAAGGGACTTTAAGCTGACTTCTTTAGCATTTTATGCCTTGCACATTTTTTATGTATTTCAATTTAGTTCAATTTAATAGAGGTCTTTATTTACCTACTATATTATATAGTGCCTATCCTGTGCCTGGTGCTGTTCTGGGCATTTGGGATCTATCCGTGAACACAGCAAAAAGATTTGTTCCTATGGAGCTCAAGTTGCATTCATTTATTAGAATGTTTCTGGATTTTGTTTGGCAGATAGAAGAGAATTTTGGTTTTGCCTAAAGTAGGGAAATGAACATAAATATTCCAAATTATCTTCCTTCCAATCCCCTGATCCTGCTGATTTTGTAATCACTGAAAACAAACAAAGAAGGGAATTTAGATGAATTACTTTGACTTCTATGAACTGATACCCTCCTGTACACGAAGAACAGGTCCCACATTTGGTTATTTTATATATTGTTAATTCGGAGTCCCTTGAATTACATTTCCTTTAGTGCAGGGACATCACTGTGGTGGCATTAAACTTAATGAAGCCTGGGGGGATTCGTTTTCTCAATAGCGTTAGTGCACCCGTGGTAGTGTTGCGTCCTGTAGTTGTACCAGTGTGTGAGATGTAGCTGCTTATTTATTTATGCAGATGGTGTTCTGCTTTCATTTTTTTCTCACTTTACATGTCGTCCCCCACTCCCCTCCATATTCCTAGGCCTCACAGTGTTGTGACTTCTTGGTAAATCCGTTACCACGGAAGGTTTTATTCAGACATTCCAGTTTTAAGTATTTTCTAATTCCCTCAACTGTTTTTTCTTCAAAACAGCATGGTTTGCAAGCTGAGCCATGTTTATTGTTTTTAACAAAGGCTTATCAAAATGAACTTGGCAGTTTTTCAGGCGTATACAGCCAAAAAAAGTATTCAGTGTGGCTTTTGGTGTTGTTTATGCATTCCTTACCTACCCTATTGCTTTGCTTTTAAAAATCGCTAATTTGGAAGCTATTTGCTTATGAGAACTTTTGTAGGATATCTCAAAACTCACCCATTAAAGTGGTATAACATAATACTTTAATTGAGGAAAAGCCAAATGTACATTTGATGTTGGGAGATGTTGAGTACAAAGATTTTCTCTCTGTCTGTTTTTAATTTATTCTACATCAGAGGACGTCAGCAAGTGTCATGATCTAACAATGTCCTATTTGAAAGTGGTCTCTGTGAAGCCCTTGGAGGAGAGTCGTGATTTCTGATGGCTGCTAGGCACCCAGATTCGTTGATTTTCTTCAGTTGCCTTCCACTTCGCCCCGTCAGAGGCTCATCTCTCCTTTCCCTCTCCTTTGACTCCACATTGATGAATGGGGTGAGTTGTAGCCAGGTAGGAAGTTACACACCTAAATAAATTAATTATTTAATGTGCTCCTTCTTTACTTAATAAATAAATAACAAATACTTAGTGAACTTCTCCTTATTAAATATTGGTATAAAGATCGTGTTTTGAGCACCTCTTTTTCTGTGCTGATGGCAGCAGGGGATGCAAAGACACAGAACCTGCCTCTGAAATAGCTTTCAGCCTGGTATGGAAAAAAAGACGTTATATGACTGGCTATCCTATGGGTTATGAGCTCCATGAGGTAGATAAGTACTCTGGAAATTAAAGGGGAGGAGAGAACGCATGCAGGCACTATGAGTAATCAAGATTTAGGGAAGACTTTATAGAAGAGGACATGTTTGGGCTTCTCCTTTATAGACAGGTAGGATGGTAAAGCTTTATAGAAGCAGAGGTGTATATCTATCTTTATAGGAACATATCTCTGCTTTTTTTTTTTTCCGAAGACCTATAGAAGACTTCCTTTTGGGGGCCAGGTATGGCCCCCATTGTATAATGAACCTTGACCATTTCTACACCCTCTGCATGCTTCCCCCTCCATCTTGGATAATGGAGTCCTGACCCACATTAAAACAACTCAGGGTTGGGGCGCCGGGGTGGCTCGGTTGGTTAAGTGGTTGACCCTTGGTTTTGGCTGAAGTCATGATCTTGGGGTGGTGGGGTTGAGCCCCACCTTGAGCCCTGTGTCGGGCTCCCCGCTCAGTGGGGAGTCTGCTTCAGGATTCTCTCTCTCCCTCTTCCCCGACTCTCTCTCTAAAATAAATGAATAAATCTTAAAAGAAACTCAGGGTTAGCCATTACTCTCCTTGCCTCTGGAACCCCTCCTGGTTGTTGCTCAGAGCACAGAGGCCACTGTGGAAAATAGCTATCGTCGCAATCAATTGGTGTATTCTGCTTTTACCAGCTCAGGTGCGTGCTTACATTAGTATTTGCTCATAGTCTTATTCCACTATTTATTCCACCAGTACTTGCTATTGTGATTTTGCACTTTAATGGAATAGTACATAGAGTGATATAATGTAAATGCCAACCAAAGAATGCTTTTTCTCTAAAAACTAAATTGATTGTCATATAGGCACATAAAAGTGAGTCACTTCTAAAAACTGTCAACACGTGCTACAACATAGATGAACCATGAAAACATTATGCGGAGTGAGAGAAGCCAGATGCAAAAGACCACATATTGTGTGATATGTCCACAATAGGCAAATCCACAGAGACCAAAAGTAGATTCGTGGTTGGCCTGGTATGGGGGTAGGGAAAGTTGAGAGTGACTGACGATGGGTACATGGTTTCTTTTTGGGATGATGGCTTTGTTCTAGAATTAGGTGGTGGTGATGGCTTTATAACATGTGAGTACACTAAAAATCACTGAATTGTAGCCTTTAAAATGATTAAAATAGTAAATTTTGTTTCAAACCACCCCCCCCCAAAGACAGTGAAGCTAAAAAGAGCAAGAGCAACATCAACAAACGGGCTACTACCACTTAGATGTGGAATGGACAGCTGTAAAAGATTGTAAAACTCTAATAAAATGAATCTAGAAAGATTTTGCACTCAGGCTTTTCCACCGGAGACTCTAAGGTACAAGTGCTTTTACTGTCTTTGAGAAAATGTGGTAAGGTGATAGACAAAGTGAAAAACACTGATCTAGTGGACCTCTTAGAACTGATCTTCATTTTTGTTGTTGTTATCTTTTTTTAAGATTTTACTTATGTATTTGACAGAGAGCGAGTGTGGACAAGCAGGGGGAGTGGCAGGCGGAGGGAGAAGCAGGCTTCCTGCTGAGCAAGGACCTCGGGATCATGACCCGAGCCAAAGGCAGATGCTTAACCAACTGAGCCACCCAGGCGTCCCAGAACTGATCTTATTTTTAATGACATTTGTTCTTATTTTACTTTTAATAGTAGTGGGAATTCTTACCCACTGTTACCAGTTAGCTGTCCCCAAATGTGTTTTTACTGTTGATTTTTGTATTAAAAGTAGCACTTCCATGGATCTTGACCAGTCTGAACTGTGTTTTGCAGATTTCTGTGGGTTTCAAGGAGTCTCAGGGGATGTTAGGGGCATGGGGACAATGTGGGGAAAGATGTCCTATATCCAGTTTTGGTTCCTTTTGGTGATCTCTTCTGCAACCTGAGCAGGTGTGCTATTCCTGATTTCACATTTTGGGTTTCCAAGTAAGATTTTATCTGAACAAGGGATTTCTTGGTGAAAACAAGTTTGTAAATGATTAGGCCATGTGTTTATAAGTTTCTGCTTCCATTTCTCTGCCAAATTTGGTTTATGTCATTCTGGTAGCTCCTAATTGTTTCAAAATACTACTGTGCACCTGTGTTGAAAAAGCATGGGAAGACATTGGTCTTATTAACTTTCTATCCTCTATGCCTGTGCAGAGAGATAGTCAAATGAGTAGTTAGATATTCTGGGCAAGAAGCATAGATTGGGAGTTATTTGCATAGAGACTCAGTTTAAGTCCTTTGTGTATGGAAGTAATCACCCAAGGAGAGTGTTGATAGAGAGACGTGAGGTGGGTCAAAGATAAAATCCTGAGGAATGGCTGTGCTGGGTCAGGTACCCTCTGTACTCACACTTTGGTCAATGAAGTTCCCTCTGTAGTTTGCTATTTCCCCACATATGCTCGGGCATAACTGTCAAAAGAATTGGAGCATGAGTGTATATGTGGGTGGGTAGGGGTATGAGGTAGGTAGGGTCAGAGCATAGGCTGTGGGAACCAGCCAAGGAAGCTTTCTCTTTCTTTGAATTACCCTACAGCCTAGAAGGCTCCTTCTATATGTGTACCGATGTATAGAATGAGAAGATAAACTTGGGTGTTTGCCTCATGGATTTGGTAGTGAGAGAGCCATTGCGGTATTTTTGACATGCAATGATTTGTTAAGAAGCATTACAGTTTCTTGATTTTTAAAATCCAGACATCCCCCGACCCCATGTCTTCATTCTCCCTTGTGGGACTTGAGTGGTGACTACTGGGTTCTGGGTATGGTCCCAGTGAGATCCCAGGTAAGTCCCCATGCCACAGGGGTCTGAAGCTTTATTTTGTTTCATTGACACAGACCCTGCCTTCAGTGCTGGCCAACTGTTTGGCATATTTGTTACAAGTCTCAGCAGGTAACGGTGTAGTAACATAATTTACAAACTCATAAAAACCCTCTTAGAAAAAGTCAAAGTACCATGGTAAAGAATAAATAAATGCTCATAAGTAAGACGCTGGCAAAAATATTTTACTGAATAGTTAGGGGGTTCTAATGATAAGGGGATTGGTCATTGTATCAAAAACTGAAGCAACACACATTTTTTTCCTCTCATTTTTACTTCTTTCAGTTGACTTCTTCCACATTCAGAAAAGAAAAATTATAGACAACCGTATATTCTAATTTTATTAGAGATGAAGGTGTAATTAAAATTTTTTGTAAAGATTTTTTATTTATTCATTTGAGACACAGAGATAGAGAGAGAGAGAGAGCATGAGCAGGGGGAGAGCAGAGGGGAGGGAGAAGCAGGCTCCCCGCTGAGCCAGGAGCCCGATGTGGGGCTCGATCCCAGGACCCTGGGATCATGACCTGAGCCGAAGGCAGACGCTTAACCGTCTGAGCCACCCAGGCGTCCCTGTACTTAAAATTTGAAATGACATTGGCGGGTACTTGGGTGGCTCGGTTAAACATCTTCACTCACATCTCAGGGTGGTGCGTTCAAACCCTGTGTTGGGCTCCATGCCCAGTGTAGAGCCTACTTAATAAATCAATAAGTAAAACCTTCAAAAATAAAAAGAAATTTCAAATGACATCGAATAGCTGATGCATCCAAATTGGCATCTGAGAATCGTTCTGGCACATTCTGCTTTCTTTATAAATTCTTGCATGATCATATACCTATTTGGCTGCAAATACAGGCTACATTAAGTTAAAGTTTCAGTTTTTTTTTAAAGTTTTAATAGTTTTAAAGTGGGAAGAGACTTTTGAATTAGATGAAATAGAATTAATTACTTTTAAAGCCCCTAATAAAAACATATTGTGATTAAACAATGTTAAAATAACTCAGTGAGTTTACCTCTTCATCAGGCAAATGTTTGCTGAGTACCCAGCATGTGCTAGACACTGTGTCAGGTGCTCAAGGCCCATAGAGAATAGATAGGGTCTTACCCAAAGGCTTACAATCTCCTAGGGGAGGCAGATGTGTGGACAAGTAATCAGGGCATTATGATGAGTCCCTTAAGTGACCACCTGCTTTGGTTCAGAGCCAGAGGGACTAAATGCTGCCTTTTTGCTCAAGCCATTAAGGAAGTGTAGAAACTCATGAGGTGAACATGCTGAGGAAGGGAATTCTAAGCAGCAGGCACAATACGTACAAAGTCACTGAGGTGGGGAAGCAGCACTAGACTGAGAGACCTGTGTGGTTCTCCAGGGCAGTTAGGGATGGCTGACCTGCAGGGTGTGTATATGGCCGGATGCCAGATAGGACCAGAAGAACCGGCAGGAGCAAGATCGTGTACTGCACTAAGGAGTTTCAGTTTTGCTTTAGCTGCTAAGAGTACTCCTTGAAGGCTTTTAAACAGAGGAGTGGGGGTGGGACGGGGGCTTTGGTGATAAAATTAGCTTGTGTTTCAAACCTACATCTCTGAATGAGGCTTGAAGAAAGGTCCAGGAGGGTGACAAGCTAGGGGTCTGTTGAAATGGTACAGGTGGGAAGTAAGGTTCATGCCTCATGGTAAGACTTCTGCTTTATTCATATTTATAGTCTTGGTGCTTGGTGCCCTATAGCGTATGTGGTGGAGATGTCTGGTAGGCAATTTGATATTCTGGGCAAGCAATCCAAAATGTGGGCATTATCAGCTAATAGGCTCAGTTGAACATGACAGGATTGGATGAACAAGACATAATTGGATGTAATTACCCGAGGAGCATGTAAAGAATGAAGTGTGAAATGGGTCAAAAAATTGTAGAGAATAACTAGGGTGTGTTCATATTATATCCAGGGCACATCTTAGTCATTGTACCCTTCTTTTTCCACTCTAGTTACATGCTGTTCTTTTTCTAGAACAACTGTGAGGGCAGGGACTATGTCTTATTTATGGTGTCACTGCCATTGTTCACAGCTCAAGTCCTGTGTTTGGAAATAATCACCCAAGGAGAGTGTTTATAAAGAGATGTGACATGGGTCAGAGATAAAATCCTTGCACAATTCCAGAAAGCGCCACTCGTATGTCTGAGTAGTTGTGTCTCACTGTGAATGGTGCCTCTCGGAGTTGTGCTTCAGCTGTCCCTACTCAACCGGCCGCAGCAGCTATCATGGTACCCGAGATATGGTGAGTGTTCAGTGTGTTTGCTGAATGGATGAGTAAATGACACAACAGCTAATGAGCGGCCAGAGAAAGAAAGATCTAGCAAAAGAAAGTAAGGTATGGTCTCTAGGGAAAAAGGATAACCGGGGGGGACTCCGGTCATGGAAATGCAAGGAAGAAAGAGTTTCAGTAATGAGAGAGAGTGCCAAATGCTACAGAGAGGTCAATTAATTAGGGATGGCAGAGTCACCACTGCAATTAGGAGTCACTGGTGTCTAAAATAGCTTGAGCGGCGTGTGGGGGAGGCAGGGGGCAAATTCCATTCCACTGAGGTGGGAATGAGAAAAGGGATGAGGAGACAGTCAGTGTAGACAGGTCCTTAAGAGGCTGGGTTTGTGAAGGGAAGGAAGTCACGGGGGGACGGCTGGGAAGGCGGCGGGGGAGAAGGGGGTCTTCGTCCCTTGTCTTCAGTTCTCTTCCTTTCTTTCCTCTCTCACATTCCTCCTTCCTGCTTCCAAGGTGACAGATTCTTGAGGAAATGTATAGGCTAAAGGTCTAGGTTCAAAATATAGAATCTAGGAGAGGGGAGGCTAACCTGAGAAATTAAATATGGAAAGAAGCATCTTTCTCTGCCAAAGGAACAAAAGGGATGAAAGATGCATGTGGATAGGAATGGACCGGAGGAATGAACTGAAGGGAAAAAAATGGAATAAAAACAGCTCACATTTTCTCTATAAAGCAGAACTAGCATTTCGGGGGCACTTTTTATGTTCTAAGCATCATTAAAACTACTTTCATATGTTAACTCTCTGAGTTCTAGCAACAGTCATGTGAGGATGGAGTTATTATCCTAATGTTACAAAGCCACGGCGGCCCAAACGGACGAAGCATCTTGCTGAGGTTGAACAGCTGCTCAGGGGCAGGACCAGGATGCCTTTAAAGCTGTTCACCAGCCTGGTACGGGGTACATAGAGGACTTAAGATATTGAAGAAGCAATGTGCAAATGGAACAGTACAACTATTATTGCTGAGTCACTCCAAGCACTTAGTTTGTGTTGGAAATCATAATTGTGCCATTAATTTGCAAGGTTGAGAGATTTGCTCTAGCAAAACTTGCCTTACCGGTTACAGGAAAGGAAATGTTTGAATGGTCTGGATTGATTCAAAAGTGGGGATTGGTGGCTTAGAAGGAGTGGGGGTGTCCGAAAGAGAGCAAGTGATATGACGGAGAAGGAGCTGTAGCCTCTAAAAAGGAGGCAGGTTGAGGGAATGGGAGAAAATGGAGAGGCCAGGGACCTGGGAGCTCAGGGAGGTTGGAAACCAGGTGCAGGAGCAGTTAGGGAATTGTGGAGGATAGAAGGTTGGGGTTTGGGAGGGATACCGACATCTCACAACAACCCTAGATTTCAGAAGTGAGGATTGGCACGGGCGATGATTGGTTGATGGTTTTGGGCGCATGTGGCTGAAATTGAATGGAGGTGATTCTTATGGGATGTGATGAGGTCAGGGTCGAGGCTGAGATTGGCAGAGATGTTGGCACATGTTGACTAGACCCTGTCTCTTGTTGCAGGATGGTGCCCAGTAGCCCTAAGGACTGCTCTGGACTTTAGAAAGCTACAACCCAAGTCTGGCATGGGTCTAGGGAAAGGTACAAAAGGTTAGCTGATCTCAATAGAACATTGTCAAAAAAAAAAAAAAGTTTGGATAGCTTCTATTTTGCAGTGTAGTTTTTGAAAAAATAACTTGCAAAGATCAGTTGGCAAAACAACAGGTTTCACGAGCAACTTCAGATGCTTTAGCCAAATTGTCTTTGTCAGCCTGGAAAGAAAGGACTGTGCTCTGATGAAACCTCCTTTTCCCTCTTCCGCCTCCCTCCTCTTTCTCTTCTCTGGGAGTGTCCAGCACTCTGTGGGTGGAGAAGCAACTGAGGATCATCAGGCTTCCAGCTGTTGAGCTTTGTTGTGATTTGTGGGGGTGGGGGTCATGGGAGAGGGGCCAGAAACTTGAGTGGGGCTCAGTGTGGTGTCTTTGCTTCTATAGTTAGCCGTGTGATGGGAACCAGCAATACACGCTCCCTTTGTACAGCTGTGCATACCACGGTCGGCTTTTCTCTTCTGCCCATTCAGGGTTTCAGGAAATCAAAATGAGATCTGAGGTGAGCTTAGCAGCCGCACATGTGAAGATACGGAGCTTGGGCCCAGGGACAGAATGTGTGTCCCAGGCCTACGCAAGTGGCCCATGCAGGTAATGAATCAGGTGGGCTGTTCTGGGGTGCAAGGAACAGAAACTCCAACCTGGACTGGCTTCACTGGTGAGGAGAAGGATTTCTTCATTTAGCAGAATGTCCTGGGCTCTGGCTTTACTTCTCTGTGATTCTCTTGGCTCTGTCCCTACCATGTGTTCTTTTCATTCTCAACCTGATTGCCCTCATGGTCCCCAGATGGCTACGGTTGTTCGAAGGGTCCCATAGAGATAGGAAACATCCAGTGGAGGGGGAGAAGTGGCGTCTTTGTGTCTTCTCAGTAGTGAGCCAATCTTTCCCAGAAGCTTCTGGAAGACTTCCTTGTCCTTGGCAAAGATGGGGTCACTGCCCTTTCCTTAAATCAGTCCATGACTGGCAGGCCCAACAGGCTTGCCGTAATTCTTGATTAACCACTTGGGATGGACTGGATGCTGGGAACCACATCCGTGATAGAGAGAAGGCTCGAGGCCATTGTTATAAAATTCCAGGCTTTTCAAGGGGAAGGAGCCTCAGATGGCGGCGGTCAGGCCCCACTCCTGCATTTGCTAGCAGTTGTGAACTCAGACTCATTAACAACTTTGGTGAGCTTCGGTTTTCTCTGAGAGGATCACCATGGGAGTTGAAAACACTATATAAACTTTAAGGAGCTAATTTTTCATTTAATGGTGGTGATGATGATGATGATATGATAACAGTTCCATTTACTGAGCACTTACGTGTTCCAGACACTTGTTATAGGCTTTAATGCATTTTCTGTATTGCTCACTAAACACATATTAAGCAACCATCATTACTCAAGGCATTCTACTAAATGCTTTATTTCCGATCTCTACTAAGCTGCGATCTGGAACAGTAAGGCTAGAGACAGAGGAGGTGGTGCTCAGGTTCACCTATGGGTTTCAGGGGTTTTGGCCCATGTGACTGGGTAGAGGCAGTTGGCTGTGGGGCCTCTGCCAATCGCTCTGTTGCCTGCCTCTGATGGTCTTTCGCTAACTAGTGCAGGGCTCACTGCACTAGGGATTTGCAACCCACACGTGTACCGTGCCTTTAGAATACTTGATGCTTTTCTTTTCCCTGTTCCTTTATTTCCCAAATATAAGATTTTTGCATATTTATGCTTTTGAAATAGTAGAGGGATTTACAAATGTTTTTTCAATGCTTGTCTAGATTGTCTCACCTGAGCCCCTTGAAGAAGGCAGGCCTGAATTTGCATCTGTATTGAGGCTTTAGTGGTCCTGAGGTCCATCACGTAAAGAAGGTGGGTGGTAGGGGGTGGGGCCGTCTTTTTTTTTTTTTTTGATGTTGCAAATTGCCCTGCTTTGCACATCCTTGTGAAGTGAACTTCTCCCACATTTTGGTTTCTATCTGTAAGGTAGTTTCCCTGAAGGAGAATCTTCATCAAAGTGTTTGAAACTTTTTATATGGATTGCCTGATTGGCTCCTGGAAGGTTTTTGAATGGTGAAAAAGACACACTTGCAGTGTTATTTGGGGATTAGGCGTTTTCTCATTCTATGGTGTTTTATCTGCCTGGGATCATAAAATATTTCCAGAAAACCTGAACTGTACTAATACCATCTAACTTACATTTTCCCAGGTCTCCCTTGCAATTATAATAAAAACAGTGTTTCTGTGGCTCAGCCTATGTCATTTCTTCCCCTTAGTTCATAAAGTCCTGGGGAGAAACTAAACTTGTCCATCTTGATTCATCCTTTCCTTAGTGTGAGTTACTGCTCTTGAGGCTTCTTGGTCTGCATGCAAATAAACTCCCCAAAGGTCTATCTTTGATACACATCTGCTTTTTATTCATAGTTCTGGCCCTCATGCTGGGACCTCTACTCTACTCTTAGACAGTATGCAAGGGGTCCCTGGGTGGCTCGGTTGGTTAAGCAACTGCCTTCAGCTCAGATCATGATCCCAAGGTCCTGGGATCAAGCCCCACATAGGGCTCCCTGCTCGCAGGGGATCCTGCTTCTCCCTCTCCCTCTGCCTGCCACTCCCCCTGCTTGTGCTCTCATTCTCTCTCTCTCTCTCTCTCTCTCTGTCAAATAAATAAATAAAGTCTTAAAAAAGACAGTATGCGAGTAAGTTGATGGGGACAATGAAGTGAGGTTATGCTGGGTTTTTTGCTGATGCAGTACGAATATGGAGTATCTGTTTTGGCGTTGTGGTCAAGTACAAAGACTTGCATTCATATGACTTGACTTCCCACGTAATTCTCTCAACAGTTCCTAAAAAATACTTCTCCCCAACTCTTCCAATCCCACCAGATATATTGATGAATGAAGCTATGTGAGCAATAGAAAGTCAGGGGAAGGAACTGTCACTATTCTTATGTGGATTTTTTAAAAATGGTAGTTAACAACCATAGTGTATACAATACAAATTATATTTGTATTTTGTCCTTCGTACATTTCCTCAGCTAATTTTAGACACAAGTGTGTCAAGTGGGATAACAGGAAAGAGCGAGAGTGGGGCCCTGGAGGGGACCATCAACAGACCACACAGTGTGACCAGGACTGGGGGTGGGGGGCACAGAGAGTGCTGTGGCAGCAGCTCAACTGTTTGGGGGAGGGCCCAGTACCACCCCGTGCAGCAGGTAGAAACTGGAGACCCCGGAGGCCACTCCTACCAGGTGACATAGCAAGTCAGTGGGAAAGCCTGTATTTCTACCCAGGTCTTTCTACATTCGAGTGGCACCTTCTTTATTTGCTTCTTTTTCCATATTTGAATGTTTCAAAATTGCCTCTAAAATAATCAGACTTTATAGAAGGGAACAAAAGGGCCTACTGTTTCCCCCACTTTCTCTCACATCTTAGGTTTACATTATTATTTTCTTTAATAAGAGAGTCTTTTTTTTTTTAAGATTTTATTTGCTTATTTGACAGAGAGAGACACAGCGAGAGAGGGAACACAAGCAGGGGGTGTGGGAGAGGGAGAAGCAGGCTTCCCGCCGAGCAGGGAGCCCGATGCGGGGCTCGATCCCAGGACCCTGAGACCATGACCTGAGTCAAAGGCAGACGCTCAACCAATTCAGCCACCCAGGCGCCCTTACATTATTTTTTAATATTTTAATTCCAGTATAGTTAACATACAGTGTCATATTAGTTTCAGGTGTACAGTATGGTGATTTGACGCTTCCGTACCTGGTGCTCATCCTCCTGAAGCCTCATCACCTGTGCCCCCCATCCCGCCACCCCCCTGCCCTCTGGTGACCATCAGTGTGTTCTCTAGAGTTAACAGTCTGTTTCTTAGCTTGCCTCTCCCCTTTTTTCCCCTTCTTCTCCTTTGTTTTGTTTCTTAAATTCTATATGTGAGTGAATCAGGTTTACATTTTATATCATCTCTCCTTTCTACCAATAGGATTTTCTTTTTTTTTTTTTTTAAGATTTTATTTATTTATTTGACAGAGAGAGACACAGCGAGAGAGGGAACACAAGCAGGGGGAGTGGGAGAGGGAGAAGCAGGCTTCCCGTGGAGCAGGGAGCCCGGTGCGGGGCTCGATCCCAGGACCCTGGGATCATGACCTGAGCCGAAGGCAGACGCTTAATGACTGAGCCACCCAGGCGCCCCTACCAATAGGATTTTCGTTTTGAATTTTTAAAAAATGGCTCTTAAACATTTGAATTTTTCTTGAATTAGGCCTTGGCAAAAACCGTTTGCCTACCATGGATTCAGAGGTTTCCTGACCCTTATTGGAAATGTCAGATTGGCCACAAAACTCTTGTAACTTGGACAGAATGTTAACCCAAAAGAAGTGCTACAATTCAAATGGGAAACTACAGTGCCACTTAGTTCCTGTGGGTTGCTGAACAACATGAGGGGACTTCAGACAATCACTCCCCATTTTCCTGTCCGGGTGGAGTTCAGTTTGGAGAACCTCCCAATGGTGAAGGCTAGGCACTGAGCTAAAATTTCCCTTTCCAGCTTGAATCAACCAATTTGTCCTGATAACAAGTTTAAAAGAGTTTATAATCGAGTAGGAAACAAGGTAGGCATTCACCTTGCCAGGTTAAAGCAGGGTGCTAGGCAAATAACTCGTGCAAACAAGATCACAGAGAGAATACATATATGCCTACAAGAAATCTTAATCAGTTATTTACAGTATCCATTTACAAGTAAATGATCGGTCATGGCACTTATACCAGGGGTTGCAAAATCCCCCGTCTTTGGGAGCTCAAGCGTGAAGTACCCGAGTTGTGATCTAATAGGGAGGGACCGGGCTCTCGCCAAATTGAGAACATTCTGTCACCATTGGACAGATAACTTCCATTCTGTTTTTAGTGCCAGGGATGCATCAGCTGACAAAACCGACAAAAATCCCTGCCCTCCTGGCGTTTACAGTCTGATTTGTCGCTGCCTTGGAAAACAAATGACCAAGCCAGTTAGCATGATCTGTAGAGCAAAAGCATATGAGTCAGACACACCGGTGTATTGCTGTAATAAATTGCACAGATTCCAACTTTGTTTGTTTTGAGGCCTTTTTCACATAGCCAGTGTTTCCGGGTAAGTGAGAGGACTGTAATTACAATATAAGTTGAGGTGGCTTCTTTTTCGCATTCTGCTGGTTTTGTTGCCTTAATTTGCCAAATAACCTTAACTATGAAATATTGGCCCTACAGGGCAGCCCCTGTAAATAAAGCCCCTGGTTTATTTCATTCTAGTTTTGCTGTTTAATGGAAAATAGAGCATTGCGAACAATTCTGTCTGTCCTTGTGCTGACTGTGACGACTAATTGATGATGACTTGGCGCAGATTCTGAGCACCCCAGCGGGCGGGTTCCCTGGCTCCGGGGCTCCGTGGGCTGGGAGCTCCCCCCACCCCTGAGCCCCCGCCCCCACGGAGCAGTGCTCTTGTGGGCCTGCTTTTCTGCCCAGCAGTGGGACTCTGATGAGGTCACTAGAATAACAAGCCTGGGAGCTTGGACCTAGGAAGCCATGTGCCTTTTCTTTGAGCTTCTTGTGGGAAAATGGGGATCGGAAGCACCTGTGACTGCACTTATCTCATTTTCGCAAACAGGATTTCTGCTGGGCCTGCAAAGTGAGGCCAAATTGATAGTTTTGAAGAGAGAAAGTGCTGGCCACTGGCAGGGATTAAACTCTTCTGTTCAGCCTTCAGCGCCTGGGAGACTGTCTTTAGCAACTGAACGGGTATTGCGGATGTGAATGCTGGTGGCCCGGATTCCTGTCTCAGGAGCTGCTTGGCGTGTGTGTATGCCCGGAGCTCCTGCTTCTCTTGCACGTCAGGGGCGCTGCGCTGAGCCGGGAAGCAGAGATCTGCCCAGCCAGGGTCTCAGCATTCCCGACCTGGGGCATTTTCTCCTGGAGGGACCTGTGAGTCCTGATGGCCACACGTCTTACAGAAGTGTCTTAGGTGGTCCTAAGTGAATCTGTGCGCTTCAGGGGCACACATCACCCACTGAAGTTGTGGCCAAACATCTCATGGGCACCTCTACATCTACACAAAGTCCAGTGGGCACTCTAGGAGCCCAGTGTTTGTGTCTCCCCTTCATATGCTGAAGCTCCAACCCACAGTGGGGCGTTATTAGAAGGTTGGGCCTTTGAGGTTCAAGTTTAGATGAGGCTATGAGGGTGGAGCCCCATGATGGGATTAGTGTCCTTAGAGGAAGTGGAAGAGAGAGAAGAGCTGAGGAGAGGCCTTGTGAGCACACAGCCAGAAGGTGGTCCTCTGCAAGCCGTGGAGCGAGCCCTCACCAGCACCCCATGGGCTGGCACTCTGATCCCCCCCTTCCAACTTCCAGAATTGCAGTAAAAAAACTGCCTGTGGTTTCAGCCACCTCAGACTGTGGTATTTTGTTAGGAGAGCCCAAGTGGACTAGGGCAGGCTCAGTGCCTCTCCTTGGGGGGTCTTACCTGATCTGTCAGTAGGGGTTGATAATGTTGTTCCTTTCTTTTTTGACCTCTGACCCCGTGCTCACCTGGATTTACCTTTACCTTTCTCAAGTTCCTTGCAGCCCCTGCTTCTTCTACCCCTCCCTGAAAGGTTAGGATTCCTCAAAGTCCTACTCTCTCTTCTCTTCCGCCCACTGTCAGGACACCTGGCTCCTCTCATTGGGGTCTGCGGACCAACAGAGGCCTCCCTTGCGAGTTTATCAGAAATTTACCTCTCAGGCCCTATGCCAGACCTGCTGAATCTGAATCTGCCATTAACAGGGGTCACCCACAGAAGGCCGAAAGGCCTATTCTTCAACATCTCAGTGGCCAGTGGTATGCCCTGACACCAAGTGTAGGTCCCAACACCAGATCTCTCTCCTGGGCTCTAGACCAGTTTATCCAACAGAGCCCTTGGTCTGGCCACTTCAGGGTCCCACAGGGATATCGAACTTTGCCGGGTCTAGAGTTTTATTCCTTTTTTTCAAATATGCTCCTCTTCCTTTGGGCAACCAATAGAAGATAGGGGTTCTCCAGAAACTTCTACTTTAGAACTCCCATTTAACCTTGTACTCCTGGTTAAATGGTTTCTTTGGGGTTAGGAGAGCTAACAGCCAGGCAATATGCTCCAGTCTGGCTGACCCATTGTTCAGCTCGCCTCTCCTGACTGATCAGTGCCGCTAATTGCCTTTTGTTAAATATTCTGAATATTGTTCATGGTGTCATGTTCAATTAGTAACTTGTCGAACTTTTTTCCTCTGTAGTAAGTTTGAAAGTACACAGGTACTAAATAAATATTTTAAATTAGTATCATTTATTATATTTGTTATTACCTATAATATATTAAAGGTACTAGCACTTAATAAATATTTTTGATGGTGAGCAAGTAAGAAGTTCTTTGCCTGAAGTGCAAGATTTTCAGCATATTTGTGAATGACCATTGCTGTCCCAAAGGAAGTTTCATTGGGAATGTAGTGTGACCTGATGTGTCACATGATTGAATCCTACAACATCTGTGCAACAACAGAGGATTGGTGACATCAATTATAGCGCACTCATATAAATGCTTTGCAGCTATTAGAATGATCAGAGCACATTTACTAACATTCATGGTATCAAACTAAATGAAAAGAACAAATTACAGAAAAAAATGATTATAGTTTGGGATTTTTTTGAAGTGTGGTGAAATATATATAAGGTGCAATTTACCATTTTAACCATTTTAAGAGTACAGTTCTGGGACATTAAGTACATTCGTATTGTTGTGCAACTACCCCCACCATCCATCTCTAGCACTTTTTTTTTATCATTTCAAACTGAAACTCCATACCCATTGAACAATAATTCCCCATTCTTTGTCCATCCAGCCCCTGGCAACCACCATTCTTTCTGTTTCTATGAATTTGACTATTCTAAATACCTCACATAAATGGATGCATATAAGATTTGTCCCTTTGTGACTGGCTTATTTCACTTAGCATAATGTTTGCAAGGTTCATCCATGCTGAAATGTGTCAGAACTGCCTTCCTTTTTAAGGCTGAATAATATTCCATTGTGTATATATACCACATCTTATGTCTTCATTCATCTGGACACTTGAGTTGCTTCTACCTTCTGGTTACTGTGAATAATGCTGCTATGAATATGGATGTATACATATCTGTTTGAATCCCTGCTTTCACTTCTTTTGGTATACACCCAGCAGTGAAATTGGTTGATCACATGATAATTCTATTTTAAATTTTTTGTAGAACCACTGTATCATTTTCCTGTGGAGGCTGCACCCTTTTACATCCCCACCAGCAACGCACAAGCGTTCCAGTTTCTCTGCATCCTGGCTGACACTTGTTATTCTCTGGTTTTGTTTTTTTGTTTATGATAATCATTGTGATGGATGTGAAGTCTCAGTTTTGTTTTTAATAAAAAGATGTATTTACAGCGGTACCTGGGTGGCTCAGTCGTTAAGCATCTGCCTTCAGCTCAGGTCAGGATCCCAGGGTCCTGGGATCGAGCCCCGCATCGGGCTCCCTGCTCAGTGGGAAGCCTGCTTCTCCCTCTCCCACTCCCCCTGCTTGTGTTCCTGCTTTCACAAATAAATAAATAAAATCTTAAAAAAAAGATATATTTACATACATATATGATATAAAAAACATTTCTTCAAAGGATTTACTCCAAATAAAAGCAGTGCCTTTTGGGTGGCAGGATACAGATGATTTTTATTATTGTCCTTTTGCTCTATTCTCTCCTTTTTCTGCATTAAGGATGTATGATATGTGTATTTAAGAACGCCTGAAGCTTGGTCAAGCCATATGAATTCAGGTGTTGGCAGTAACTCCTGGTTGTCCCCGGCTGTGCAGCCTTCACGTGGGCCTCCTACCTGCTGATTTTGGACTTGGCATCGCCCCTGTCATGGGGCCACTCTTCACGTTGAGGCCGTCCATGGATGCTCCCACACTCGAGGCCTGGCTGCCGCTCATTCCTTTGCCCAGTGAAGCAGCACCAGGCTCTCTTGGCAGGAAACTATTACAACCAGGTCTCAGCACATGGCTTTCTGGTGCCCTAGACCACCTTCCTCCCCCAGTTGGATTTTTAGCACAAAGAAATCTCCTTTTTGGGTTATGTTTGCTCAGCAAGACTTTGGCTGGTCATCTTAGTTGATTACAAATGAAAGGGAAAGTTACTTTCTTCCTAGTCTGTGAATTATATATTCTGTAATTTTCCAAAGAGTTTCAAGGCTCATTCATCACAAGAGTCTGTGTCGGCTTCAAAAGCAGTAAGGATTGCCTATGTACCAGTTCAGAAAGAGCCAAAAGACATCCTTTCACGGAGCAAACGGCTACATTTATGCAAAGAAGAGTTGTCCAGTTTACAATAATATAATTCATTCCTTTCTTTTTTTAATTACTATATTGAGTCATGTGCAGGCTGAAAGGGTGGCTTTTCTGCTTGTTTTTGAAGGATCAGGAGGGCTTGGGGACAGGTGTTAAGGGGAGGCTTCAGCGAAGGCTCTCTGTACTTGGGATTGGGTGTTAATCAATTATCTGTGACCTTTGGTGGGAAACTTTTCTTGATGGTTTTGTTTTGACGTGATGATTCTGGCTGCCTAGTCTGAAGCAAAGTCGAAGAGACTGTGGAACGGTCCAAACTTGAGCTGTGAGCACGGGCACTGGTTTCGTGCACATGTGCAAAAGACTGGTAAGATCTGAAGACTAAGGCTGGGGCCTCCGAGACCTGGAAGGAGTTGAAGCTGAGGACAAATCGTGTATCGGGAGGCACAGGAGCAGTTCCACATCCTCATCCTGTTCCTTCTGGAGAAGGCATCACGGTTCCTTTTGTCTCAACGTTTCTTCCTGCGCCCAGATTTCTCACGGACGTCTCAAAAGAGAAGCAGTCGAGGACTTTGGGTTTGGCTTTGGGCCCGCTTCCTCCCTCATTTCCGGCCCCCCAGCTCGCAGGCTCCTCTTCCTCCGCGCCTGCCATTGCTTTCTGTTGCCGTAACCCCACCCGGCACGGGCCTCGGCGGCCCACCTCGCCTGGGGACAGCTGCAGACTCCGCTGCAGGTGCCCTTCCTGTCCACAGTCTGACTGTGGGCCCAGCTTCTCGGGTTGCACTGAGCACCCCCACCCCCGGACCGGCCCCGTGGTTTTCCCAGTGACTGCCTCTGACTCATCCACTTGTCCCTCTTCCTTCTTTAGGAACGCACTGGCCGGTCCCTCCCGTCTTTCCCCGCAGGGTCCCACCACCTCCTGTCCAGTCTGTTCATCACCATGTGCATCGGCTCAGAGAAGGCAGCCAGCCATTGGGAGAGGTCCTTCACAGGCTGCGGGGAGGGGGGAGCGGAGGCGGGACTTCACAGGGAGCTGTTATCATTCTAGGTGGTACTGGGATAGCAACTATGGATGTGAGAGGCCATTCCGTTAGCTGTTCGTGAGTTTTCTCCTTACCAAAGTGAGTCACCACCTCATTTTAAAATCTTCAAATAAAAACAAGGCCATGTTTACATAATGAGGTTAATCAAGGACCTACCACTTCTGTAAGACATAGTTAATATAAAAAAGTAATGAAAAAAAAGGCCAGTTACATGAGAAATAAGTCATTTTGACGTATTTGTAATTTAATAAGATTTGTTATTCAAAGAGAGGGTTGCGTTATCCTTTTTTTTTTTTTTTATCCTTTTTAAAGCCTGTTGTTTTGAATGATGTAGGGCTGCTTTTGAGAACATTCACTGGAGAGAAATGAACTCAGTGCTTGTCTGTTTTGACAAGGTACTTCTTACCAAATAGGAACCCCTTGACCCTGACCTCAGATTGTAATTTTGATTGTGGGTAGAACACGCGTTTCCTCTGAGCTTTGCCAGGCACTGTTGCTTCTCATTTTTTAAATTTTTGCTGCAGAGGTAAGAGAGAGTTGACTGCTGGCTTCTTTGGACAGATGGAGGTCTAATGGATATGAAGTTGGGGAATTCCTGATCCTCTGCCAAATTAATATTTATAAGCATCGTGTTGGTCTCAGTCTGTGGCAACTAATGTGATTTGGCAGCTGGAAACTTAAATGTATGCTCTTTATGGAATGGGTATTGACTTTATTGATGCCTGGCAAATGCATAGCCAAGATGAGTGATGTTTATTTGCTTCTGTAATCCCAAGGGCTCAAGGTACTTGACACATTTTTGATAGCCCTCCAGTGCCTGGCTCTGAAATACTGCAAACCCCTGGGCAAGATGCTGAATTCTCAGGAGCATTGCCTGTCAGCTGGTGAACGTATGCAGGATCCAGTTCTCAGTCGTACCAGAAATATTTCTGTGGGCGTCCCTCCTGTCTGAATTCCAGGATCAGATGGTGATTGTGCGGGCTGTATATTCCCCTCACTCCTCTCATGCAGGGCTTTTCAGCAGTTGTGAATGTGTGAGTAGCCAACCTATATAACTGAAATGAAAAGCACTTGTAAGGATCAAATTGTCTTCTATTTATGAGACAATCTTTCATTTTCAATAAATATTTGTTGGGGGCTTGCTAAATGTTAAACTTGTTCTAGGTGCTGGGAACCCAGCAGCATTTAAATAAAATAGGCAAGATTCCCTCCCTCATGGAGCTTACAGTTTTGTCATGAAGGCAAATAATAAACAATTAAATTAATGAATGAGACTTCAAATAGTGGTAGCTATAAGGAAATGAAAAAGCCTAATTAGTTAGAGAGTTACTAAGGGGTTAGGGAGCTTAGCGGACATCGTAAATTATTATGGTGGGGAAGGGCTATCTTAGAAAGGGGCATCTGACCTTAGATCTGAATGACAAGAAGGAGCCATCTATGGGAAGATGAGGCATGAAGGGGCTTTCAAGGCATGAAGGGGCAAGTGCAAAGGCCATGAGGCAGAAATGAATTTGGCAAGATTTCAGAGAACAGAAAGAAGGCATAGGACGCTACTTCTTCATGACTGAGGGGAGGAGTAGTAGAAGGTAACATTTGAAGATTTGAAAAGGATCATATTATTCAAGGTCTTATGGATTATAAGGAGGTTAGGTTGTAGTCTCAGGGCATGGGGGAAACCATTAGAGAGTTTTAAGCAGGGGAATGAGATGATGTGATAAATAGTGCTGCCTACTACCCGACTTTGCATTTATAGTCCATAGTCTTTCCTTTTTGTATCCTGACTTTTTAATATATAACATTCTAGAGGTTTTATAAATATTTTATATTATATATGTTTGGTAAAAATGGAGTAGATCATGCTTAGTTTTATAACTTAATTCATTCACATATCTATAGATCTGGAATAACTTTCCTTGTCAGTAATTATACTTCAGCCTATCATATATAAATGAGAGATCATAGCTAATGTAATTAACCTCAGTCAATTGAACTAGTAAATGTTATGGTCTTTCTTTTTACTGGTTATAAAAGTAATGCTTGTTTCTTGTTATATTTTTTGTTTTTGTTTTTTTGTTTCTTGCTATATTTTTAAGTACAGAATTAGATAAAATAAAAAATTGTACCTCTTTCTAATTTTATCTTATGTAATCTGAGTGCCCTTATAATTTACAATTTGGAGAGAATAAATACATAGTTAACATGCGTACGTAAAGTATGGTTTTGACCTCAATAAGAAAATGTTATTTTATATGTTATTAGAAAGGGTGTCCTTTAATTAAGAGATACATGCTCTTTTTTTTTAAGATTTTATTTATTTATTTGAGAGAGAGAGAGGGGAGGGGCAGAGGGAGAGGGAGAAGCAGACTCCCTGCTGAGTGTGGAGCCTGTGGGGCTCGATCCCACAACCCCAAGATCATGACCAGAGCCGAAGTCAGACGCTCAAGCGATTGAATCACCCAGGCACCCCAAGAGAAACATGCTCTTAATGAAATCATTTTGGGTTTTCTTTTTCTTTCTGATGTCTATACCCTTCTAATTCTTAAATCAGTAATTGCACACAGGACAGCAATAGCATGTAGTAGGATGCATGCTAGATTGAGAGTCAGGAGATCTGAATTTCATTCCACTCTGCTTCTAACCAACTGTGTATGCTTGGGGAGACTGGGGCTCCTAGCTAGGCCCCGATCTAGTGCTTTTTCCCCTGCACCATGTGGAATTCTCCCCCTGCGCTTGCCACTACCCTTGTTGCACTGATGTGCTTTCCAACTTAAGCTAAAAAGACCTGGTCTTTGAGTTTTCAGAAATTTGATACAAAAATGTGATATACAATAGTTTGATTTTGAATAATATACATTTCTTATTAGTATAGTTACATGTTAACTTCTGAATTTCTTTGTTTTTACCTGTGTTCTTTAAGAATACATACATAAAAGCAAAGAAGCTGGATATTCTCCTTGACCCAAGGAGAGCGTGTTTATCGATGTGGCGCATGACCAGATAGGATGATTCTGAACGGACACAGCATGTGGATCTAGTAGTCCCCCTGTATCCTTGGGGGATGCATTCCAAGATCCCCAGCAGATGCCTGAAACCAGGGATAATACTGAACCCTATTTATATTATGCCCCGCTCGTTTTTTTAATTCCAAGAGGTTTTTTGGGTTTTTTTTTTAAGATTTTATTTATTTATTTGACAGAGAGAGACACAGTGAGAGAGGGAACACAAGCAGGGGGAGGTTTTTTTTAGTTTCTGAATGTTTCTTTATTATAGCCTCCTTTTCCCATTTCATTTATGAGCTGTCTTTTCTTTATGTCTCTGAGGATAATAACTATAGTGGTTTTAAAAATTTTTTCTTTAGGGGCTCCTGGGTGGCTCAGTCGGTTGGGCATCTGCCTTCGGCTCAGGTCATGATCCCAGGGTCCTGGGATCGAGCCCCACATTGGGCTCTGCTCAGCTGGGAGCCTACTTCTCCCTCCCCCTCTGTGACTCCCCCCTGCTTGTGCTTTCTCTCTCTCTGTCAAGTAAATAAATAAAAATCTTTAAAAAAAATTTTTTTTCTTTCGTGTCCTTGTCTTTTCCTTTTATGCTCTGAATTGTCCTTATTGCCTCTGAGTTCATTACCCCCCCCCCCACTCCTGAATCGTCCATGCCAGCTCTTATATTAGAGGCTTTTAGCTGGTGATCTTTGGTTGTCTATTCATTTAGGAATGAGACACTAGGAAGCTGATTAGGAGGGGAGGACTTGTGAATTGTCAGCTGCATTGTGATGAGCAGGTTTGTTGGATTTAGTTCCTGCATCTCCCAAGTGACAATGCCTTTTTTCTCAGTGTGGTCAGTTCCTCCAAGAATATATCTTTGTCTTTTGCCTGGAGGTTAGAAGACTGGCTGCTAGTCAAATGGGGCCAGGGTGTTTTACCATTCAGCATGATTTTTATTTAATCCTCTTGCGTTCATGTGGTGCCCCCCCATTCTAGCTCTGTCTGCTGTCTCCAGTAACATAGTGTGCAGCGTTTCCACAGAATAAAATCTAGTTTTTTTTCCAGAGAAGGGATGGCTAATGGTCTAGGGGGCAAGAACTTTTAAAGACTTTCCATTAATGCTCCATTTTTTTTCTTTAAATTTTTTATTGTTATGTTAATCACCATACATGACATCATTAGTTTTGGATGTAGTGTTCCATGATTCGTTGTTTGTGCATAACACCCAGTGCTCCACGCAGAACGTGCCCTCTTTAATACCCATCACCAGGCTAACCCATCCCCCCACCCCCCTCCCCTCTAGAAACCTCAGTTTGTTTTTCAGAGTCCATCGTGCTCTATTTTTAACCCCATCCCATACTCACTGCCTTTAGAAACCTCTGTTCCTTCATTCCTGACACTTACTGGGATTCTGCAGTTGGCTTACTTCTTACTGTATTCCTTCCATGTTGGATCAACTTCCAGTTCCCTGTGTGCTGCGTTGTATACCGTCTTTCTGTTCACTTCCAGCTTCCCAAACGTGGCTTGCATCTTTTACCTGCTGTCCCTTTCTCTCCTGTGCCCTTTATCTTTGTGGCTTCTTTCTTTTTTATTTCTTCATGATTAGTGGTGTTTTAGGAGAGAGTAGATATAAGCATGCATGTTCAATCTGCTATATTAAATTGGAAGCTGAATGTACCACAACTTATCCAACTGATTGAAAACTTATTCCAGTGTGTTTGCAGTTCTAACTAATGCTGATGTGCCCTTATACAAACATATCTGCGCGTATTGGGGGAGTGTTGCTGTATGACATGCCTAAACTAGAGTTCAGTTAAACTTTTGATAGAGACTGCCTACTATGACTCAAAAAAATTGAATCAACAAATACTATTAACAGTGTGAGATTGAACACATGTTTTTATTCATGAACCATCTCTATGTCCTCCTTGATCCTTGACTGACAGACTTCTTTGTTGGATGGAAAACATTCTACTTAATAATTTTGGCAGACTTTCATAGTAGAGAAGTGAAAATTTCAATACTAAACATTACTGTATTGTAGTTCATTCTTCAAGAAAAAAATCATATCGTGTGGGTGGTTAGTTACCCACAGGAATGGAACCAATATGATTACTTGGGTTTTCTTTATTTCTACTATGTTCTTGTGGCTCGTAGTACTTCAGTCTCATAGGCTTCCAGAATTTTAAGCACTAAGGGAACTGATGATTGATGTGGTAATCGTCTGCTTTGACAAAATTGCTTTAGTGAGAACCCTTCATTTGTCTGTTTCACGTTATAAATTCATTCTCCCGATTCTTCTACTTCTGACGTGGCTGCTGGCCCATCTGATTATATGAGTGTTTGTGCAAAAGGAGATAACAATGTGTTTGTTTAGGCCTGTAGAACATGGGTAGTATAAGTATGTGGGATGGAGAGCCAACTGAGGAATTTGGAAGAAATTGAGAATTGGGAAGAACCACAGATGGGGAGTTTGACATCTTTGGGTTTGCATCCTGCCTCAGCCACAAATTCCTGCATGATCTTGGAAAATCATCTAGGTTCTGAGCCATGAAGAACAATGATTACGAAAACTAGATATGATTTTTGGGTGCAAGTGACAGAAATCAAATGCAACATGACCAAAAACAAAAAATGAATTCATCGGTATACTTAACAGAGAACCCCAGGGTCAGAGTTTAGACATAGCCGAATTCAAATGTTTACACAATTTCAGAAATATGTATTTCTCTCTCACTCCTTCTCTTTCCTGGGTTGACTTCATTTTAGGTGGGGGTCCCTCCAAGTAGAGATAAAAACAGCTACCAGCAAACTCTATAGATCCATTCTGGGACTTGGGAACCCTGTGTAAAGAAAGCACTCTTTCCCAGTTATTTCAGCAAATGGCCCATGGCTGACTTTCTAGTCGAGCTTGGCTCACAAGTCTCTGGATAAATCAGTATCTCCAATTGGCCAGGCCTCTCCAAGAGCGTGTAGGTTCCCAAGGCATGTGAACTGAGAATGGATAGGATGCCCAAAGAGATCTGCTGTTGCCCAGAGGAAGGGCCATGGGTGCTGGGCAGAAAGAGAAGCAAGAGCTGACCATTACCCTTCTCTGTTTTTCTCACTAGAGGGTTGGAGGCTGAAATATAGTAATATTTTCAATTATAAGCTCCATAGTGCTATATAACCAATGTAAGGTATTCTTTTTATTCCATTTTATGGATACTCAACTATAACTAAGTAGTACAGATTAACCCACACAAATTATTTATAGTTAATTTTTGCAAGTTCTTTTAGGTCTGGTTGGGTTGTCCTCATGCTTGTTCCTAAACTGGTCTCGTCTCAGGCCATATGAGCTGAAAGATAACTTCAAGGGAAGGTCAATAATAACCTTTAGTGGATAGTCTGTGTACTTTTATCATCATCTATATAGAGTCTTGTTTAAAATGCCTTGGTCAATGAAATAATGGTCATGACAGATTATTCTGTCTTGGTATATAACAGTTATAGCCAATGAAGATACACACAGTTTTTAAAACAGTGAAATTGATCTTTTGTTTGCTCATAAGTATGACACCAGAAACAAAAGAAGCCAGTGGGAAGACATGGTTATCATGTTAACACAAAATGTGACAGCATCGTCCAAATAGTCCCTTTTTCTCTTCGTAAGCCATTTTGATATTATCCATGAATTGGTTTAAACTTTTCTTGAATCTGTTTATACTTAAATTGGTATGGCCTCTGGAGATGAGTTCCGTAACTTTTTTGTAGGTCCTATCAATATGCCTCATTTTGTGTAGATGGTATCTGGAATGAGCACTACTTACAGAATGTAATAAAGGTGCAACTTTATTTTTCATCTCCTATTTTGCTTTAGAACTTGTTCAGTGAGGAATAGCCCTCTGCCATCTCTGAATGAAAACCTGGACAGGTACCATGGCTCTCCATTCATTCTTGGGTTATGGGTGGTCCCTTGGTCACCCCAAGTCACAAACACAGTCTTGATGCAGAAATTAGAATAGCTAACTCATGCAAATAATAAGAACATAGAATTTAATTTAATGCCAATCCTCACCTTCTCCCCCAGGCAGGGCCACTAAAAAGTTGGCTGTTTGGAGTGGGAGAAGGGGGCATGATTCTTTCCCCTTTGCCAGCCTAATGTTTCTTCCTTACTAGGTTGTTGTAATTTTTTTTTTTTTTTAGCTCCTCTAGAGCCTGACTCAAGTAGAAGAGGGGATTAGGAGAACAGGGCACAATCTTACACTTGTCACTCTTTATCTGGTGGGTGATGTTTGTTTGTTTGTTTTTGGTTCTTGTTTTTTGTTTTTTGGGTTTTGTTGTTGTTGTTGTTGTTGTTGTTTCATTGGTTGGTTGGTGTTTTGCTCAACCCTTCTAGGCCAATACCTGTGAGGCATGTAGTGCTTCTCTTCTGGCTGGTTGCAACCTCCTTGGCTCCTGGTTCTCCAGCAGTTATGGACCTTTGGTTTTAGAGAAGCACCCCACCCCCACCCCAGCAGGAAGCCCACCTGGGCAGGACTATAATGGCTCCAGGCAGCTCTTTCCTCAGCAGGGTCCGTGCCTGACCCAGGGGAAACTCTGCTGCACTTGTTGAGTCATCTTGAGAGAGGGGGGAGTGCCACTCTCCTTTGTGCCAAGGTCAAAGCCGAGTGTCAGCCACTCTTCTGATTCCCTGGGCTTGGAGTCAGATCCCCCTCCATTGTGTTTCAAATGCAGAGTCCCAAGTAGGCCCCCCAATGGTTTCACTGGCATCTTACTTTTCCTAAGCTTGAGGCAGGGTGGGGGCATCCCCCCATCTCTAAAAAAAAAAGTTGTCTTTTAAAAAAAATCCTCTTTTTGATTTCCACTCTCTCATCTCTTTTGTATTTTCAAAGCTGGGTAAGGAGCCCAAGAGCTGTGCAATTAGAATTTGGGGGCGGGGGGTAAATTCTGGAGATAGTCATCTAGCCTGTCACAGTAGAATTTCACATTTATTTTACTGGATGTTTCAGATGAGACTTCAACATTAACATACTTGTGGTATGATTAAAAAAATATATTTGGTCTTTTTCCTGGCCCCTGGCACAGCACTCCTAAAACTCTTGGAATTTCCTGAGTGATAGGAGAATGTCTTTTGTTCTTCATAAGGGACCCCTTTCAAGCATACCTGAGTTAGTGCTAATGAGGTAGCTTAGGGTGGGGCGTCTGGTATCCTCAGGATGGGTCTGGTCACTAGAACATCATGTGATTTGGACTTTCAGCCCTACTCAGTGATATCCTGGGAAGGGAGAGAAGTGGGCTGGAGATTAGACTCTAAAACAACTCTTTAACAAGATTTGGAGAGCTTCCAGGTTGTTGAACACATTCACATGCATGCACCTGCCAGGAAGGTGGCTCACCCCAACTCCATAGACAGAAGCTCACAACTCAGGACCCTTCTGGACATTGCCCTAAATACCTTTCTATCTGGTGGTTCATCCGTATCCTTTGTAATAAACCAGTAAACATAAATAAAGTGTTTTCCTGAGTTCCGTGAGCCGTTCTAGCAAGTTATCAAACCTGAGGAGGGGGTTGGGGGAACCCCAGTTTCTAGCTGATCGGTCAGGAGTACAGGTGAACTTGAGATGGCATCTGGAGTGGGGGCAGTCTTGCAGACTATGCCCTTTAACTTGTGGGGTCTGATGCTGACTCTGGGTTGATAGTGTCAGAATTGAAATGTGGACCTGCCATCGTGGAGGATTGTTGGAGAGTTTGAGAATCAGAGAATATTGTTTCATGTATAAGCCACCGCAATCTCTTTTGGACTTCAGGAATTGCCAGCAGGTTCTGAGATATGTTGAAGTCCAGATTCATCATACCTACTCATCATGATTTTGTAATATTCAAGCCCATCAACCTTTGATTTCTTTGCCTGTTGAAGAAGAGTCCTATTTTTAAATTCCTCTTCCTATGAAGACCCTTCATGTCTTGAGACACTGTGGTCATCTACCTCTGACCCTTCTGAAATTGTTGTCTTTTTCTTGGTTTTCAGATGAACAGAGCTGTAGCATTATGGATGCTGATGTTTGATAAAGGGGAATTATATTTTTTAGTTTGTTCCTATTTCCCCTTGATGATGACCAGCAATTATATTGACTCTCTTGATCATAGGAGCGCATTGAACTGAACCTTTCTAGTCAACAGTAACTTTTACACCAATGACTAGTCAACAATTACTTTTACACCTTTTTTTCATCATTTCTGAAATAATAAACCTTATTATATGCTCACCTGTTTACATACATGTAATCCAATGTTGACTCAAAAGGAAATATATATCTGAATGATTAATATCATTTTCCTCTTAAAAGCAGCCACAGTAGGAATTTTTAAGGTCAACCTATCATTGTTCACAATATTTTGGAGCCTCGTTTTTTGAAACTACTTTAAACCATTAGGATATTCTTTTGAATATCATCCACAGTGGCTATTCACTCTAAGAAAGTGACTGTGATTTTTGGGAACACCAAACATTCACTGGGAGCCACGTCTGGAGTGTGATATTGATGATCACATTGAGCAGTACTGTTTTGGTCAAAATAGTATGTCTGTAAAAGGATGGGCCTGGTTTCTTTATTTAAATGAAAACAATACCAAGATTAATTTTAAGGGTTTTTTTGACAATGATAATGCCTCTGATATTAATATGCCCACATTTTCTAGAGATGACTATTTAAAAGTAAAAAGCACAATCATTCTTTCTTTCCTCATGAAAGACTCCTTCTGTGAGGCTGTACAGTATCCATGCTGACAGGGATGAAAGCCACACCCTAGTCACTTCTGACATGTCCATTTTCATTTTGACTCTTGTCACATCAGAGCTTCTACTTATCCTGATACTGTGCAGAATAATCTCAACCAGACCTTGCTGTCTCTGGGTAAAGCCTGTATCTTGGTTCCCCGTGAGCTCTCTGTGTCCTAGGCCATAGCCTTCCTCCTTATTTCTTTTATAAGAGGGAGGTGGTCCTTTGGGAATCCATACTGCTCAGAGAAGAAGCATCTCTGGATTTCTAAGGCATCTGGTGGGAAACTGTCACTCTGGTTGGTTGGTTGGTGCTCCTATCTGAGGCATATGCATTACAGTGACCAAATTAATTAAAACTAGATTATTTTATTTTATTTTTAAAGATATTTATTTATTTATTTATTTATTTATTTATTTATTTATTTGACAGACAGAGAGAGTGCACAAGGAGGGGGAGTGGCAGAGGGAGAAGCAGGCTCCCCAAGGAGCAGAGAGCCCGATGTGGGGCTCGATCCCAAGGCCCCAGGATCATGACCAGAGCGGAAGGCAGCCACCTTACTGACTGAGCCACCCAGGTGTCCCAAAGCTAGATTATTTTAAAACTTCACTGAACCTGTCCCACAGTCTATCAGTTTGAGGGAGAGAGGGTTTCACTGCTAAGCTCTTATTAGCATTTCCATAGGCACAGAATCAATTCAGGAAGGAAAGTGAAATTCTGCTAACCAAAATCATGGTACCATGATGCCGAGCTCCACCAACAATGAAGAGCAGGTACCCAGATCCTCTTCTGAAAGACCACCATGTATGTGAGTCCCTGACCACAGTGCCTGGCCCGTAGATCAATGTTCACAAAACAGTAGCTGTTGCTATTATGATGATATTCACCTACAGAATTAAAATGTTGAGTTGTCTTTTTCTGCCCCACCGTTCTGGGCATTTCCTTTAAATACCCAATTAGTCAAATGTTATTTCCCCTTAGAGAAGCCTGGTTGCCTTGCCTAGGACGGCCATGCTCGTTAGGAGGAATCTGACCCTTTGTACAGATCGCACAGAGCCTATGGCCTCCTTCCCAGCCAGCCGTGAAGGGGGTCCGTGGTGGCCCCCACCAGCTGTCTGAAGCACTGCCCACTGGCAGTAAAAGAGTCTGCACATCACCCCGTTCTTCCAGATTTCATCCTTGAGTGCCTTTTGCCCTGCAGGGGTCGATTCACTACCAGCAAGCACACACATCTCTTCTGGAACACTGTGTATTTACTGTTTTCTGACCTAGGACCTTTGACCTACCAACTGCAAAAGTAACTTTTCCTCAGAGTCACATTATCCATATGAGAAGCAAAGCTGAGGAAAAGAGAGATAAGGGATCAAGGAGGCCTCTGTTTCCGTAACACTCATTTCCTTTTCTCTCTGTTTTTAGACTTGTTTCTACCTACGTCATGTCACAGTCACATAATTTACATATGTAAATCACAAATTGCATTTGACTCTGGCTTTGACAATTTTTCTTCCCCAGAAATGATTTTTCTTTTGAATCCTGAGCCTCCTTCTTTGACTGAGGTGAGGGGATGCCCATTTCTCAGTCTTTGTGGACTTTTTCTTTTTTCATAGATAGAAGGAAACCGTATGGGGCTCTTACATGCAACCCCAGACACTCCTCGTTGCCAGGCCGTGAGGGGCTGCCCACCAGCCCTGCAAGACACGCATCATCCATCTTTGGAGACCCAAACAGCTCCTTAAGAACTCTTTCAGCTGATGGCCACAAATGCTAGAGATTTCAGCCTCTGCTCTGGTTTACTTAATAAAATGACTCCAAGCTTTTGAATTTTCTGGGTGTTTTTATTTTTTTATCTTTCTCTCTGTTCTTTATTTCTTTTTGTCAAGGTCATCTCTATTGCTCCTAGACCCATAGCAATGATCTCACCCTTGGTTACAGATCTGTCTGTGATACCATCCCCCCCGCCCTGCACTGTGACTACTGCTTATCATTGGTGGGCCTGAAACCCATAGCTTGTTCATGTAGAATGCACGGTAAGAATACACTGGCCTTTGGAATGTGGACTTCAGCCAATCATCAGCCTTTTTTTGCTGTTCTTAATTGGCTGTGTTTTTAAGAAATGAGAAGTCCAATAAATTGAATTTATATTATTTGACACTCGATTCTCAGTGAGAAATACTGGTTTAACACATGAGTGATTAAGTAGACACAAAGCTATAATTTTCAATCTTATAGATGACTGTTTTGTTGAAATCAAAATGTTTATTTTCTCTGTTCAGATTATTCTTGTTCCAAGATTCTAAAACTATCCAATATAACTCAAGCCTTTATTTATTCTTATCCTGAAGACGTTAATTCCTTTTCCCCTTGCCCCCAGTGAGGACAATTTTGTCATAGTCAGCATTCTCTCAAAAAGTTTGTCAGGGGTGCCTGGGTGGCTCAGTTATTAAGCGTCTGCCTTCGGCTCAGGTCATGGTCCCAGGGTCCTGGGATCGAGCCCCACATCGGGCTCCCTGCTCCGCGGGAAGCCTGCTTCTCCCTCTTCCACTCCCCCTGCTTGCGTTCCCTCTCTTGCTATGTCTCTCTCTGTCAAATAAATAAATAAAATCTTAAAAAGTTTATCAAAGAAGAGGGAATGATATTCTCATGTGAACCTAAAATGCCACATGAATGTCACATTCTCATTCCACCCAGTGCAATTGTCCTAAGGTGGACTTTTTCATTCCCTGTTACTTACCCATAAAATATTACAACACTTTCTAAGAGGAAAACAAACTTGAAAATTGTAGTAAAAGACCATGCTGGAATAAATATCTTTATTTTACGCGCACACACACACACACACACACACACACACACGCTGTACCACACATATATGAAGAAAAAACAATAAAAACTAAATCCTGTCAATTGAATCTTTCTTTAGACAACCTTAAAATATGATTAGAAAGGTTTTCTTTCCACAGGTAGATTTCTTGTTTTCGCCCTGTTGGGAAGAAAAGACATGAGGGGTGGCCTTTAATTCATGTGTGAGGAGTGGTCCCAAAGCAAAGCCTCCTCAAAATCTTGACAAGTTGGAATAAAGACAGCAAGCATGACAAATATATTCAATGTGAAATGTCACCTCTGTCAACTACATAAGAAAGCCTGTATAAACTGATGGAAAATGGAAAAAAACCGCAAGTCCACACTTAGTTGCAAGTCTGTAAAAATGATTTTATTACTTTTTATAAGAAGGCTTGAGTCTTCCAAGAAATTCAGAAAAGAGCATTCATAATCCTACTTTCTTCACACAACTGCCTTCTATTTTTGTGCATTGCTTTCTCATCTTGTCTTTATGCATATGTATTTTCTGTAGTTGCACTCATAGCGCATACATTTTGTGTTCCGATTGTGAGTTAGCCCAGCATCAGTGTGGATTTGGTGCCGCTACAGTCCTCATGACCATCCCTGGGAAGGGTTTTGTTGGAATCCATGGCTGGGATGTGCCATCCGTGTATCTCTTAGGAAAAGTCATCAAAAGGGAAGAGAATGTGGATACAGATATTCGGTGCACAGATAATTGCCTGCAAAGAATTTCAGTGTGCATTTCAGTGTGCACTGCAAAGAAGTGAAAATTGGTTTAAACGGTCAAAAACCATGGTATTTCTTGGAAGTTTTCTTTGTCATTTTCTCTGCCACTCTCTGCCCATTATTGACCTCTTTTGTATTGTCTCTAGATCATAAGAAAAAGTTGACATAGCAATATAAAGTCATTGGGTGTCTCCTGGCCTTTTTTCCCTTTGGATGCTCTAGGAAGAGAAATATGGGTGCTTTCGTCTATGATGAAGATATTCATTTATTAATAATTTGATAATCGTGTCACTGTTTGAACTAGTAGCTGGCATAAGTTTAACTTAGGTAAGCATGTTTTTGAGTGTGGACTGTGTTAATAAAAGAATCTTTAAATAGGAGGGAGGTGCTTTTACATATACTTTGCCCTTTACTCCTCATGAGCCCTATTAGAGAGGAACTATGAGCTCAGATGTCCACGGCAGGAGTCTGGGATTCAGAAAGCTAGGCCGTGAGTCAAGGTCATTCAGCCAGTGGTTGTCTGAGCTGAGTTTCCAAGCCAGACATGTCTGAGCCACCGCAAGTGCACTGTTGTGTGTGCTTAACAATGTGATGCAGTGTTCATACTTGTGGCAGATCTTTTTTAAAGATTTTTATTTATTCATTTGTCAGAGAGAAAGGGAGCCCAAGCAGGGGGAACGGCAGGCAGAGGGAGAAGCAGGCTCCCCACTGAGCAAGGAGCCCGACATGGGGCTTGGTCCCAGGACCCTGGGATCATGACCTGAGCCAAAGGCAGATGCTTAAAGGCTGAGCCACCCAGGCGCCCCTTAAGGGCCTCTTGTAAGCCTCCTTCTCAGAGAATTCCCCTCTCAGAACATTTTTCATACCCAGCCTCCGAACATACATATTGCTCCAGCGTGAAGTCCCTGGACAGGGAAATGTGATGTCTTCTTTTGCAGTTTATAAAGTTTTACCTGATATAACTGTTACTCTCCCATGCTATCTCGATATAAAAAATTATAATAATCATAGAATATTGAAATCTTAAATTCTTCACCCCTCTCCTAATGTTCACAGAGGCAGTCTATAACAACGAGAGTGATAATAGCTAACATTTATTTGAATGCTTGTGCTGTGGGGAGATCCTGTGCTTCGTGATATAATATGGATTACCTCACTTCATTTTCCAGATAACTCCACAAGGCAGGAATGGGGATTTGAAAAGATCAATAAAAAACACTCATCTTTTCCCTAAGTTCAAAACCAATGTAGAGGCAGAAACAGGTATCCAACCAATGAAGATCAAAATGCCACCTTCAGTGCTTATGATACTGAGAATTGGGGAATGAGGCTTAGGACTACCAGCCAAGGAGGATTGCAATACTCTCCCCATAAGAAATACAGATTTACCTAATCACAATCCCTGCCACACCCAAACAACCACAGGCTGACTTGCAAGGGCACCTGCCCCTATTTCATCTGTAGCATGGAAGACCTGAGAAGGATGAGCCCTCTCTACTAACAGGCAGATCCCAAGTTGGTGGGGGACGGGGGTAACACAAGGAAGAGAAGGGCTGAACTGACCAAAAGTGCAGCCATATCTGTTTCTCCCAAAGTCACAAATCAGATAACCGCTTTCCTCCTATGGAGAAGTGTCAGCGAGGAGGGCAAGGAAGGCCAGCGGTGCCACATCTACCAAGGTGCCCGACACATGGAATCAATGCAAAGGAGGTCTTTGTCTCCAGGTGGAGGTATTGTCCACGGGTCTGTCCTGCAGATAAGGGAACCGAGGCACTGAGACACTCAATAAGAGCTTGCAGTTTGTGAGTAGCAGAGAAGTCTAAAGAGGGTCACTGTCAGGGACGGATGGAGCTGGGCCCGCTGTGGCAGGCTCTGACTCGGGTCAGGTACAAGACAAAGGGAAATTAAAGCGGGAAAGTGGATATGAGAGGCACACAAGCGGAAGTGGTAAGAGTTGGCCTCACTTGTTATGAGACCTGGGGAATTATCAAGGGGACTCAAGAGTGTTCTAGTATGCCTAGTTGGAAATGCTAAAAGCATTACACACACACACACACACACACACACACACACACACACACACACACACACACACACACACACACACATTTTGTTTCCAGGGGAGAAGAGCCTGTGCTTTTTTTTGGACATGTGAGTTTGAGGCACCTTGTAGGCTCTTGGAAACTTGAGGAAGATTGGCAGCAGAAATACAGGTGTTGGCATTGTCCCTTTAAAAGTGATTGCTGCCTGAAATTAAGGGAGCACTAAAGCAAGAGCAGCAAAAGAGGAGGTCAGTGTCACAACTGAGTTTTGTATTTGAAATAAGCCAAAAGATTTGAGTTGGTAACCCTCTTGTGATTTGATCTTGTTCAAAGGCAAGCCCACAATGGCTCAGGAATTGACCTCATCTTTCAACCATAGCCCTGGTGCATGACACAAGCTTGCAGCCCACCTTGGTGTGCAGGATGCTTCCATCTGTCCCTCTATGTCCACTGTCCGTCCATTTCTCCCCTGGGAGACTGACATGCAGGAGCTGCAGCCCCTGGGTCCCCCTTGGGTCCAGCCACCGAGAGGACTCAGAAGGCGTCAGGAGTGCGAGGCTGGTGTATTTATTTCCTTGGCTCTTTTACTGTCTGATCCTTGTGGCCTGACTGCTTTCCTTTGCCCAAGATTTTCTACGGTTAACTTTATAGAAGGTTCCAATAGTGGCTCTCTCCCTCTGCCCTTCAGGCCCAGAGGTGGTAATATCTTCCACTGTTCCTAGCCCCAGGGGACTCTACTGACCTTTGTTAGAGTTTATGAACACAGCTCACATCTTTATAAATGCCTTTGTTGAGGTTTCCCCAACTTCCTGGCCCCTACTAGGATAAATAATACACCTAATAAACCAGAAGGAATTTATGTTCTGTAAGGCACTAGCCCTACCCTTAATAAACAGAGGGGAGCTTCTAATCTGTGGGGTCTCTGACCTGGAAAGAGACGAGAGAATTAGTACAGGGTGTGCAAATCCACAGTACATGCAACACCGCCCATGAACAGAATAACATCTTACGCAGTTGTCAGGCTTTGTCAAATGTTTGTAAGTGCCTTAGGGTTTTATAAAATAAAATAAAATGTATTTGAAAATACCATGAAATTCATTTTAACAGATGTCTTTAAATATTTTTTTTCAAAAGATTTTATTTATTTCTCAGAGAGAGAGAGCACGAGCAGGGGGAGCTGCAGGCAGAAGGAGAAGGAGGTTCCTTGCTGAGCAGGGACCCGGATGCGGGACTCGATCCCAGGACCCTGGGATCATGACCTGAGCGGAAGGCAGACACTTAACTGACTGAGCCACCCAGGCGCCCCTTTATATATTTTCTTAATCAACAAATAACACTAAAAACATAACTGTTGCCATGTTTGGCTAAGGAAATATTTTATTTTATTTATTTACTTTTAGGAAATATTTTAAAATGTATAGAGTGAACTCACACGTGAAAAAGTTGGTTGAACACTACTTCCAAAGCTTTTGTTGTGAAAGTTCACCAGCCTTTTCTCTGGGTCCCAAACTAGGAGGGAGTAGAATGACTGGTTCAGTTCTAACTATTTCTATCAGGATGGAGACAAAGACGACCGCCCACATCTTGAAAGAATTTTTGTATAATCATTTCTAAGTTTTTCATTTCCAGAAAGAAATTCCGGTTCTCGGTCTTGCACTAAAGAGTACACCACATTCTCAGCTTTGGCAACACCTTGTCCTTTGTGTGACCTACCATGGCTCAAGCGGTGAGCAGAGTCTACAGAATGCAAAAATAAACATCTCTAAGGGCCTGTGGAATTTGATGGCTTGTGCAGTGTGGGGCAGACAGTGGGCCGAGTGCCAGGCTCTGTAGGTGAGCCCTCCAGCAACCCGCATGCATTTTTAGCCACTCTCTTGGTCACCAGAAAGGCCAAGCCATGATTAGAAGCTTGGGATTTTCAGCCCCGCGTCCCCCTCCCTTTTTCTGAGAGAGGGGAGGCGCTGAAAATGGAGTTAATAACTGATCACGTTTATGTGAGGAAGCCTCCATAAAATCCCAGTCGTGTGGGGCTCGGGGAGCTTCCAGGTTGGTGTACACGTGGAGGTGTGAGGAAAGTGTCATCCCTGGACAGGGCACGGAAGTCCTGGGGCCCTGCTCACATACCTTGCCCTACATGTCTCTGGCATCTAGATGTTCATCTGTATCTTTTATCATAGCCTTTTAGCGTAAACTGGTAAACATGAGTAAGTGTTTCCCTGAGTTCTGTGAGCCGTTCTAGCAAATTAGTGGAACCCAAGGAAGAGGTCATTGGCACTGCTGAACTATTGTTTGTTGGTCAGAAGCTCAGATGATATCCTTGGCATGTGACTGCTGTCTGAGGGTGGGGGGTGAGGGACGGTCTTCTGGGACTGAGCCCTTAAACTGTGGGATCTGACACTTTCTCTGGGTAGAAGTCAGAATTGAGTTGAATTCTTGGACACCCTGCTGGTGCTCAAGAATGGCTTCTTGGTGTGCGGGTGACTGGAAATGTCAGACGTGAAGTGTTTTGTGTGAGCAGTAAAGGAGACTCACGGGAGAGAAACACATAGTAGGGAAGAACTGGATTTTCCCTACACAGGAAGGAAAAATCTGAGTTTTTCCATTACATTGGCAGTGAAGTTATGTTTGCAGGTTTGGCCTGGTCTGGAGGCAGGGCCCGACCATGCTGGTATACTCCGTGAGATATATTCACTTAAGACTCTGTTACCCAGGTGCTGGGAAAGCTGGTTAATCTGGTTTGATAGTGGATAAAAAGAACAAAGAACGGATGGGTAATTTCTTGCCCCCATCCCTCAAGCTCCCCGTACCCCTTCCCCATGTGATTTGAGAAAACGTCCAGAACTCGAGAATTGGGGATGTTCATTCCCTAAATGTCTAGTGAGTGCCTGTTCTCTTCCAGGCCGTGTCTGAGGCACTGAAGCATCAAGGGTCCCCCACTCTTAGGGAGCTCACACTCCAGGCAGATCTGAGTTCTGCCTGCGCTGGCTTTCAAACACCGGTTCTCCACAACGCTGCATAACTCGAGGGGTTAACTTCTAGCTAAGTCAGAAATATCTGACTGGTTGCCTCTCCCATTCCAACAACATAGCGGTAGCCGTGATTACAGAGTGTGGAAAATGTTTTGGTATAGACAGCCAGCACTGTTCTTCAATAAAAGGCTCTCTGTGAATGAACAGAAAGATTCTGTGTGATGCATCTCAAGCCCCAAGCTTCTCTCTGCAGCCAAGAGGCCTCTGATAGAACATATTCTGACCTAATAATTCCATACGCTGTAAGAGTGCAAAATTAGAATTCAAGACTTCTGCAAGCCCACAGAGTTAGACACAAGAATTTATTCACTGAGCTACATCAGCTTTATACCAGACACTGTTCCAGGCGCAGGCATCACTGACTGCATGTTATACTTTTTATCAGAGAGGGCTACAGCCCAGGCCTGTCGCTTCTTCTACGTGCACTTCCAAAGAGGAAAGACAAGAGCTCCATCACTGCAGAGGACGGTAATTGGGGCCAAGCTCCTGGTTTTGAATTGCACCATCAACAAACTATTAGACGCAGAAGTAAGCATTTTTCTGATGTTGCCTAGAATCAGCAGCTCTGCGGGGTAGCAGCTGGGCAGGGAGGGAAAGAAGGTGCTTTCTGTTCTCTGCATCTTACGTGAATCACAGGTTGTACCCTTTTCTCCCTGTCTGTAGACCAAATACCAGATAAATTGCTCTGCTGTTTATTCTAGGTCCTATGTAAAGTATTCCTGTCCCCCAAGTCTCACACCCAGTGTAGGAACTTGGGCAGCTTCATTACTGGAAGTCAGTGTTTCAGTTTAGTGCTCAAAGGCGCCCGACAGACACCCCCAAAATTTCTGGGTGAAGTCAGTAGTTAGTTATTCCCCTGTTACCAGGATCCGTGGGAGGACTAAGCAGAGAGAAGCAGAAAGGAGAGGGGGAAAAGCAAATCACTAGTTTTTCTTTACTAAGAGCAATATTATTTTTCATAGCACACATGTAATACCATTGAGCAACAAAAATAAATAAATCCATCTGCAGTAGAAGGCATCCCTAAGACCCAGAGACTCCAAATGGAAAAAATAGCTGGCTCCCTGGGCCAGAGACTGTGCAAACCCAAGCCGCCGGAGGAGTTTCTTTAACTTCCCTCCACACTGGATCCTTTTCAGATCGTGAGTTCGCCCCAGGCTACAAGTCTGTAAGAACACCACTCCGCTGCTCTGAAGGCTGTGCAGAAAAGTGTTGGAATCCTCCTAGCAGACTTGGAAGATGGCCCTGTGGCGCACATGGTGTCCTCTGTGATTCCCAGCCATTGAAAATATCAATCAACTTGGATAGATTCGATATCTTCCATGGAATGAACATGGTATCTCTCTCTCTCTCTCTCTCTTAGGCATTTATAAATTTCTCTTAGCACTGTCTTGTAGTTTTTAGTGGAAAAGTAATGCAAATATTAGGCTAAGTTTATTCCTGGGCATTTCATGGTTTGGGATGCCACCATAAAGTGGTATTTTTAAATTTTAATATGTAATCGCTCGCCACTAATATATAGAAATACATTTGATGGCTACACAAGAAAAAATAACAAATTCCAGTTTATCAAAATTAATAGCTTCTGCTCTTCAGAACATACCACTAAGAAATGAATGGGCAAGCCACAGAATGGGAGAAAATATTTGTAATACATATGTCTACAAAGGACTTGTATTGACAACATACAATGAATTTTTATATCTCAATAAAAAGACAACCCCCCAAAATGTGCATGACATTTGAATAGACAAAAGAAGATGTATGAATAGTTAATAAGTATATGAAAAAGATGGTGAACACTCTTAGTCATCAGGGAAACACAAATTAAAACTACAATGAAAATCCATTACATGCTGGAGCAACTGGACTTCTAATATATTACTCATAATATTGTGTAGCCATTTTGAAAAATAGTCTGGGAGTTTCTTCTAAAGTTAAATATATCCTTACAATATGACTCAGCAGTTTCATTCCTACATATTTACTCAAGAAAATGAAAACAGATGTCCACGTAAAGAAATGTATATGGATGTCACAGAAGCTTTGTTCATAATGGTCTGAAACTGGAAATGACCCTAATGTCCATCAACAGATGAATACATAAATAAATTGCAGTATATCCATAATACAGATTACTATTCAGCAATAAAAAGGAATCTACAGATACACACAACATCCTAGATGAATCTTAAAACATTACCATGAGTGAAAGAATCTGGAAACAAAATGGTCCATATTGTGTGATTCCATTTTTATGGAATTCTTGGCTGACAAAACTAATCTATATTGGATAGAAAGCAAACCAGTGGTAGCGTGGTGCTGAGGTTGGTGGAGATTGACTGCAAAGGAGGATGAGGGAGTATTTGGGGTGAGGAAAATATTCTCTATTTTAGTTGTGGTGGTTGCGGTTATGTGAGTGTATACATTGTCAAAAGTCATCAAAACATAAACTTAAAAAATGGGTGTGTATAAATTATATCTCAATTTTGAAAAGTTTCCAACAGTCTTTGCCAGTTTAAAATACTTGCTTTCATCTTAGCTCAGTCGTTTTGGATCAATATTTAGTTAAATCCAAGGTTAATCTCTAAGTAAGTGTTGTTTCTCCTTTCTGTGGTGTTTATCCCTCCGTCTCCTTTTGCCTGTCTGGCTTAGGAGCGAACTCATGTGTCCTCATAGTAATGGTGGATGAGGTGGTTGCCATGTAGGTCCCTGAGTTCTCATTGGCCTAAGCAGAGCTTTCCTCAGTATTGGTGTCTAGGCATTCTGCGGGTGACACTCATCTTGCTGGTCTCCAGGTATTGGCTTCTGTCCTCACTGTGTCCTGTAGAAGCCTACCCAGACAGGAAGGGCGAAAGGTTTTTTAAAAGGAAGAATGATGAGCTGCCTAGGTTTTTCAGGGCTGCACTTCCGATTCTCTTAAGTCTTGACCAGGGGTAGATAAGTGGTATGGTGAAGAATTAGGGAACTACTTTCCCTTTGTGCGGTAGAAACTTCCCCTTCAGCACAAGCCTATGATTCCTTATTTATGGATGAATTTATTATGGATGGGACTGGTCTTCTTGTTTCTTACAGCAATAAACTTCTTGGCTTAGCCTTAATAAGAGAAGGGGGCCATGAGAGAAAACCAGCTTGCCAACAAAAGGTAATAAATACCTCAAGAGATATTCCAAAAATACTATCTAGAGTATAGGAATATTTTAGAAATGCCTCAAAAAGGAGAGAGACTGGCAAATTTCATGATTCTTAAGTAAAAACAAAGAATAGAACCATCAGTTTACTGAGAAGTGCCTGGTTGACCAGGTAACTCACACATGAGGGAAGAGATACCTCATAATCAGTCACCTGGTTTGAAGGATAAACAGTAATTCAACTCCCTGGTTTTGGAGATTAGGAAATGGTAGGAGAGAGGAAGTGATTTGCACAGGGTCATACAACTACGTCGTGTCACTTAGACCCAATGGTCTTAATTCTTGCCCTTGATATCTTTCTCCCACATACCTTTATCTGTTTTGTGGCTGCAAAGCAATTTATAAAGAGGGGTACAGCTAAAGGTTAAGGCACTGGAAGTAAAAGGGAATGGAGGAAGGAAAGAGCAAGAAAGATAGTGTTGGGAGCCCTAACAAAACAAGCGGTTCCGAGACCACTGTCAACTTTTCTGTAGCAGCACACTGACTGTAAGAGGTACATAAGTCTTCTACTGACAGAAGAGATCACTTCAGAAAACTTTACCGAGGACAACATGAAGGATTTGCCCCACAAATGCAATGCTTTCCTGGAAAGTTATTGACTGTTATCAAGAATTCTTTGCAAATGGTTAGATTTTTTAAAAAGATTTTATTATTTATTTGAGAGAGAGAGAGAGAGAGAGAGAGAGAGAGAAAGCATGAGCAGCAGGGAGGGACAGAGTGCAGAGAGAGAAGCAGACTCCCCACTGAATAGGGAGCCTGATCCCAGGACCCTGAGATCATAGACCTGAGCTGAGATCAAGAGTTGGATGCTTAGCCAACTGAGATACCCAGACACCCCAGAAATAATATCACATTTATAGAAAAGTTGTAAGAATAGTACAAAAACTTTTTTAAAGATTTCATTTATTTGAGAGAGAGTGAGAGAGAAAGCACAAATGGGGGGAGGGGCAGAGAGAGGGAGAAGCAGACTCCCCACTGAGTGGGTAGCCAACACAGGGCTTGATGTCAGGACCCCACGATCATTACCTGAACCCAAAGCAGATGCTTAACCAACTGAGTCACTCAGGCACCCTTGCAAATGGTTAGATTTTTTTAAAGCAAGGAGGATGACGTGAAAATGAGCCTATATCCTAATTTGTACTATTAAGGAGTAATCTTAGAGGAACATCATGATATAGAGTCTCTCTTGTTCCAAAAAGGTTTTTCTGAAACCAGAATGAGATGCAGAATGCAATTATACTTTAGTGGTTGGATGCCAAAATGAAATAAATTGGAGGCTGATTAGTAAAATGAAGAATCACCTGATGGTAACATGTTTCCTTTGCATGTAGTTTTAGGTATACTATTAACTCAGTAAAGGACTTTTTTCTTATATTTGTGCCATATCAGGGCAGTTAATTATTTATAAGAATGTGCAGGCTAATATCCTAGGGGAAGTGCAGGCTGCTCCAAAGTCCCCATGAAACTACGTTAGCCTTCTCTAACCTGTGCGTTTCTTCTGAATATATAGAAATCTATTAACTGACCTGTTTTGAAAGAAACACGAGTGTTTTTTTTGGGCAGTATACCCTTGTGTTAGCCTGTGGGCTTCCTCCCCCTTTCTTCTGTCATGATCACTCACACGAATGGGTGTTCAAGCTTTACCATTGTTTGTATGGCTTGTTGACAGCAGTGCCCAATAGCCGTTTGGAAATCTGGAGGGTGGATGGGCAAGGGCACTGTCCAAAATCTGCCAGGGTCTCTCATCTCCACCTGTATGTCCATGTAGCATTGCCAGGTGAGTCCCTTCACTCCTCTGGGCTTCAGCTTCATCCTCATGAACGGGAGGAAACAGCGCCCGTCTCTGAGGCTTGTGAGGCTCAAGTGGGCCTGCTCATGAGGAATTATGAATCATGGTACCGTCTACTGATGCTTTCAAAGCTACTTCTCCCCACCCTGGAACCCTGTGAGAATGTTCCCGGTTCTGTGGTTTTACCCAGGTCGACTTTAACTTACAACAGACCTCTGTTCATGGTGCCGTCAGCCCAGCGCTGCTTGGGTGTGTTACTCACCTCGCTCATTTGGATTCTTGCAATTGAATGTTTTTGAGAGATCCACACAAATTGGTTCTTAACTCATAAAATGTGGGAATGCCAAAGAGCAGTTACTCAACTAAAACAAATGAAAATGGAATCATCTGGAGACACAAGAGGCAAAGGAAAAGTTGATGATGCTTAAGATTTTTGTAACGAGATGGAACATTTCATTTTGCTGGGGGCTTGTTACGTACATCACGTCCTCTACTGAACAATCGTCTAATTTTCACTGTGTTGTTTCAATAAGTGATACGGTTCTTTCTAGTCCTTGAGACACTATACGAAGGAAATGTCTGTGCTCATATTTTCATCACAGGAGTAGGCCTGAACTATCTAAGAAAACTACATACAAAATGGGATACAATTTTGAAAATGATTCCTAACAATTAGCTGTATACCTTTTTGCATCATCTCTGCAACTGTATACCTTTTTTTGCATATCCTTCTATTCTTTGCGATAGTTGCAAATATACAACTTCTACATAAGTTTTACCTAGCTTCTCCTCACGATGTGCACACAGTTTTAGAGACTTCTTTTCACCTTAACATGACATCATAGATGTTTTCCCGTATTACAATATTATCTTCTTGTTTATGGTTTTAAAAGATTGAATACTGTTCCATTTGTTCATGTGTCATAACTCTCGAAACACTTCCCAGTTGTTGAGCACTTAAGCTGTCTCTGTTTTATATATTATTCATAATGCAACTATTATTTTCCACCCCTAGTGTCCATCTTCTCTTAAATTGTTTTCTTAGGATAACTTCCCAGCAATGAGATTACTATTCAAAGAGTTTGAAAACCTTTCTAATTCTTGATCTATGGCAGTACATTTCACTGCCTGTTTCAGCATTCTTTTTTTTTTTTTAAGATTTTATTGATTTGACACACAGGGAAAGAGCACAAGCAGGGGGAGTGGCAGAGGCAGAGGGAGAAGCAGGCTCCCCACTGAGCAGGGATCCCCGTGGGGGCCTCAGTCCCAGGACCCTGAGATCATGACCTGAGCCGAAGGCAGACGCTTAACCAGCTGAGCCACCCCGGCGCCCCTGCTTCAGCATTCCTGAACAGCACTGGGCAGCACTGACTGAGGATGGTCCGGATACTGGACATTCATATGTTGGTGGATTTACAGTCTTCAGTTGGAAAACAGCTTAACCTTGGGGTTATTTAAAAGGAAAAACTATGAAGAGGCTAGAACTAAACCAAGGCAGAGGTTTCTGAGCTTTGGCTGTTTTACTTGTACAATTGATTCTACCATTTCGTGACACTTGGCACCTATTTATGTCTAAGCAGTGAGTTATGTGTGTGTGTGTGTGTGCGCGCGCGCACGCGTGCGTGCACATGCATGCAGATGTGGGTAGAACTTTGAAGGCTGGTCACGTTGAAATTGTGAGAGGGAGCGCAAGACGTAAAGCATCCCATGAATGTGCCTCACATCTGGCCGTTCAGGAAACTCTGACTTACGGTAATGTGGTATCAGCAAAAGTAGAGAAGCTATTGCTTGCAGGGGCCCGTCAGGTGCCGTGTGTGAGTGAGAGCATGGGGTAGGACAGAACAGGAGGTCAGGGACAGGGTGAAGTGGGGAGGACAGGCCTTATCCAGGAATGTGCGTCTCCTTCACTCCCTCTGATAGCTGCCACAAAGGAATGCCTGACCGGGATCTCTAGCACTTACAATTTCTCAGGACAATTGGGAGATTTAAAGTTTTAGGTGTCTTAGTCCATTTAGGCTACTATAACGAAACTACTCTCGACTGAATGGCTTGGATAGCAAACCTTTATTTCTCACAGTTCTGGAGGTTGGGAAGTTCAAGATCAAGGTGCTGGCGGAATTGTATTGGGTGAGAGCCCATCTCCTTTCTCCTAGACAGCCATCTTTATGATGTGTCCTCATGTGGCGGAAGGGGTAAAGGAGCTCTCGGGGCCTCTCTTATGAGGCAATGAATCCCATTCACTATCTTTGCTCTGTATTTGCTCTCTGAACTCACAGGCTGCCAGTTTGTTCTGGTGGCCTTTAAGATTGCAAGATTCGACTGTGAGCCTTTTCTTTAAAAAAAAATTGTATTCATGGGGCTCAGTCGGTTGGGCATCTGTCTTTGGCTCGGGTCATGATCTCCAGGTCCTGGGATCAAGCCCCACATCGGGTTCCCTGCTCGGCAGAGAGCCTGCTTCTCCCTCTCCCTCTGCTTCTCCCCCTGCTTGTGCTCTCTCTCAAATGAATAAATAAAATCCTTAAAAATATTTTAAAAATTTTGTATTCATTTGGTTTGCCCATAATTTACCAAGTGGTACATAGGCTGTGTTCCAAATAATGCATGCTTTGTCATATTTGAAACGATGTTTCATTGAATTAATATTGCCTTGGATTTCGTCTGGTGATCATAATCAAATTATACCAACAACTGAGTAATTTGCTCCATCCAGTGGAAAAAGGATCTGTCAAACTCTTATTTTTGTCTCTCAAACAATTCATCCCTAACTATAACTCAGACGCCTGTTTGACATGCTAAAGAATACTTTAAGAAGCACCTTATATCACAGTTCCTGTGGGGCCAGAATCCAGGATGGCTTAACAGGGTGCTCGGCTCAGCATGTCACAGGCTACGGTCAAAATGTCGGCCAAGCTGTGTTCTCAACTGGAGGCTTACCAGGAAAAAATCTGCTTCCAAGCTCACTTGGGATGTTGTGGAAGAATTTGTTTCCTTTTTGTTGTAGGACTGAGAACTTCCGCTTTTTGCTATCTCCTGGAGGCTGTCCTTGGCTCCCACAAGCTGCCCACAGCCCCTTCCATGCGGCCCCCTCCATAGGCAGTGTGCAATATGGCAGCTTGTTCTTCAAGGCCACCAGGAGAGTGAGAGCAAGTTTTCTAGCAAGACTGAGTCTTACATAACATGATATAATAATCATGAGATTCACGTCCTATCACCTGTGCCCTACTCTGGTTAGTAGCAAGTCGCAGGTCCCACCCACATTCAAGGGGAGGGATTATATACAGTCAAGAACAACAGGAGGCACGGGTGGCTCAGCTGGTTGAGCGTCTGCCTTCAGCTCAGGTCATGATCTCGGGGTCCTGGGATCGAGCCCCACATCGGGCTCCTTGCTCAGCGGGGAGTCTGCTTCTTCTTCTCCCTCTGCCCCACCTCCTCCCACTTGTGCATGCTCTCTCTCTCTCTCTCTCTCTCTCTCTCTCTGTCAAATAAATAAATAAATAAATCTTTAAAAAACAAAGAACAACAGGATACGGGATAGGAGTGCCTTAGAGTCTGCCCACTGTAAGAATTCCCGGTGCCCTGAAATACCGCCTGGCCCCTAGTAGGCACTCAGTAAGTGTTGGTAGTTGAATGAATTAATGTTGCAGATATTACTTCTTTGAACCATGTATTGCTAATTTTTTTTGCAAGTCTATGGTTTATCATTTGGCTTTATTTATTACATCTTGTGATATGTAGAAATGTTAAATTTTAATTTAGACAAATCAACCAAAATTTCCTCTGCGTTTGTTATATTACATCTGGGTTTGTACATTTACGTCTCAGGGAGTCCTTCTTCTATCTAGATATCAGATAAATATTTGCCTATATTTTCACCTAGATTTTTAATGATTTTTTTTTTTTTGCATTTAACACTGACCTATCTAGAAGGTTAAGAACTAGAGGGAGGGTTGTAACATGATATAGTGAGTAATCCTTTTATCTCCACCAATCTCTGCTACCTTATTTAGTTATATTGAATTATTATGGACTTGCTGCTGGGCTCTCTATTCTGGTTCATTTATTTGTCATTCTCTTCTTGCCTTAATTACACACTTAAAAAATAATAGCATTGAAGAAAAAATTTTATAAAAATAAAAATTATAGCATTGCTAGTCAGAAATGCCAAAGAAGTTACTATCAGACTCATTTGGTGTTATAAGTAGGACATGGTCTAAACTGTGGTAACAGAGAGACTCCAAAACATGGAGGCTCAAATAAAACAGAAGCTTTTTGGTATTTTGTGTCATGGTGTAGAGGTCTGTGAAGTCCAGAGCTGGAGAGGCAGCCCTTCTCCACCGTCATGTGGGGACCCAGGCTCCTTCTACCCTGTAGGTCTGCCAGCCCCCAGGGAGCCGTCCTGGTCGCTGTGCGTGAAGCTGTCTCACCCCTACAACCATGCTCGTCTATGGGAAAGGGGGTGGTGGAAGTCCTAGGAAAGTGCCTTTGCCTTTGAGCTCATGAACTAGAAATGGTGCATCACTTTTTCCTCCATCCCTTTTATTTAGACTAACTCTACCACAAGAGAAGCCACATCTACCTTCAAGAGAAGCTAGGAAATATGGTATCAAACTGGGTGGACATGGGTTTGGCTAAATTTGGGGAGGATCTCTTAATAAAAAGAGGAAGAAAGGGTACCAAGAACAACTAATGGTCTTTGCCTCAGTCCAGCATTCATAGTTACAAATAATCATATTTAACAGGAAAGTAATGATCATTTTTGTCAAGTGAAAAATCAACCTTTGGGTATGAAAATAAAATATAAATATATCCTGATTTTTGGTTTTAGATGGCCAATAACCTATGTGCCAGGTAACATTCCATGCCAATCTTGAATGCCAAGAGGAAGTCACTGGACAGCAAACCTCTTCCAGGATCAGAACTGGGCTATTGGAGTAACCCGAGAAAGAAGAAAAAATAACTGAAGCCATGGAAAAAGGAACTAGAGTTCGGTCTACCTCTCCTCCCGATGGAGGCTGGGGCTGGATGATCGTGGCTGGCTGTTTCCTTGTTACCATCTGCACCCGGGCAGTCACCAGGTAGGTGGGATTCTCTTCTTCATTGATTGAGATGATCTGGCTTGTCTTTTCTTCTAAGTCGGCTTCATTCTATTTCTGAACCTGTCATTGTGAAAATAATCTGTGTGTGTGCATGGTGTGTGCGTGTGTGTGTGTGTGTGTGTGTGTGTGTGTGTGTGTGTGTTTCCTTTGTTTGGATGTCTCTTTCTTTGCCAGGAATGGGATTTTCTGACACTTGCAAGTCCTGGATAGTGGTGTCTTTTGTAGTATCTGGCACAGAAACCTGGAGCATTAGGGCATTTTTAGACTAAATGTTATGGCTGTTTCAGCCATTTGTTTTCATAAGCAGCTCATCCCAGAAAAGAAAAATACATAAGGTCCAAACAATCCATGAAAACCTCTTGACTCACCGGATACTGAGCCGTTGGAAGCTTCAAACCTAGAATTTAAATTCTTCTGCTTCATTTTACACTTGGCCGTGGTGCTGGAGGCTAAGTTCTAGGTTGAAGGAAAGTAACAGTAGAAGTACATGCTTCTCTCATTCTCACTTGTTCATTTCTCCTCTCTTTCTTTTATCCAAGGGTGTAGTGTTGAATATGCTTAAGTTACACCTGTATATGTTGGGACTCATTCATCTCATCTTTATATTTGGAATAAGTGCGTGCTTGAGATCTGCCTGTGCTGGCTCTTTCTTGTGCATGTGCTTTCATTCAAGTAGAACTCCTTGTTGCTCTTTTCTGACAATGCACCTTCAGCAGTGAAACAAAGTAATTTGCCCTAAAAGTTTTATTTGATGACATCCTTAATAAAAGCATCGGTGTTTCCCCCCATAACAATATATAATGCAGGAAAGAAGTAGGATATTTGTTTTTACTACAATAAAGGTTGGTTGATTATGTATCATTTAAAAAATTATAGAGTCATTTAAAATGATGTGATTGGTATTGAGTTTGAATTTTCTTCCATCTATATCATGGATCTTGTGTTCTGAGTGTGCGGAGTCTGAGAGTTAAAAAGGAATCTCTTGGTTTTTACATGTGGAAGCTTCCATCATTTCCATGATGGGAAAGTTCTGGAAGTGAGTTCAGCGCTTTATAAGGAGGGCTCAGGTCGATATCTTTCGGGTAGTGGAGTCTTCATGACGCCATTTAGGCAGAAGAGGCTTATTTACCCCCATGTCATAGATTAGGACCTTGGTGTTCAGAAAGGTTAAGTGGCTTACCTACAGTTTTGGTCTGCTGGGACAGAACTGGACTGGATTTCTAGTCTTTTTTTTTTTTTAACTTCTTATCTTGTGTATTTGCCATTGTATGTGCACACATAATCCATCGACTCCTTCCAGCACAAACCAGGTGTTTTCCTATCCTTCGATTTCTCATACGCGCACCATACTTCTGCCTGATCTTCCATATGTGTGTGTATATCCACACCCATGTCCCTTCTTGGTGCCTTTGCATTTCGAGAAGTGACTTTGCTTCAATATTCACCTTCGTTCTGCTCCAAGATGTAGGCACTTTGAGGAAGCTCCGTGGTCAGTTCCTTGCCCCCTCAAACACTCTGCACCTTCTCCTCTCGAACAGCATAGTCTTACCAGACATAGGTTTTTTAAAATTGCCTTGATGATGGCATCTTTGTCTTAAGGTAAGCTACTTCCTAATCTCCATAGGGTTGTCACGTCCAGTAATGAGAAGTCATGGTGCCGGGGGGCAGTTGCTTCTAAATTCTTCTTACAGAGGCTCTCTACTCTCCCTGTCCTGTTGCTAACTAGTCATGAGAGTGGTCACTCTCAATTCATGTACAGACAACTACACATTAAGGCTGGGAGATATGTGGATTCTTTGAGTGTTGTCCTCTGGAACTATGGAAATAACTTGGGGTAGCTGTCTGTAGAAAACTGAGGACTTACAGCAAAGACACTAATTTATTGATGTTCTTTAATGCTCGTTTAGCATCTTGTGCAGCTTGTCTTGTTTGGCAGGACACTGAATCTCAGTTTTTTCTCAGTCACAGTGGATTTGCCAGTGGAACCCGTGACTATCACCAAGGGCTGAAAGTCTTGCATTTTTTTTTAGGTTGTACCCTTAAGTTTTCAACTTCAATTTAATAGAAATCAGGCTCACTAATATATAACTATACATTCGCTGAGGACAAGGCTCTATCTAGGCGCTTTCAAAAACACAAAGATGTTGGAACACCACCCCATAGACTCAGGCACAAATAACTGAAATACAAATCAAAATGTGCTAAATATACTTCAGGTAAAAACAGAGTGTAAAATAACACTGGTGAGAGAGGGGTTCACTCTGATGGGCAGTTCAGGGCAGGCTTTCTAGAGAAGTTGTCCCTGGAGTGAAGTCTTGAAGAATGGGTAGCATTTGGGCAGGAAGAAATGACAAGAGAAAGAGGTTTCCCGCTGCATCAGGTCCATGCACTTCATCTGCTACTCACTTTGTGATCACAGTGGGCAGCCCCTGTTCCTGACCTGCTACAGGTGTAGCTGGAAACCAGGAGAGGGTTGCGGCTGGTGGTGAAGACCTATTAAAAGACGTTAATGGGAGAGGCTGAGAGGGGCATAGCTCAGCAGAATTAAGCTGGGAGGAGAAAAGTGTGAAGACACAGCCAGCATTGGAACTCAATGTCATGAACACACAGCAGCCAAGAGGACTGGCGATCGGGCCAAGGAAAGCAACCGCAAGGGTGATTTGTCAATGCAGAGGATCAGTGCCTGTTATGCATTTAAGTCTTTTTTGTTTCCTATTTAAACTGTATACTTAAAAATTAAACCATACGGGGCGGGGGGGAGGGAGGAACCTAGGTCGCTCAGCTGATTAAGCATCTGCCTTTGGCGCAGGTCATGATCTCGGGGTCCAGGGAATAAGGCTCTGAGCTCAGCGGGGAGTCTCCTTGTCCCTCTCCCTCCCCCTCTGCTCATCCCCTGGCTCGCTCTCTCTCCCTCTTTCTAAAATCAATGAATAAACCTTTTTTCTTAAAGATTTTATTCATTCATTTGACAGAGACAAAGCAAGAGAGGGAACACAAGCAGGGGGAGTGGCAGAGGGAGAAGCAGGCTTCCCGCTGCGCAGGGAGCCCACAGCGGGGCTCGATCCCAGGACCCCGGGATCGTGACCTGAGCCGAAGGCAGATGCTTAACGACTGAGCCACCCAGGTGCTCTAAAGCTTAAAAAAAAATTAAACTATACATCCAGATGGTAAAAATTTGAATACAGAGATGCATAAAATAGTCTTTTTCTCCTCACTTCCTGAATGCCAGTTTCACTGCCCAAAGTTAACCTTGTTAATAGTTTCTTCAGTCCTGCCCCCCCAAAAGTTTTAAGGACTTATATCCATATATAAAGCATATTCTTTTCATATTATACATACTGTTTTGAACTATGTTTTGCTTAATAATATCTCTTGGAAATTTTCCGTATCAGCACATACAGTTCTACCTCACTGAAAAATAACTGCTTAAAATTCCATCACAAGGATGTGAGCATAATTTATTTAACACATTTTTATTGAAGGACTTTTGTATCATTCCCTGGTTTTTGCTTTACGAACAATGCTACCGTCATGACCCAGGCTACTTTAAAATGATATTTCAGCTCTTGCCTTATAACTGATGATGCTGCCTTACATGTGAAATTTACATAGAGCTTAAATTGTCCAGGCTATTAAAGCTGTCCTTCTTATTTCTTTTCTCTCTCTGTTCGTTAATGTGTGTTGATTACTTATTTTTTTTCTTCAAGATATCTTATTAGCAAACACATTCTCTATTTTAAGAATCATGTTTCAAAAAAAAAAGAATCATGTTTCATTGTGAAATTATATGACATTCTATTTGTAAACTGACAGCTTGAGTTGGAGTTGACTTGAAAAGCAATAGTTGATTTAAATGTTCAAAGAAAGCCTCCAGCTATAAGACCTATTATTTGCAATAGATTTCTTCAGTCCTGTGGGATTGGGGAACTCTTTTAACAACAGCTGAATTCCTGTTAGTAATAGCTAATGTTAGCTGAGTCCTTGCTCTGTGCTGGTTAATATTGTTCCAAGCACTCTTCATTCATTAAATCATTTAGTCCTTGGAAAAACACAGAGAGGTCGAATAATGTGCCAAAGTCACATGGTTTTCCTGAAGCCAACATTGCACTGTATGTTAACTAACTAAAATTTAAATAAAAATCAGAAGAAAACTGTACAAATAATACACATTGGCTTTAATAAGAAAAATTAAAGAGCTGCAAAAACAAAAAATAAAACAAGTCACATGGTGAGTGAGTAGTAATTCTTTTAACTATTAGGCTACACTGTCCAGTGGATCACTTCCTGCATTGATGTAGTGGACAACTTCATCCATCAGAGGAAAGTCTTGACCAAATACCAGATGTTGTCAGCATCCAGCTCTTCAGAAGCCAAAGAAGAATTTTATAGCAGAGTGGCAAGGTGGAGACAGTAGGCATGTTGGCCCCTTGAGAGAAAGTGTCTTTGAGAATGTTATTTCATACCAGATGACACTTGGGTGATATTTTGTGGGGTTTTTTTAAGATTTTATTTATTTATTTGAGAGAGAGAGTGATGGAGAGAGAAAGCACAAGCTGGGGAAGGGGCGGAGGGCGAGGGAGGAGCAAACTCCCCACTGAACAGAGAGTGGGACTCCATCCCAGGACCCTGAGATCATGACCTGAGCTGAAGACAGACGCTTAACCAACTGAGCCATCCAGGCGCCCCAATATTTTGTTCCTCATTCTTAGGAATAGAGCCTATCAACCCCTGAAGGATGTTAGGAGTTGTTTGCTACTGCAGCCTGATTTAATGCATGGCTGATCCAGTTATGTTTATCAAACTGCTTATTTCATAGATGGGGAAGCATTATCAAAATTCTCAGTTACTCAGTGTGAGGATCAAGATCAGGACCCAGCTTTCCTGACATGTCAGATGCACAAATTTTCCAAAGGACAATAAAAATTATTTCTGGAATGAAAAGCCCATGTGCTCCCGGTAACATTTGTTTTCTTTAAGGCCGCACCTATGTTTAGAAGCCATAAATCATGAACCTTTACCATTTGAAAAGTACTTTCCCTTTTGAGAACAAATAAGAAGTTACACAGTATTCTTCCCGTATTTTATGAAAGTCACGGTGCTTCAGACATGTTTGTGGTCACTAAATTTTACCTCTGGCAAGCCAGCTGACATGTTTAGATAAGAATCTCGGGTGTTATTTTTGAATTTTATTTACCTAACATTTGACTGATAGGACTAGTCAAGTCAGTTAAGAAAACCCTCAAGCAGAAAACAAAACAGCAATAAAACAAGATAACAAAAAAACCACAAGAGACAAACATAGTCACACAAATATTAAATCCCTCAGAATGATTTAGTGATGAGAAGAGACTCTGATTTACAATCCCAAAGTGTCATCATCATCTGGGACCCTTTCTTCTTAGGCTGCTTCTTCTCCAGCTTCTGCATTTCCCTCCTACTAATTCGTCATACGAACTCAGATTCTTCACATCTCTACTCTACCTTTTCTACCTGCACCTTCCTGGGTAGCCACCATCCAGTCTTCCTCCTCTCTTTCCCTCTTTTATGTCCCTGAAGTTGCTACTCAACCTTTTTTACTTCCTCAGCTTCCAGTCACTTCTTTACCAGTGCCAATCCTTCCTTCCTTCTTTCTTTCCTTCCTTCAATACCTCAAAACTTGAACAATATTTAATGAGTGCCCAGTACATGAAAGGGGGTGTACTGGGTATTTGGGATTAAGTGCAAGACAAGACAGACATGGCCTTTGCTGTCACAGAGCAGCAGTCTAGTGGAGAATGCAAACACATGCCAAGGGGACTGCTATATGCCTGTCATGTGGTAAGTGCCTCGCATGTCGTGTAAACATTTAAAAGAGGCATCAAACCCAGACTCAGGTAGTCAGGGAAGCCTTCCTGGAGGAGTTGACTGTTATCTTGAGACTAAAAGAATGAGGGAGGCTGAGAGAGCATCCTAGAAAAGAAGACAAATCTTGATGCTCAGAGGTGTGAAAGGGTACGGGTGGTGTGTTGAGAGTCATGGGAAGCATTCAACCTGACTGAAGTGAGTAATGCATAGCGGTGGGGGGCCAGGGAAGACACTAAGAAGGGCCAGCTCATGCAGGGTCTCAGAAGTCGTGTTAAAAAGTTTGAAGCATCAGAATATATTTCGTGTTCCAGTAACTCTGACCATTGAGTGTAAAATGTACCCAAGGCAGCCATGTGGGTTCAGGGAGAATAGTTGGGAGGGTTTGGGCTGCAGTCCAGGAGAGAGGTATTGGCATGAATTATGAATGATAAGGGGAATGCAGAGATGTGGAGGCATTTGAGAGATATGTATAAAGTAGAATAAGTAAAACTTGACCATAGAGTAGATTCTCAGCCAGGCTGGTTTTGGTTTCCAACGGACATTTGTCAATGTTTGGAGGCATTTGGGGTAGAGGCCAGGGATGCCACTAAACGCTATATGATGCACGGGGCAATGACTAAAATGTCAACAGTACTTGCACTGAGACGCCTGGGCTAAGGATGACTTAACAATTTTGATAACGAGGCTATATCCAAGAGGCACCTGAGTGGCTCAGTCAGTTGAGCTTCCAGCTCTTGATTTTGGCTCAGATCATGATCTCAGGGTGTGGGATCGAGCCCTGCATTGGGCTCTACACTCAGCAGAGTCTGCTTGGGTTTCTGTCTCCTTCCCTCTGCCTATCCCTCCTGCCCCCCCTCACGCACACGCTCTCTCTCTCTCGCTCGCTCTCTAGGTAAATAAATAAAATCTTTTTTAAAAAATGAGGCTATATCCAAGAAGTTATTATTCCCTTTAATTGAAGTCCTTATGGTTAGGAGAAAATAATAGACTTTTTAGTGCTGGTCAAGCAATCTTTAAGATGTTAAGAAACATGGGGAGCCTGGGTGGCTGTCAGTTAAGTATCTGACTCTTGATTTTGGCTCAGGTCATGATCTCAGGGTCATGAAAATGAGCCCCACATAGGGCTCCGTGCTCAGTGGGGGGTCTGCTTGAGATTCTCTCCCTCCACCCCACCCCCTCAGATGCCCTCTCTCTCTCAGATAAATACATCTTTTACAAAAAAGATTTTACGAAACATCACAGAGTTTTTTGTTGCTGTTGCACTGAATTAAACCTAGATTGAGGCTGTTGCAGTTAATTCATGCTTTTAAAAAAGCTCTGCAATATTTTAATTAAATTGAAATGCAAATAATCAGCCCAGTAATTTATGTCACTATTCCCCATATCATTGCCCATGACTGTGTTGCAGTGCTCCAAACTCTGATAGAATGATTCATCTAGCATCAGATCCACTGCAGCATGTTGTCTGGCTTCTTAAATCAGTGGATGCAGAAGGGCTTCTTTTTATACCCCATGACAGATATCACCTACGGTACTCAGGGCGGGGAATGAGAACAGGGCTGTGGTGAACACAGAGGTGCGCCTCTCAGACAGCCTCAGCAGCAGCGTGTCCATCAGCAGACCACCTGCGGCTGTCAGTCCCCGCAGGCTCCCCCTCACCCATGGGAGGGCCACCTCTCCCGAGAGTACGCCTTTCCAGGGACACCCACGTACCGGGTTGGATCGAGGGAGATGCACAGAGCCTCCGGGATTGGGGAGGATTTGTCAGTCCTGCATCACAACTTAGCCTCTCCCTCTGCCTCATCCGGCTTCCATCCGCTCCTTCCACAAGTGTGGGCTACTCTGTACTCTGTGCATCAGACTCCAGTCCAGTGTTTGCTAGGACTTAGTACTTAGCACCCCATACTGCCCCCTTTCCCTTTCCCATCCCCAGGACCCGCAACATAACTGCAGGGCCCAGTGCAAAATGAAAATGCAGATCCCTTTGTTCAAAAGGTAAGAAAATAGTGCTGTTAAAAGTGCTGAAGTAGAGGGGCGCCTAGGTGGCTCAGTCGTTAAGGATCTGCCTTCAGCTCAGGTCATGATCCGAGGGTCCTGGGATTGAGCCCCACATCGAGCTCCCAGCTCAGCAGGAAACGTGCTTCTGCCTCTCCCACTCCCCCTGCTTGTGTTCCTGTTCTCGTTGTGTGTCTCTATCAAATAAATAAATAAAATCTTTAAAAAAAAAAAAAAAGTGCTGGGTGCCTGGGTGGCTCAGTTGGTTAAGCGACTGCCTTCGGCTCAGGTCATGATCCCAGAGTCCTGGGATCAAGTCCCATGTCGGGCTCCCTGCTCAGCGGGGAGTCTGCTTCTCCCTCTGACTCTACCCCCTCTTGGGCTCTCTCCCTCACTCTCTCTCTTTCGCAAATAAATAAATAAAATCTTTAAAAAAAAAAGGAAAACATTTTAAAAAATAAAAATAAAAATAAAAAAAAAAGTGCTGAAGTAGAAAGTTTTTCCTTTCTTCATTGGTCTCCCTCAATTTTTCATGGAGTTCTTAATTTGCTATTCAAAGTTGTTCTTAGGAAAGAAAAATGGAAATATTAATTCGCTAGCATGAATTTACCATTCAGCTTTATATCCTGCCATACTATTTTTGAACGCAAATGTGAGTATTTAACTCCTGTGTGGAATCTCTGGAGCTCGTGCCTGCATATGTAGTTCATTTTCACCAGAATAGGGGGAACCCTGCACAAAAAACTCTACTGATTTTATTTCACTTCTTGATGCAAGTACTTTCTACCCCCCCCCAATTTTTATTTAAATTCTAGTTAGTTAATATGCAGTGCAATGTTGGTTTCAGGAGTAAAACTCAGTGATTCATCACTTACATACAACACCCCGTGCTCATCACAAGTGCCCTCCTTTTGGGGGGGGGGAAGAAGCAATTTTATTTTAATTTCATGCTTGAAATTCACGTATGTACATTAAGTACTATGTAAACTTGAATTTAGGATAGCATTATTTGACTTGAGCAATATCATTACCTCATCTAAGTTTACTTGGAGAAATACAACTTGGCCATTCTGCTTTAAAATGTCAAAAAGCTGCCAAATTAGAATAGGGCACTTAGAAATTTTAAATTGACTCGCCCGTACACATTTGTAATTTACTGTTGGGTTAGCTGTTATACTTAGGTAAAACATGGTATCAACAAGGTATTTTCTTAGAGCACCATTGCCTTCTTTCTGTATTTGAAGCAAGTTTTGGTTTGAAAAAAGCATGGCCTCTCTACCCCCACACTGACTCAGTGACAGATGTAACTTTCCCTATGCTCACTCTGAGTCTCACCAAACTCCCACACATTGTGAGTCTACCAGAGTTTGTGTCTCTAATAGTACATGTGTCGATGGAAAGGCAAAGAATCGCAAACAACACACATTGTGTATCTCTTCTGGTCGTGTGCATGCCCCATTGTTCCTTTGGACTTTGCTTATAAACACAAATTCAAAGATAAAATTGTTAGGAATTTTAAGACCACGACAGCTGAAATTCTGTACTTCTAAGTACCAGATTCTGTGCAAATGCAGAGGATGCACACTGGGAAAGCTGGACCTGCCTGACACAGTTGTCCTGGTTATACCTGATTCTCTTCCTTCTTCTTTTTCTCCATCACCCACCTTCATATCCAGCAGCAACTGGAGAGGGGAGGAAGAGTGAAATAACAGGTTACCGTGGGCGGCTGAAGCGTGATGAGTTAGACTGTGGTCCTCCCCAAAGAGACTGATGACCTCCTATCTCATCCCCATCAAGGCCTGATTCACCCTTGCTGTCACCGAGTACTGAAACCTCCTGCCCTGAGTTAGGAAACTTGCTGATCTGTATGACATTCATTTCAAGTTGTATAGTGGTATAGACTCTCACTCCTGAATTGCTTATGTCTTTTTTCCCTAAGAAATGAACAATTTTTCCACATAAAGTTTCTCTGTCTCTGTATGTCTGTCTCTCTCTCTAGAGTGATCATTTATAATCTCACCATTCACATATAATGACAGAGTACTTTTGGTTTATATGCTTTGGCCTTTTTCTATTTATATGAACTATGTTTTTTTAATCAAAATAAGCCTTATTATATAAACTGCTTTGTAACTTACTTTTTTACTTAACATTGTATTATGAATTTATTCTCAAATCAATACATATCAAATCATCCTTTCTAACACTTAAAATATTTCATTTTATTGATAAGTCAAATTTATTTAGCCAGTCCCTTATTGATGGGCAAATAGGTTCGTTAGGATATTTGGCTATTATAAATAGTTCTCCAGCATACATCCTTTTATGTGTGTCTATTATTGCTATTATTATCATCATTTGATTATTACCTTTTGTTAAAACCTAGAACTGAAATTGCTGGGTGATGTATAACTCTTCATTGTCAAATTTTAACTTGTATAACAACCTCTTAGAAGTTACAGCTGTTAGTAAAATATTAAGATAAATGAGAACCCATGTTTTTGACCTGCCATCATTTCCATAAAACCTTTCCTACAGCAGTGATCCTCATATCCACTTGGCTTCAGAAGCCCTTCCAGTGCATGAACATTGGTTTTATCCTTTAGATGGCCCAACAGCTTCTGACTTCCCACTTACTATGGTCTGACAATGTACCACTGAAAACCAGTTAAAGTCTACGGAGATTCAAACAGCTGACCCAGAATTTGAAGCTGTGGTTTAGATCCATGTTCATTCATTTTTTTTTTTTTGTATAAAATGCTTGCATTGTATTTTTCAGATGTATTTCAATTTTTTTTGTGGAGTTCCAGACATACTTCACTCAAGATTATGCACAAACGGCTTGGATCCATTCCATTGTAGATTGTGTGACCATGCTCTGTGGTGAGTATCACTTACCAGGGATAGACTCGTTACTCTTGAACTGTACATGACAATGACCTTCCACTGCTTTTGCTCACCAATTTTTTTTTCTGAGTAGGAAGGCTTTGCTAAAAATTGGCTAAGACTATTGCTTCTCGGCCTTTTGGCTAAGATCAAGTATAAAAATTGGCTAAGACTATATAAAAAGAAAAGACCGATCCTACTTTTAGCCAAACCCAACCAGACATGCTCTTGGAATTAATGGTCTTGGCTGATGGCAGATGGAACAGGTAGTTAATACTCCCAAAAAGACACATACTATTTGGTTCTCCCATAATGAGCTAGGGTGTTGGGCATCACAGGACTCCTCCTGATTTGGGAAGCAGTTAACCCTACAGTACGTGCTTGGCTTCCCTGTTCTAAATGCTATGGTCCCCTCATTCTCCAGTCATGTAAACAGTCATTGGACAGCACTGTGAGCCATTTCTATGCAGTCTCCCTAAACGAGTGCCAACAATATGTGCATCACATCTCAAGGCTTGTTTTCATTCTGTTCACTTCCCAAACATTCAAAATTTGGCTCATGGATTTCATTTTTCATGCATAAACCTTCATTCTTCGGGAAGTATGAGGGGAGGTAGGATGGTGCCGTCCTGAGAGAAGCGCACTCACCATGGCTATAATTTCATTCAGGAAACCCCAAGGGTACAAATAGGGTGTATAGAGTAGTCTCAAAACTAATGGACTCTCTCAATCCCCCTATATAGTAGAGGAAAACTAACCTTGAGATTTTTCTTTTTGGAACATTTTAAACCAGTTATTATATTAATATCTTAGAGAGTTTCTGAGATTGGGATCAAGTTGAAATGATCTATTTGCAGTCTAGGCCCATTTAATCATTTCATTTAGATGAGTCCTTAGTATCAAAAAAAAACACTGTTATCTCTTCAGGCCATGTCTTGGTGGCAAAAGGGAAATACTATATTATTCAATAACTAATAAATAAATCAACTGATTCATACTTATTTTTTAGAAAAAACGTACATACTCAGGAATCCGTTGAATTGCACTGAAATGTATTTCCTTTGTTGGGAGGAGTTTGAGAGCAAGTCTGGGACTAAAAGCAGGTTTCATGAGAAGGCTAAGTTGACTCTGGCTACTGATAACACTGGAAGGTCTTAAGGGATCAAAAAATAATATCTTTGTGTTTTCTAGTCTTTTTCTTTTTTAATCAGTTAGACAGTCACTTTGTTTTCAGGGTCACATTATTAGTCACAGCCTTTGTATGAACATGCCAAGTGGGTGAGCCATGTTTATCCTTTTCAGGGGACACAGGTGACTCATTTCCCTCACTGTTATCTTTTGGAGAATATTTATAATCCCCAGAAGAGGAATAAATGCCCTTCGGTGACCAACATGATCACAGTGACTGTGTGATAAAGCAGGGTCATGTTAGATGTAGCATTTTTAAATTCAAGGACTTGAGGCCATGTGAGGAGTCAGGCCTGTTGTATCCAATTATCCTGTACCCACTTGCTCACCCGGCAACATTAGTTGAGTTCAGGAGATAGACAAAAGCCTGCAGAGTCATATAGAGGACACTTACTGGGGGCCCTTTGCCCTCTGATAAACAGAGAAGTAAACATTTTTCATTGAGTTTGGCCTAAATTTTGTTACTTTCCGATAGAATTATATATATTCTCAGGAGGTTCGCTCCTTCCTGTTTTCCAGAGGTTATATATACAGCCAGCCACCGTGTTAACTAGACAGGAGACATCAGGCTGATGACTGGTTCTATCACGTACATTTGAGTCAGGTCCCAGTTTCAACCTGATCAATACAAAATTATACTCCACAGATACCCAGAGAACTTGCTCTTCTGATCTTGTTACTAGGAGTACTGGTATCAGCATGTTCCATAGAAAGAATTCACATACTTTCCCCACCCACCTCCCCTGCCATCAGTCTGGGAGGCCCAAGGAGACAGAGTAAGAGGGTGAAATAACCCTGCACTTGGTGTCAGGTACCCCAAGCGGGACTTCTTGGTGATCTTGGACATGTCATATTCCCCTGAACTTCAATTTCTCCTCAGTCTGTCCCAGCTTTACTTAATATTCTATAAGCCTGGCAGTCGGCACAGTTCTGACACATCGTTAAACCATAAGCGGAGTGAGGCCAACCAAAATATCACCATGGACGTGAAGCATTTGTTTTGACTTCTCATCCCCAGGGTTTCCTAAAGCCTGAAACCAGTGCCAGATTATGAAATTTGCCTGTGGTCTCTTTCCCTGGCCTTCCCTGCATAACGCTGCTGGCCACACAGGGTTGCCCACTTTCCTTCCCCACCAGCTGTCATAATTATTGCTAACGGTACATGATCAATACCATATAAAACATACAAGGCACATCCCCCCAATGGAGGTGATCCTCCCAAGGCAAGTGATAAGTAATTTAAATAAGGAGCTGATTCACTGTTTAAAAAGCACCCCAGAGCCCTGGGATTATGACTGTAATAGAATGGAGAAGTGGAAGGGGCAGCGAAATGCAAGTCAGCAGACTCTATCCTAATTCCAGCTTTGCTACCTGTTCTCTGTGTGACCGCAGGCAAGTCATTTCCTTTCTCCTCAGTTTCCAAATCCGTAGAGTGAGCAGGACGGGCTTGATGCTGTAAATCAAGCTTCCTTCTCAGCTCTGTCAATGCAACAGCACAGTTTTTTTCACAGTGCCCTCAAGGTGTTTCTGTTGAACCTATTTATTATTGCTTTTGAAGCTCCGCTTGGGAGTGTTGTCAGTAACCACTTATCCTGTCAAGTGGGAATCATGCTGGGTGGCTTGCTTGCATCTACTGGTCTCATCCTGGGCTCATTTGCCACCAGTCTGAAGCATCTCTACCTCACTCTGGGAGTTCTTACAGGTAAGGGCACTTTGTACCCCTTGTCTCACTGCACCCCACTCAGGTTTTGTCAAGCACATCAACAGAATCATAATCCATAAAATATTCACCTCATTTAGCTGACCTAGCTTATGCCTACCTACCTAGCAGTTAAAAGAGCTGGAAATACAATTGGTTATACTGCTGTAATAAAAATGTATCACCGCTTGAATTCGGCCACAGGATAGTAGTAACTGCTAGCTTTCCCTCTGGCAGCTGTGTATGGCTGAGATTCTGTACTCAGAAGCAATGAGATATTAGCCAAGGCAACATACATTTTCAGCCGTGATCATTCTCCCAACATCTTTGCCAATACATAAAAATACTATCTGTGGTCAACCTGAGTTGCCCCTGCTTTATAGTGATGATCACTGTCCAATAAATGGGGGTTTATAATTTTAAAAAGACAGCCCCTTATTGTGAATATTCTTATGTTGTACATTCTCTCTCAACGTTATGGAAGTATACTTTAGAGAATTATAATGAACCCTGTGGGAAGAGAAGTAATCTATGTGCATTCCATAAATCACACCCTAAGGGGACTTCTTAGCATCAAGGTGGGATCGGTTGGTGGCAATGGAGTGGTAATTTGCCCCATCACTCAGAGGGATGTGGAGTAGTGCTAACCTGCAGTCCGGGCACCATGCCATAGGGGTAGCATGATCTGGTCAATAAAGAACATAATCTCCTAGTGATTTTATGAATCTGACTCTGCTAGCAAAGAAAAGGTATCTGTCCCATGTAACCCAAAGGGTCCAAATGCTAGGGTGTCCAGTCATCCCAGTTTACCAAGGAGTGCCCTGGTCTTAGCACTGAAAGTCTCTCATCTGGGAAGCTTATCAGTCCAGGCAAATCAGGATCATTGGTCACCCTGCAGTACAGATGGAAACAGGAGCTGACGGTGGTTCTGTTTTTCCCTTTAGATGCCATGAATCCCAGGTTTTACACCCTTTAGATTTTCTTGACTTAAATAGAAGCTGAAAATCTTTAAGAGGCTTTCTGCTGACTTTAAGGCATATTTTCAGGTTAGTTTGTGTGTATGCTATGTTCATATATAAAGTTGGCACGAAGTTTCCCAGTTATGTGAAATTACCCTGGAACTTTAATGGGGCCATATGTGCTATTTAAACCCAAATTCCAGAGTGGTCCAGATGATCAGAGTTGTGTTTTCGTAGGCAGTGAAGAGTTGAGGTAATTCTCTGGATAATTTAAGATAAAAAGAGGTGTTGGTGGGGAGAGTAAGTTTCTTAGGTCAGCAGTATCCTGATATTCTAGCTAATTCAAATTCCGTTTGTGTAATAATTTTTAAGTTCTTCATTTCATTTTAAGAAGTCCTATTTTTTAAGGGTTTCTTCCCAAGAAGAAAGTCATATATATGCTATATTTTCCCAACTGTGGATGACTGGTTGGGGGAGACTCATCTTCAGCTTGGGGTAGAAAAAAGTTTTAAAAGGGTTTGACAGATGGCCAGATTCTCCTTCATCCAAATAACTGAGATGTTTTCTTTCACCGGCTGTTCACAGAGTACCAGCACTCATAGCCTTCTCTCTCTCCTCCAGGTCTTGGGTTTGCACTGTGTTACTCTCCAGCGATTGCAATGGTCGGCAAGTATTTCAGCAGACGGAAAGCCCTGGCTTATGGGATCGCCATGTCCGGAAGCGGCATTGGCACCTTCATTCTGGCTCCTGTGGTTCAGCTCCTTATTGAACAGTTTTCCTGGCGGGGAGCCTTACTCATCCTTGGGGGCTTCGTTCTGAATCTCTGTGTTTGCGGTGCCTTGATGCGGCCTATTACTCTGAAAGAGGACCAGACAACTCCAGAGCAGAACCACATCAGTAGAACTGAGAAACAAGACTTTAAGCGAGTGTCTCCCTGTTCCACTTTGACTAAAAAATGGGTGCACACCTGCCTCTGTTGCTCTTTGCAGCAGGAATACAGCTTTTTACTGATGTCAGACTTTGTGGTATTAGCCATCTCTGTTCTCTTTATGGCTTATGGCTGCAGTCCCCTCTTTGTGTACTTGGTACCTTACGCTCTGAGTGTCGGAGTGAGCCACCAGCAAGCTGCTTTCCTTATGTCCATACTTGGGGTGATTGACATTATTGGCAATATCACATTTGGATGGCTAACTGACAGAAGGTAAAATCCATTGCGATCCCAGCTGGTTCCCTCACCAGGGGGCTCTGAGCTTTGAGTCCCCCTCATCCCCTTAACCCTGTAGAAAACCTACTTTGGAGTGATGTTAACAAGTTTTCAGTATCTGAAAGCAACTCCCTTGCTGGTTCTTCTAGTCAGAGGTTGGCAAACTTTTTCTGTAAAAGGGATAGATAGTTAACATTTTTGGCTCTGTGGGTCATGTGATCACCGTCATTCAACTCTGCTGTTGTGGCACAAACCAGCTGTAGACAATATGCAGACCAATGCGAGTGCTTATGTGCAGGTAGGACTTTATTTATGGATACTGAAATTTTAATTTCTCATATAACTTTTACATATCAAAATAATCTGGTTCTTTTGATTTTTTTTTCCAACCACTCAAAAATAGAAAACCGTTCTTAGTTCATAGGTAGTGCAAAAAACAGGTGGGGGGCTGGATTTGGCCAGGGTTTGCCGACCTCTGTTCTAGATGGTTTAGGATGGTGGGTAGGTCTAAGTTGCAGAAACCTGTGGTAACTACAAGTTCTGGGGACAGATTTAATTCCACCCCAAGTCAAGTCAGTGCTCAGGCTGGGTGTTGTGGTTTTAGTTATTTTTTAATGACCGCAGAGACTGGCTGGCAATGGAGAGAGGAGCAGAATTCAGTCCAGGCAGGAAGATCAGGGGCAGTAATAGTACATTATCTGTAGGCACATATTTGTGTCTGACAAAACAAATAGCAAATACTTTCATTATAATTTTAGGCTTAGAAATTACAGTTATCAGAAATCTACCAAATAGTTTCTTCAGCTAATGCTTATTGTTAGGATTGAAGAGAGCAAGGTACTCATCTTCTCCTAAATGGACTCTTCACACTTGAGCTATGACCCGGGAGAGCAATCATCCTGTGGCTTCTTCATATTATGTCTTTGGGAATTAATCAGGGTTCCACTGCCATTCTCCAGTGCTATGAATATTTAAAATTAATTCCAAAAATGCAATGGTTAAGGAAAAGAGCGGAGAGCACGGGTATCTTTCTTGACAATCAACTCAACAAGAAGTAGCCCAGTGTAGGTTTGATAGAGGCATATCTAGTCAGAGATATACAAGACCTAAGTACTTGTGCTGACTCTGCCTCTTATTATCCCTGTGACCTAGGGAAAATCACTAACCCTCAGATCCTTAAGGGTCTTCATCTGCAAAACAGGCCAGTGCCCTATTTTTCTATTAACCTCTTAGCATTTTGTGAGACTCAAAGGAGACGGTAGGTTGAAAACTGTTTGTAAAGCATAAACTGCTGGTGCTGATATTATACTGAGTCTTTGAAATAATGATGGTATCAGTGCCATTTGCTATCAATGATGAGTTTGGAGCTATAGAGGGAAAGTGGAATGGAAGTACCACCAGGGAGGGCTCAAAATAAGACTTAGTCCTAGTATAAGACCTTCATAATCTCTGGCAAATCATTTTAATGTCTTCATATTCTAGCTTCTCCCTTATATACCTTGGGGTTTTGAGCATATATGATGTACCAGATACCAGTGGATGACCTATCTGAAAGCATCCAATAGACTGCTAGAAAATTAGTTAGTCTCCTGACACTGTACATGTTATTTTATAACTATCCTTAGGGTAACCCTACAAGATAGGTAACATTCCCATTTTATAGCTAAAGAAATTGAGATTAGAGGTAAGCAGTTAGTAGGTGATAGAGCTAGATTCAAACTTCCATCTTTCTAACTCAGAGCGTATATTATTTTCTGCCACACCGTGTTTCCTGGGAAGATGAATTCTTGTGTTTTCATATAGCAGAAGAAAGATAGGCAGACAACATAAATAATGCACCATGGGAAGCCTCTATGAGTAATGGCAATGCTTATTGCTTATTGTGGCCATGGTTCTAAAGCTCTTTGATAGAACCCGCGCATACTGCACTCATTCTTGATCTTCAAATCCACAGGTGCCTGAAGAATTACCGGTATGTCTGCTACCTCTTTGCCGTGGGACTAGATGGGCTCTGCTATCTCTGCCTCCCAATGCTTCAAAGTCTTCCCCTGCTCGTGCCTTTCTCTTGTACCTTTGGCTACTTCGATGGTGCCTATGTGACTCTGATCCCCGTAGTGACTGCAGAAATAGTGGGGACCACTTCTTTGTCTTCAGCGCTCGGTGTGGTATACTTCCTTCATGCAGTGCCATACCTGGTGAGCCCACCCATCGCAGGTAGGTTTCCAGAGAGATCCCCCAATCATCGCTTCTGTTTTTCATACTGATGTGAAAACAGTGAACTCACACATAGACAATGAGGATTGGAAGTTAAGTTGGGAAGAGTGAAAGAGAAAGGGATTCAAGAGCCATCAAAAAATCATGGTCTTACTTATATCCTGGTTTTATCATTTTCTTCCAGCCAATGGGGACCTTAGCCTGCTTGGCAAGAAAAAATCCGAAATTAGGGTCCTGATTCCATTCCACACTAATGATGGGAGCAATGGAATGGAGCAGCTGTTCAAAACTTATAAATAAGTCAGGCACACGCAGAGGGAAGTCTAGAGGGAGTACAGGATTCCACTTGGGGATAGTGGGTAGGGAGGCTGAAATGGTAAGCGAATGTGTCATAGTCAGTGTCTTGAGGGCCAGGCAAAGAAGGCAAACGGGCCCTATATTCTTCAGAGACTATGGATAGTATTATAGTTTTTGTGCAAAGGGGTAATATGGCAAAGAGTATATCTTAGAAAATGGGACCTAGCAATTGATCTGGTACTTTAGGGGAGAAGCATTTAGGATTCCATTCTAATAGTTCAGGAGCAAACTGATAAAAGTCCTGAACTAGGGCCGCTTCAGCAAAATGGAAATGAGCTCTGGGGGCAAAGAGGAAGTTTTGGAAAAAATATCAACTGAATTTAGCATGTGGGGGTGAAGGAGGGGAAAATGCAAAGATAACCTAGAAAATAATGGCACGGTTGGAAGAAATATGGAAGTTGGAAAAAGTACCTTTGCCAGAAAAAATAATGAATTAAAAGTTTAGAAATGTTCAGATATCTGAAATACCTAATAAAATGTCCTACAGAGCTGCTTAAGGATGAAATCTGAGCTTTAGAGTGAGGCCAGATTTGGATTTAAAGATTTGGGGATCATCAGATAAAGCATCTAGAATGTTTGGTAAACTGTCAAACGCTATAGAAATTGAAAGCGTGATTAAACAAGTAATTTGACAACCATTTATTGTTTGTGTGCATCAACATTACTTTTGGTGCTACTATAGCAGCAAACAGGTCAGAGTCCCTCCCTCCTTCTCAGAGTATGTAGTCTAGACCAGTGCCTCTCAAAATGGAGGTCCTGGGACCCCCCCTGCATCAAAACCCCCTGGGGCCCTTGTTACAAAATGCAGATTCCTTGATCTTCCCTTGTCGATCTGAATCTTTCCAGGAATGTACATTCTGAACCAGCCTTCTTGTGATGTTCATGCACACTAAAAATTGAGAATAATTGGTTCTTTTTTTGTTTAAGACTTCATTTATTTATTTGAGAGAGAGTACGCGAGCCCAAGAGCAGGGTGAAGGGCAGAGGGAGAAGCAGACTCCCCACTGAGCAGGGAACCCGATGCAGGGCTTGATCCTACGACTCCTGGATCATGACCTGAGCCAAAGGCAGCCCCTTAACTGACTGAGCCACCCAGGTGCCCTGAGAATAATTGGTTCTGATTATTACCTGCCTAAACTAAAACCAAGAGAGTGAAGGTCCCTGAAGATAGGAAAAAAAGAAATGAGCCAAACATTTGCTTAGAGGAAAGGAAGGGAATTTTTGAAGAAGGCAGGATTTCTTCTTTAGCTGATGTTGTAAATAAACAGTTTAGAATTCTAGTGATTGCTAAAGCAGCAAACTAGGGGAAACTGTGGTTGCTTTGTGGTTGTGGATAAAAAATCCTGGTCAGTTTAAATTCGGTAATATAGGACTACATGTTTAGTGCTTCATTTTGGGAAACTGCCCCCAAAACGTCCCCACATTCTTCCTCAATAGCCAATTTTTGTGTTTACCAACCTTTAGGAGCAGTGTAATTCTCTAATTCTGTTAAAAAGTAATAGTGCATCAATGAAATTGGGATTCCTGGATCTTTTTTCAATCCATGGCCTTACTTTGGCAAATCAGACATTGTACCTGTTGCCAGGCATTGGAGGATTAGGGTGTGAGGTTCTTACCGTAATACTTCTCTTATTTAATTACCTTTAAAATGACAACTCTCTATTCAGTCTCTTCTGTTTGGTGCTACAGAAATGCATAAGTAAGTCACACAATAGTTAAAATATTTCAGAATAGTTTGGATTGCAGGAAACTTTGTGGGGCTTATAACAATTTCTCCATACCATTTTTGACTAACGAATTGGAGTGGATGAAAGGAAAAAATCATATACTTTTCCATGGATTTAAGTTTAGAGGAATTTTTTTAAAGGATTTATTTTATTTATTTGAGAGAGAGAGAGAGAGAAAGGAGGGGGAGGGGTAGGGGGACAGAATCTTCAAGCAGACTCCTCACTGAGTGCAGAGCCTGATGTGGGGCTTGATCTCATGACCCTGAGATTGTGACCTAAGCCGAAACCAAGAGTCGGATGTTCAACCAACTGAGCCACCCAGGCACCCCAATTTAGAGGAGTTTTTAAAAAACTTTTTAATCCCAACATAATTGCCTACCAAGGTCTAATTTGACCCCGTTGATTTTCTGATCATTGTGGCCTATGTTTTGCATATCATATGCTCTGGTTCTCCTCAAAATTTAGAGCTGGAATAGCTATTGAGATTAATTTGTTGCAAGAAGAAATAAAGGGGGGAAAGGCCATGATTGCAAAATGATACCTAGTGAAGTTTTACATCGGCAACTTCTACAATGGCCCGAGGTTCTGATTTTCAAACTGCAGCAGGTGCAGAGACTGGTTCCAACTGAAAATTTGAATTCTGCTTTATCCAGAAGCATGTTATATTACTCCAGATAGACAGTACATGGGTACTGGGAATACTGCTAACATTCAGGACAATTATACTCTCTTGACAGCAGGCATAAATATCCCAACATCAGTACTTTGAAAGACACTATTTTTATCTTTTCTTCCACATTTGCTGGTATTGATAATAATATTGGTTGTGTGATTACTAAGAACAGGACACTTGTCCAAGTACTTTACGGAACAACAATCCATTTTAGGAGTTTTCCTAGGAAACAATGTGTTTTTCAGTTGCTGCACAACATTTTTAGATCTGCTTTTTGTGTCAAAATTACAATGGTGGCACTGGCGATCTATTGTTTATTAGCCTTAGAAATTATTAGATTTGGGAGTCGGTACGTAATTGGATTTTCCACTCAACAATGTAATTTTGCTGTTGCTTGTTACAGGACGGCTTGTTGACATGACTGGGAGCTATACCGCGGCATTTCTTCTCTGTGGGTTTTCAATGATACTGAGCTCTGTGTTGCTTGGCTTCGCTAGACTTGTAAAGAAGATGAGAAAAACCCAGCTGTGGTTCCTTGCCAAAGAATCTGACCCTAAGCTGCAACTATGGACCAATGGATCGGTGGCTTACTCTGTAGCAAGAGAGTTAGATCACAAAGATGAGCAATCTGTGGCTCTAACAGTGCCTCGTTACAGCCCCACACGGCCAGTGGCTTGAGCCTGGGAATCTTCAGGGCTGAGAGAGGGGGCACCATGGGATTGTACATGTCTCAGAAGCGTTTAATTTTGGCAGAAGCATTGCCTTCCAAGGAAATTATTATTATTGTTTTATTAACATGTTTATAGGGGAAAATAGCAACAAAGCAAGCAGGACTGGCTCAGAGTTTCCTCATTTGGGATTTGTACTCACAATTGAACTATCTTTCAGGCAATGAGCATTGCTCTATGGAGAATGTCAGGACACTGCTGCTATAATTAGCTGTTAATTAGGGGTAATTTCGAAGCAGGACCAAAGCAGATGACATTGGGAAGCTTTGTTGCAAACTCTCTGCCCCTCCATCTTACTCTCTCAGAATGTAAACAGAAACAGTGACATGTAGATTTGTTTACTTTATGCTTTTCTGGAGAAAGGGGTCTGTATTAATCACTGCCTTTTGAGAAATCTAAAGCATTCTTCCACAACTCCATGTAAAACCCTAATGAGAAACTCCACTATGAGAAAGGTTTGGCATCTTCACCTTCCAACTCCACTGAAAGCTTTCTTCCTAAGGCTGAGCCCCTCCCCTCTGATCAGGCACTCACTGCTGTTCCTATCACATATAATGCTGAATTCAACCGAATACACCAAGTCACAAGTGTGATTTCTAAATCTTACCTGAAATGTTAATACCAACACTTCCTTCTCTTTTTTTTTCATTAGAAACAAAGCTTTTATTTGAATTGTATACACATTCCTGCTAGGAACTGAAAAATGTTGGCAGTATTCCAACTGGGCAGGAATTGAATTCTTGAATCAGCAGGTCTCTGATGGGAGTTTTCTTTTCAGATCAAACATTTAGGTTCATCATTACCCAAAACAGAACTTGGGAGGTTAGCCTGAAAAATATTCTAAAGGTGAGATTCCTTTCTCCCTGTGTTAATTCTTGTTCCAATGTCCACTGCTCTTGATCTCTTTATGGATAATCGTTAGAAACTTGATGGGCCTCTTCAGCTGAGTGAGAAGGCTTCAGGGGTTCAGCTCCGCATCAGAGCACTCTCATTAATTAGAGCTTTGGTCAGGGGAGAGAGAAGAGAAGGTTAAGAAGACTAATGGTGTGATACTTTACAGTTCATAGAACTCTCTCACATACCTACACTCATTGGATTAGAATAGTTTACTCATTCTCAAGTACTCTGTTTTCCTGTAGTTTGGAATAATTTCTGACTTTCCAGAGGGAGAACACGGGAGAGAAGAGAAAGGCCAGATCCCCCAGCTTGTCTCCAACCACTTTAAATCTGCAGAATGATAGCGCTGCATCCCCAAATCATGTCATACCTATAAATTAGGAGCAAGTTACACAATTGAAAGGGGATTTTAACTATTGAAAAATTTTAAATCTGAACCTCAAAGAAATATTTTGACCCCGAAAGCCATTTAACCCACTGTCCCCTCAAGAGGCCTCACAAACACCAGCACTGAAGCAGATCCTGGGTTGACTAAGCATGTATAACAAGAGTCTTTGCCTATAACTGGATTATTTCATAAAGTTACATATTAATACATTGCTTTCAGAATGAAATACTGACTTGATTTAACGGAAGAAAGCTGTAGTATTTCATAGTTCTTTTCCAAAGATAAATTTGAATGTTGCCTGTTATCTTTTTACTTAGTTTAAGACTTTAGTTTAAACCCATTTACTTTGTCACTTGCAATTTTAAAACAATATTTGGAAAATATCTGTAAAAAGTCAAAGTTAAAAATGAACTTATATGTGTTTGGAACAGCACTTTACACTGAATGTCATTTCTTGAATCTTCAAGCCTAAAGATTTTTTGAAATATAGTTATAAATATTCTTATACATATTTTTCCTAGTGATCACAGTAAAATTTTGTTTATCCAGCTCTGCAATATAATTTCTCTAAAGTATTATAAGTGTTCATGAAAAATGGGTATAGAAACCAGAGCTTTTAAAAATTTATATAAAATATTTTGGATATTTTTACTTCATACATGCATAAATTTATATTTTACTTTCCCTTTTGGAGCAGCAGTTTTAGAAAACCAGCAGGGAAAATGTAGATCTTAGAGTCTACCATTGTCAACTTCACAAAATTTTACTGTTAAGGTTCCATGTGCCTCTACTGTTTATTTCAAAAGAGAGGAATTTGTAAGAATGATGCATTTTGCAGAATCAAGAACAAAATTGTGGTGTGATGATTCTACATCTTAAATATTACTTTATATCACTGCAAGTTCTACTTTGAAATTGACTGACTAGAAAAGCAAAGAAACTAATTTCTATAGATACATTGTACCATTGGGCCTTTTTTTCAGATTGTGATTTTACTAATAGATCAGATATTTATGCTAATATTTTCTTATTTCAAAAGCATTATAATAAAGTGAGTTTATATTTGTGTTTGGAAAAACATTTTTCCCTGTACAGGGGGTTTGGATTGAATGGTGAGTGGGCTTGTCTGAGTTATGCTAAAATGTAGCTAGCATACAAAGATGTGGTAAACAGGGGCGCCTGGGTGGCTCAGATGGTTAAGCATCTGCCTTCGGCTCAGGTCATGATCTCCAGGTCCTGGGATCGAGCCCCGTAAGCGGGCTCCCTGCTCCACGGAGAGTCTGCTTCTCCCTCTCCCTCTCCTTCTGCTTCTCCCCCTGCTTGTCTCTCTCTCTCTCCGTCAAATGAATAAATAAAATCTTTAAAAAAAATAAACAAAGATGTGGTAAACAATCAAATAATTTACAAAAGCCAAACCCATTCATTGAATACTTCCAATGTATTAGCTACTGTGCTAAGCACTTCCTATGCATTGTCTTATTTAATTCCCATAATAACCTATATTATCACCATTTGATAGATGTGAAAACTGGGGCACCTTCCCTTTGTGCCTACTTGGGTTTTCTTTTTATGTGGGTTCAAAAAGCCATTTGGAAACTGGCCCTCCTTTGGGAAGATAACATCCTTTGGATTATGATTTACTCTCCCAATTCGTGTAGATGGAAAGATTCTAGAACAGAGATTTCCAAGAATTTTCCCAAGAGTCTGGTCCTATCAAGACCACTACTTCCGGGCTAAGTGATTTAATTTGCTGTTTATTGATCCAGGCCTCTCTTTGGGAGCATTTATGCATGTGTAGCAGAGAGAAGGTTGGGAAGCATACTTTGTCCCAAAAGAGAGTTCTATCTTCTGCATTACCAGAATCATGTTTTCTCAGTCAGGAGTTGAATTCTTCCTTAAGTGCCTGCACCATTGCCCAGTTATGACAAAGATAGTCATGTCTATCTGGTACTCACCTTCCTGGTCTCAATGGGTCTAATTCTGAAACTGTTTATTGTACTGAAGTAGTGTGAACTCAAGGTAGATATCTGTGTTTCTCGTCTCATACTTCAAAGTTCGAGTCTTTATTTTTTTCTGACTCCACCAAACAATAAATTTTTAAAGATTTTTTAAAGGATTTTATGTATTTATTTAAGAGAGAGAGAGCGAGCACAAGTGGGGAGGGGGGCAAAGGGAGAAGGAGAACCAGACTCTCCACTGAGCAGGGAGCCCAATGCGGGGCTGGATCCCAGGACCTCGGGATCACGACCTGAGCTTGAAGGCGGACGCTTAACCGACTGAGTCCCCAGGCGCCCCAAACAATAGATTTTTATACCTGTTTCCAGAGCAGCTTCCAGTGAGACATGCCTGGGGTTTTGTCCCATAACACAGAGAAATATTTGGTAGAGGGATCTGGAAATGCTAAACACAGTAAAAAGACTGACATTTAAAACATTTTATTATGGAAATTTTCAAACATGTACAAAAATAGAACAGTAAAATGAACTTGACATAACCATCCCATAGCATCTACAATTATCTGCCCTTTACCCTCCCCCATGATGAAGCTGTTTGAAATATATCAACATGCTGACAGGACATGTCTTCCTTCAGCTGTCAAGGAATAACTGAACCTGGCAAGAATAATTTATTCGTGCAAGCAGAGGGTATGGGTGGTTGGTATCACCTGTTAATGAACCACATCATTACGAAGCTGATTGGGTCCCCTTTCTTTCTGCGGACTTTGGGTGTCCGAATTACAGGTTAAAACTCTTCTTCTCTCCCCAGCCCTGATGTGATCTATCTTCCTGTAGCTTAAGGAAGTGTCAAATAAGTGAAAAGTGCTTTTGAATTTTGGAAAAGAGTTATGATTATTACATTCATTATTATTCTTAATTATTTAACCATCAGAGGCCTCTGAGGAGTCTGGACGTAGGACTGATCTAAAATTAAATAAAAAGCATTTTATTTTTAAGGAGTTAATGTGTGATCAACTTAAGATTTGAATTGACATTAAAAAGCATTAAAGTTAACATTTTAAAATATGATCCTTTCAGTTTTCCCATAAAATTGTTTCTTTTGTGATGGTAAGTTAGGTTTTTTTCCCACTGACACAATGATGGAAGAATTAGAGGCCCCAGTCCTAGCAATGGTGAAGACATATTCTCAGTCCCAGAGAACTTGTTTCTACAACTGGGTCCTGAGCAGAGTCGGTGTGGTTCAGGGTGGGGAAGAAGATAAGAATGAGGGAAAGGGGTATGTGGTTACCTGAGATTCCAGCAGACTCTGAAAGCCTCTGGGTCTACATTTGCCAATCCCTGCTCAAGCAGAGGGAAGCATTTGGACATCTGACTCTGGTTTCAAAGTTCAACAGGGGAGAGGAGAGCCTATTTTAGAATCACAAGTTACAGGTCTGGTATGAGCATTCAGTACTGGAATATGGTCTACAAGGGCAAGCAGGGTGTAGCCCCTGCCTAACTTCCAAACCTCACGTTGGGCTGTACTCTTGCTGCCCGCTATACTGCAGTGCCCTTCCCTATAGGCTCCCCAGGTCATTTTGATCCTTCAGTGTGCTCATTTCTCAACTTTTGGGGCACAGTTTAAATGTCACTTTCTAGAAAGCCCATCTTTAACCACTGCCCCATCTAAACTATATATCCCCACTATCACCACCCACATTACATTCTCATAACACTCTGTTTTTTTCCTTTAAAGAATATATTTTAATTATAATTAATATTCACTTGTGTGTTTATTTTAAGATGTCATCTCCTCCACAAAACCACAAGCTTTCTGAGGCTAGGGATCATACTGACTGACTACTCACCAGTCAGTCCAGTGCCTAAAATATAGTAGGCACTCAATAAATACTTGGTGAGTAAATGAATAAAAAAAAAGAATGAATAGAAAAACTGCTAATGAGAATTGTAACACAGCAGGACTGGGGCTGATTGAAGGGTTAGGTCTGCTTGAAGTTGCTCTTGCACCCAGAATGGATACAAAGTGTTAGATATTTACAATTTGTGAGTCTAAATAAGACACCTGGTGAGAAGTGTCCCATGAATAGTCGGAGCTCCAGAGCACTGAGTATCATGGGACAGGTTTGGAAAAGCAAATAAAGGTAGCAAAGAGAAGAGTTGGTAGAAATACAGGAAATAACTAAAACTTTTGATTGAGGCCTGAAAGTAAAAATGATATCACTGTGTTCAACCCAAACAGGCTTAATTAGAAAGCTCTGTTTTATTCAAATTGAGTAGAAGGCCTAGGGGTGGGGGCTTACACAAGGAGCCCTGGGACATTAGGAAAAGGTGGAGCACCTGTGCCTCACGTATGAAAAGATGGGATTTCAGGTAAAGGTACCGCACAAGCTGCTTTTCCTTTACAGGAAAACTACACCACTATTTGGTCAGGAGCTGAAATCCCTGCCTGGAGTCTTTTGCACAGTGCTGTGGCTGGCCTCAAACTGAAAATTACTGAAAATTAGCATGCTGGCAAACATTTTTCAGAGTTGGTGAGAGGGTTTAATCAATTAATGACTATTAAGCACCTCATCAGAATCTGATATCGTGTTTTTATGGTAGGAAATTAAAAATACAGAGAGCACACCTTCCATGAATTCAAGTTAATTGCCTAATTGGTAAATGGAAACCATCACCATGAGAACAATACCATGAAGTTGTTAAATGCTGACCTGAAGCTAGGGGCACTGCATACTATGGAGGTTAGGAGAGGAAGAATTCTTTAAGTGCTGGAGAAATTTGAGGCCATTCCAAGGAACTCAGGTACTGGGCTGAATGGGCTGGAATCATCCTGTACTCTTTTTAGGGTAAGAAGCTGGGAGTAGGGGAAAGGGATGTGGGGCAGCCACTTTATGTGGCTACCTGAGGTTCCAGCAGATACCCAAGGCCAATGGAGCACTAAACACTAGTTAACATTAATAAATGTTCTGATGAGGGGATCCATAAGGGTGTTTGGGACTTTGGATATTGCTGAGATTTGGGGTTGCATTTGGTGTCTCTAAATTGAAAACAGAAATTTTCAGGGAATGGGGCTATACTTCAATATTTACTTCTCAACTCTAAAAGGGAACCATTTAGGGGTGCCTGGCTGGCTCAGTTGGAAGAGCATGCAAACTTTTGATCTTGGGTTGTGAGTTTGAGCCCCACGTTGGGTGTAGAGATTAAATAAATAAAAATTTTAAAAAAACAAAAAAAGAATCATTTGTGAGTTTTCTCTCTTAAAGAGTCCAGAGCTTCAGGAAGTTTTGTTTTGTTTTGCTTTGTTTTAAATTGACGTGTTATACAGCACTGCCATCTGCTGGAATTAGTGAGACCACCTCCCAAAATTTGGTGACGACTCCAATTATAGTTCAATTGGACAAGGCCAGTCTTAGAATAAACATGGAAGTTTGTTGTTTCCTTCTCTTTCAGCCCCCCGTGGTTTCAGAGCACCTTTTAACCCCAGTATCAAAGGCAGTTAATGAGGACAACTAGTTCTTTTTCATAATTCCTTCTGGAAGTTTTGGGACCCTATGTAAAACAGTGTTGGGTGACCTATGATTGTAGAATGTCTGAGCTTGGTGTGATCCTCTGTAGCATTGTCCTACAGTCTCTGTAAAGATTGGTCCTATCTTCCCTCATTCCAAATTTTAATACTATTTCGAAAATGCTGTATGGTGGTCAAATGTTAGATTCTAGAACCAAACATCTAGGGTTTGAGTCCCTTTTCCACTTCTTAGCTATGTGATCTTGGGCTTACTTAATTTCTCCAAATTTTGGTTTATTCATATGCAAAGGAAAGAATAAAAATGATTATAGGGATTTTGTGTGGATTTTGTAAGTTTAATACATAAAATGTACTTAGAACAGTACCTGCTACGTAGTGTATTCTGTGTAGGAGTTAGCTATGGTTATTCATATGTCACCAGCATCTACAGATGTCGCTAAATTAGCATTCCCTTTTCCTTAGGGCTTTGCTCCAAACTGCTGGTTAGAGATATGAAGAGAGGGAACTCCTCTATAGGCTGACTTCTGAACTCTTGCATGTTCATCTCTTTCTTTCTTTACCTTCACCCCCTTTTACCCTGGTTGTAGGAGTGTAAGCAGCTTAGACAGAAATGGCTTTTTTTGAGGGAAAGGCCAGTGTGTTGTCTTCAGTGTTCAAGTGACACCAATCCATGCTTGTCCTTCAGAGTTTATCCGTGAGGCACATCTGTCCTCTCATGAGATATGGCTTTCCCAAAGCTTACACATCTCACCTTCATTATTTCATTGTTTATTCTGCCTAGGTGCCACCTTGAAAGGAGATCTTGAGAATTCTAGTTCATCACTTATAGAGACTTCTAGCTTCAGAGCAAATATGGGAATACATACGTGGCATTTCTGTGCATGTTTCTAGCAATTAGGTGCTGTTTTTTAATTCACTTATAGTGAAATACAACAAAATGCTTAATGAAAAATTTATTTTAGTAAATATGAAACTACCAGAGAAAGTGGGAGTTTTGTTTGGGGTCAGATGAGGTGTATATGACTTAATCACAGGAAAAGAGGAAGCTACAGAGAAGAAAGCACATCTCAGTGATTCAGAGAACCTTGGCTAAGAAGAGAATTGGAGAGACACAAGAATCTTCGTCCTGGGAGAGAAGTCAGGAAGAGGAGAGGAGGAAGTGTCAGAGCAGAAAGCTACATGATAAAAGGTTGGCCATTAAATATAAAATAGCTCTAGGGCGCCTGGATGGCTCAGTCGTTAAGCGTCTGCCTTCAGCTCAGGTCATGATCCCAGAGTCCTGGGGTCAGGCTCCCTGCTCGGGCGGGAAGCCTGCTTCCCCCTCTCCCACTCCCCCTGCTTGTGTTTCCTTTCTCGCTGTCTCTCTCTCTATCAAATAAATAAAATCTTAAAAAAAAAAAATTATTAGGGAAACATCTGTGAGAGAAAATGGACTGGAGCAAAGAGAGGCTCGGAAAGCCATGAGATTCAAGTCTGACTCCAAGTGCAGGAGAGAGAGAAGGAGAAAAGTTGGATGGAAGCATCTTAGAATTCAGTATAGTATTTTTTTTAAGTTTTTATTTTTAAGTAATCTTTATAACCCAACATGAGGCTCAAACTTACGACCCTGAAGTTGAGTCACATGCTCCACCGACTGAGCCAGCCAGGTGCCCAAAAGTACAGTATAGTTTTAAGTAAAATTTGGCAAGGCTGATGGGGAATCCTTGAGCCTAGGTCACCTGTCAAAGGAGTTGTACATCTCCCAGGTCAGGGCCTGAGTTAGTGTCCCTGCCATGCTGGGAAGAAGGGCCTCAATGCAAATGCAATGATGGACGTTAGTATATAGCAGATGGGACCCTCCGTCAATATAATCCTTGTAGCTGGGGATTATAGGGTTATAATAGTATTGTCCATGAACTACTCAAAGGAGACTATTCTAACTGTCAAGGCCAAATTGATTCTCATTTCTTATAATCCACCGATTATACAAAATCATGCTAAATTTTAATTTGTTTTATATTTGTTATATTCTTTTTTAAGATCTTAAGATTTTATTTATTATTTATTTGAGAGAGAGAATGAGATAGAGAGAGAGAGAGAGCATGAGAGGGGGTAGGGTCTGAGGGAGACGCAGACTCCCCGCTGAGCAGGGAGCCTGATGCAGGACTCGACCCCGGGACTCCAGGATCATGACCTGAGCTGAAGGCAGTCACTTACCCAACTGAGCCACCCAGGCGCCTTTAATCTCAACAACAAACACATTCCATAAAAGAACCATCCTTGGGCCTGCTTGTGTTGTGGTTGATGTCATTTAGGCATAGTCACATCATGGCCAAACTGTCAATTAAAGTTTAATTGGTATAGGAATATTACTGATTATAGGTAGAAATTGTCAAACAGTGAAGAGTACTGCTGAACCAGGAGCAAGGAGAAGAAATTATAGTCCATAAAATAGATAGGAGATCTTAAGTGACATCACCAATCTGGGTCCCAACTTTCTTATTGATATATTTGGTTAGAGCAGGGTCCTCCTGGTTCTAAAGTTCTGGGGGTCTATGCAGTTTTTCTTGAACCGAGCTAATTTGCATCTCGGGCTTTTAGAAAAAAATACTGACTGCTTATGTTGTCCTTGAAAGTCGAGCAGATATCATGTAATCAACTGCTAAGATCAGCTCTGCACCCAGAGAGGACAGAAAATATGTTTAAAAGGTCCATTACTCTGAAGCCAGTTTTCCTGCTGGCTGATCCACTTGTTGAAAGGGTTTATCTCAGCTTTTGTGAGGCTGGGAGCATAGCTTCAGTGCTGAACAAAATAGCTTCCAAGAGGCTGTGAAAGAGGCACTTCTGTTTTCTTGAAGGGGCAAATTACCTGAAGGGCAATCACAACCACTTTCTGAGCATATTTTTTGGTTTGTCTATTAGGCAAAGAAATAAACTCAGGCCTGATATCCTAGCCTTTATCAGGCCATATGATGAGTTTATCTAACTAGTCTGATATGGACCCATTTCACAGGTTTTGAGTCAATTGGTAAGGTGGGCTTTCAGAGGTGGGGGCAGGATACTATGCAGTCCAATTCAGGCAACTTTTGTTAGACTTATTACATACCAAGTATTGTGTTACATACTGAGATTCAAATAAAAACAAGATACTTGAGGAATTTCGGATCCCCTTACTTAAGCCTATTAGCCTAATTTTATTCTCTGTTTATATTTTCCATGTCATAGACCAAAGGCTCTCAAACTTTGCAGCACAATAGTTTCACCGAGGGAACTTAAAAATCATAATGTTGGGTGCCTAGGTGGCTCAGTTGGTTAAGCATCTGACTTCGGCTTGGGTCATGATCTCAGGGTCCTGGGATCAAGCCCTGAGTTGGGCCCACATGGAGTCTGCTTGTCCCTCTCCCAGTCCCTATCTCTCTGTCTCTCCCCAGCTCATGCTCGGTCTCTCTTTCTCTCAAGTAAATAAGTAAAACCTTTTTTTAAAAAAATCGTAATGCCAATTTCGTCAGCCTCTGAGGTGGGACCCAGACACCAGTGTTTTTTTTAACTTCTCAGGTGATTCCAATGTGTAGCCAAATCTGAGGAGCAATGTTGTAGACTCTTACCTGAAGAACAGCAACATCGTTATTAACTTGGGAGCTTGTTTAAAGTGCAGAATCTCGGGCCCTCTGTGAAATCTACAGAATCAGAACCTACCTGTTAACAAGATTCCCAAGCGATTTACATGCACATTGAAGTTTGACAAGTGTTGTGGTAGGCCATGTTTCCCAAAGACTTGTTCTGTGTATAAGGCGGCTCTTGTCTGCAGATTTCTAAAAACAAGTTAGTTGAGACAAATAATCTTTTCTGACTATCCTGACTATCTGAATGGCCCCTGAATGTGAGAGTTTTATGAATTAGGTGGCAAATGTTGGAGTTATTATGTACTTTAAGGTAAAGGAACAGGGTGGCTATCTATAGTTCATACTGAGGTCCCAGAGAAAGGCCATGTGAGAAAGGCAGATCCTTTCACCCAGAGAAAGGCAAGATCCTTCCCAAATCTGATTCACCATTCTTGCTTTTTCCTTCAGTTATTTCCCCTAACCTCTTTATTTGGAGAGCTTGCACATAACAGATTGAGAATTCTGTGTCTAAATTTGGACTGTTGTTAACATTCACCTAACACACAGTTCCCCTGAGGATTTCTACTTGCAAATGGAATGCATAGGGTATAGAACAACAAGGCCACCCACCAATGGTATTATAGGCTCTAACAGTCATTTCCCTACGCCGCTCATCCTCAGAATTACTCTGGGTGTTTTATAAATATGTAAATTTCCAGACTTCACCCCTAGAGGTTCTGGCTTAGTAGGTCTGTGATGAGACCTGGGAATTTGGTTTTTAAAGAGCTTAACCAGTGACTCTAATTTAGGATTAGGGTTGTGAACCACTGATACAATGGAGAGAGAGTGGACTATAAATTAGGTCAGATTTGGTTTTAAATCCTAGTCCCACCACATAGTAGCTTTGTAGTCATGTGATTTTCAGAATGTTACTTAACTTCTCTGAGCCTAGTTAACTTCTCTGAAGCCTAACTTCATTTGCAGTGCTGAGATGTTTAAATAAGGTGACACACTAAAGTACCTAATATAGGGAATGCAAAGCAGTATTTTTACATGGGCCTTTGCCATCACAGAATACACATATATATATAGGCTGACCACATGGGTTATCTGGTTTAGTCCTTCAATGTCCAGATCTTTCCATACCTATTTTTATCCTCTCTTCTGTCACCTTGAATTTGAACTAGTCCTGTTCAATGCCTGGAGACCTCACAGCAGCTGGTTAATAAGCTGGTAATGGCTTTTTCAGGGGTTGCTCAGCTTTACTGGATGTAGGTCATTATTTCAGTTAACACAATCATCTTTGGTACTTCAGACACATTCATAGGCCATAATGCCTCTGGTTGTTTTATTTTCTGAAGTTGTCTGAATTCCAGTCAGTAGCCATCACTACAATGGGAGTATGTCTTCTTCCCTCCCTCCATCTTCTATACACCCGGCTGCTCTCTATGATGCTAAGGTGGAGAGCAGATCTGAAGGAATAAAAAAGAGGAGTAAGAGAACTAGACTAAGGAGACACAGCACCTGAAATCCCAACAAAATAGTTTACCAGGGGCTTCACTGTTAAGAATGACTCTAGCTCCTTTTTAAAATATTTTACTTGCTAAGGAGAGCTGTATGGAGTGGCGGAAGAAGGTAATTTGAATCTATATACCCTTGGTGTTTAGGCTGTCAGTATCCAACACCAGTTTGCTTGATAATTTCACCCCTGCACCTTACAATCCTTGTGCTTCCAGGGAAGTCGATTTTCTCCCTATTCCTCGATTTTGGGGCCAGCTATGTGTATCAAGCCTAACTAACGAGCATAACTTCCTCCCTGGCCGTGATGACTGATTGGAGAATGGCATGCAACCTCAGGTGGTCCCATCAGACAGCAAACTTGGACTTCTTAGGTGGCTGGGGGGGGGGGCAGAAATGCTCTTTTCCACTACATTGGGACAAGAGTACATGTGGCAGCTATCTTAGTATCACAAAGATGGAGCTTTCTCAGAATGGAGCCAAATTTGATCAGAGCTCAGTAGAGAGTGATTAGGTCTTGGTCACACTGCTTAAACAAGATTAGATCTTGCTTAAAAACAAGATTTATGGGGCGCCTGGGTGGCTCAGTCAGTTAAGTGTCTGCCTTCGGCTCAGGTCACAATCCTGGATCCCTGGGATTGAGCCTGGCATCAGGCCCCCTGCTCAGTGGAGAGCCTGCCTCTCCCTCTCCCTCTGCCTCTCCTCTCTACTTGTTCTCTCAAAAAATATATAAATAAATAAAATCTTAAAAAACAAAACAAAAAAACCCCCAAGATTTATTTTTGTTACTATTATAAAGACAACTTAAGTTAGGTGTTTCCATTATTTGTGGTGTTATTTGCAATGATTAGCCTTTTATATACAAACTTTTTCTCAACTTCTTTAAGAGGTACGGGTTATCTGAATTGAAGTGCTGAATGCCACCAAGTGACATAAAACACTTTCAAAAGCCAAATGCTCAGGTATAGGATGTGGAAAAAATGCCTTAAAATGGCATGTGTGGAAGAACCAACACATGGGTAGATACCAAGAAGAGATTTTGATTTTGGCTACATTAGTATAAGTATAGTTTATAGAAAAAAGAAAGGATCATTCTATCATAGTCCTAAAACCTCACTTTGGGTATTAAGTTAACCTCTCAGCAAAAACCACTAGCCAAGGATAAAGACAATTTGGAGAGAACTAAAATTGACCATGATGGAGATGGGGATGGGGTGAAAGATAATAGCATGTTTAACTTAAAGAATTCTTAGGGGACATAGAGCAATTTTCTTCAAATACTTTTAAGACATGTATAGTAGACATTTGGTTTTTGGCTACTCAATATCACTTGATATGTATCAGCCACTGATACATATTTTGTGACTCACTTATCCCTTCAAATTTATCCGAAACTAGTACTGCCTCTGGATTATTAAATTACAACAGCCATAACATTCCCATTTTTGCTTAGGTCAGTTTGAGCTGGGTTTTCTGCCATCTGCAACTAAGAGTTCTGTTACAAAATGTCACCTCTCACAAGGATTAGATCTTTAAGGTCCCTAAAGACAGCCCAAAATGTGTAAACTTCAGGCCAAAAGTCTTCAGTTAAATGGAAGGAACAAACTTCTAAGAAGGACTATCTGAAAATGAAATTATCATTTAGGAAGATAATTCAAGGTCTACGTTTTGATGGTTAATTGATAAAGGACTCTGAGGTCTTTTTTAAACCCAAGACCATGAAATTATCTCTAAATAATTTTAAATTTTAGGAAGGCAAGCACAATTAGTGACAAAATTTGCAGTTATTATAAACATACTAATTTTAGTTCAGTATTTACTATAGAGTATTTTTCATATGCTGATTTTATACTTTTTTGGTATTTATGACTTCTTATATATTGGTCTGTTATAATATCTAGTGAATTTTAAAGTCACTTAATAGACTTTAAAGTCTAAATATTTAAGTAGAGGCTTATAGCTGTATTGTTGTTTTGATATCATAACTGTATTATGTTGCATGTGAATTTCCTACTTGGGAACACAACCTTAATTACGTTATTCCCAACAGGGGAAAACGACTTGCTGCAAAATAAAATATTTGCTGCAAAATGTGACAAGTGCTTCTACTGATTGATAGGTCAGGACTTCAGTCCTGAATTTCTGAAATACTTAAGTAAAAATTATTCCCTTCCCCATTCTTCCTTCTTGAAGAAACAAATGAAATGAGCAAAATAAACAAAAACAGCAGGGACTTAAGTAAAACAAACATTTTTAAAATTTAATTTATGAAATACATTGCAGTATGGATGTATGTTTGAATATGCATAGAAAAAATATCTAGAAGGATACATATTAAATTGTTAACAGGTTACCATGGGGGTGTAGAATTAGGGAAGGGTGAGGGGGATGCTCTTTTAAACTCATATGCTTCTGTTATGTTTGAAATTTTACAATGAGAATTCATTACTTTTATAATAATCACAATCATAATAGAAAAATTTTTTTTAAAAAGTAACAAAAAGTAAAAAACACACAAACATGTATACAGTAGTTTTAAGAGCTACATTAGAGGTATGGAGAATTAAATCACATGGCACACTTTTCCACTAATACTGTGGTGGTAAATATAATTGTGTAGTACATAATCAAAGAAACATTAGAGAAGCTACTTTTAGCAACATCCCAACTAAAAATGTCCCCTGGGATAAGAGCCCTTAAACAGTGACCCTTCAAGACGGATATTAAAACTGAAAGCAGGGCTTAACTATTCCTGTAGGATCTATAGGAAAACATGTCAATCTGAAAACTTTAGACAAAAGAAAAAGCTTCACAGAAGTAACTTTGGAATACTAAAGGCCAGAAACTGGGAGTACGAAAACAATGCAGTTGTTTTCAAAAACAAACACCAAATCATAGAAATCTTGGTAATCTAGGGACATAGGTTAGGGATATCTATTTTACCCATTTGTTTATCATTTCTCCCAATTTCTCAACTGGGTTTTCTACCTCAATGAGTTTAACCTAAACATACTGGAATTTTAATGGGAAGGAATAAAATTAATTTCATCTAGATTAGTTTAGGTTCTTCTTGTTATAAAAGAACCAGAGAAACATCAGACATGGGGTTTTCCATTATTCTTTTTTTTCCTCACAACTATTTCTAGCTACTTAATGAACATTTTGGGAGATAATACTTGTGATTTCTCATGGGTCCCTTAAGTTCTGTATTTGAAGAAATCTTTTTTTTTTCCTATTCTAGTTTTTTCTCCTTTTATTGAAGTCACCACAGATGACAAGCTTTTTATTATGAACTTTTTTCTTTCAACAAAGAGGATTCTTTAGGTGACTATCAGGTTGATGGTTAAATATTCTCATCAAAGTTAAAACATCTGTAACTGGAAGGGTCCATCTTTTGCAAGCTACATAGTTAAGAGCTTAACTAATATAATTTTGCATTCCTGAAAGAGTATTCCTGACCTAGCTGTCAGGGTTTATGCAGAATTATACTATGTGAGTAATATGGAAAATTTGACAAAATTTAATTGAAAATTATTATAAATGGCAGAGATAAAGAGTATAAAGTCATAATGGCCATACTATTTTTAAAAGTTACAAGAGCTGAAATGTTTATTTCTCAATGGATTATATTAATTTTAAAAAAAGAAAACAGCAAAAGATTCATCATTATGTATATATGAAGTATTTAGCATGATACTTGGTACATAACCATTCAAAAAATGGGCTCTATAATGAACAATGAATTAAAATAATAAACAAAAAAAATATAATGACCCAAAATGGAGAGGAAAGCTTAGAACTAATTTCCTAGAGTATGTGTTTAAATAGAAAGTCGAAGCTCACAGAGAGCAGTAAGGAATTCTTCATTTTCTGGGTCTACCTTTTGGGCCCTCTCATAGTACTCAGCAGCTTGCCTCTTTTCTCCTTCCAGCTTGTAAACAAACCCTAGGGCACTTAAACTCTGCACATCTGAAGCATTGTGGCCGAGTCTCTTGACAGCCAATTTTTTCAGAGCACTTGTCAATTTGGTGCGTAGGGATGACCGGTCTTTGACCTTTAAGGCTTCCAAATAATGGTGGATAGCAGTACTTTCTGATTTACGGTGAAATTCCTGAAAGCGGCCATAGTGATAATGGATCTGATGTTTGTGATCATCAGTTATGTTCTCCAGACGAAGAGCTTTCTGGAAAACGTCTTCAGCATTGCTATACTGGCCTCCCTCAGCATACATGTTGGCCAGATCCGTGTAGGCAAATGCAAACATAGAGTCCTTTTCCACAGCTGCTTTGAAATGAAAGATAGCAGATGTAATCAGCTCATCAACTTTCAGTTTATCCTTTCCTTTAGGTCTGTTGCGTGTGACCTTCTTGATTTGGATCATTTGTGCCCTATAGCAAAGTCCCATCTGGTGATGCAGGAAAGAAGAGGTTGGTGTCACCTCCAAGGCCTTTTTCAAAAGTTCCAGAGCTTTGTCCCAGGAATTTTTTCTCCTGTAGAATTTGGCTGCATAACGAAGGACATATGGTTGGGATGATATCTGGTCCAGGATTTCTTCAATATACCTTTCCCCTTCAGCTTCTGCATGTACATCTTGAAGCTTTAGTGCCAGAAAAACCTTAATGTAGGAGTTATCTGGGTTCAAGGTAACAGCTTTCCTCAGAGGGCCCAGGGAAAAGCTCTTTATAGACCCTTCTCTGTCAGAATCATCCAGCCGATACACTGTGATGGCATAGCCGATGTTAAATTCTGGATTATCAGGTTCAGCTTCCAAAGCCTTCTCAAAAGCCACTTTAGCCTTTTGGTAATACTTTCCTCCAAATTTCAAGAGTGCCCACCCTTTTTCACAGTCAATCTCAGGACGCTCCAACTTGTAGTTAGAAGGACTGGACAATTTCTTGCAAACATTCCCTATCTTGTCTATATACTTCTGAGATTCTTTGAGCTGGTCCAGGTGATAATATACCCAGGCATAGTTTCCCCAAGTGACCAGACTTCGTATTTCCTCTTTGTCTGAGTGTTCTTGATGGATTATTTCTTCTGCTTGTTCCAGGCACTCTAGAGCATCTTTATTTTGGCCTTTCAGGTGTTTCACATAGGCCAATAAGTTATAAAGAGTGAGTCTGGATTTTGTAGTAAGAAATTCAAGCTGTTGACCAATTGTATCTTCCACATCAAACAGATCAATGTCTTCCTTAAGTAAATTCCATGTAAAGTGACATTCTAACTCCAACAGAATGGCCTTCAAGGAGTCCTTAGGAATTTCACTGTCAAAGATAAAATCCCTTTTAATTTTGAAGAAATGAAGGAAATAATCAATCTTTAAATCTTAATATACCGTTTTTGTTTAACAACAATTCTACCTTTTATTTGATCTTACAGTTCAAGCACTAGTCGCTATATCTTTATACTGGTTTCCTTGGTGTAGAGTTAAATTCTAGAAATATTCTCACTACTTATTGCAAAAGCAGTTCTGGAGAGATGACAGGGTTCTCTATGTCACAGGATATCTATTTCCTTTTGGTAGTCACTAACCCACAAGTACCTCCAATTTTTACAGAGGGGAATTTAAAATGTTTTATTTACTTGCCTTGAAAATTAAGAATAATATACACACAGTCAATAATTAATACAAAAATTCCATTTCTATATTATGAGTAGGAAGGGAGAGAAGAGGTGAGAAATAAGAAAAAGGAGTACATTGAAGAAGACACAGAAGCCACACCAATATATCATTTTTGCAGAGGAAGAAAGGAAGGGAAAGAAGAGAGGGAGGAAGGGAGAGAGAGGAAGAAAGAAAAGAAGAAAACCTCACAGAGAAAAGACATAGAAACATAGTAACTGGCGCCTGGGTGGCTCAGTCGGTTAAGCAGCTGCCTTCGGCTCAGGTCATGATCCCAGGGTCCTGGGATAGAGCCCCATGTCGGACTGTCTGCTCAGAGGACAGCTTGCTTCTCCCTCTCCCTCTGTCTGCTGCTCTGCCTACCTGTGCTGTCAAATAAATAAATAAAATCTTTAAAAAAAAAACAAAGAAATGGATAGTAACTGGTATACCAAGAGATGGGGAAAAGCATTAAGTTTTAGATAAAAGGAGAGTAACAAATTTCCAGAGATGGGGAAAAGGCACAAGGAAATTTAGTAAGCTTAACAGATTTGATATAAGTGCCACATCCTTCTGACCTCTGGGGTTGTGGGCAACAATGGCTAATGCCTATTATTACCTTATCATTGCTCTTAAAATTCACTTCACAAATATTTGTTGAGGTCCCTTTGTGCAAGGCACAGTGTAATCTCTGCAGGGCACACTGGAAACACTATCTCTGAAACTAGGAAGATAAAGGGGGAAGGAAGGGCAAGGAAATATTTATTCATTACTGAGACCATTTTACGTGCAAGAGCTTCTAAATAATCCTAGGTATGTAACTGTGAACAAGACGCAGCCCTGCTTATACAGAGCTTATAAGTAAACAATTACAATTCAGCAGAAAGTTCCATGGAAGTGACCCAGGAAGTGTACATAGTCCAGTGCTGTGGACATCTGTGGTTTTTACTCGGTGAGGACCCCTTCTTTTGGTTTCCATTTCTGGAACATCCTCTCCCTCTACTCTCAGTCTATGCGATTGGAAATGGACTATCTACCGCTTAGTCTGGGAAGGCACATGATATTCTAGCCATTCCCTGGTCCCATTGATTTATTCAGAGATAATCCAATTAAAATATATTTTTTGCTGAAATGGGACTTTGATGGAATGATCTCCCTTCCTTCTAAAAATTTTAAGTTGGTAGAATATAACCTTGGGTTTGCTGGTGGCCAGCAAACTTCGGAGAGTCTGCCTGCCTAAGACTCTAATAGAGAGGAAAGCAGAGCTTAGGAAGAAAGATAAACTGTTCACGATAGTGACTAAACAGTCTTGCCTGGATCACCTTGTCTATCCCTGGACTTCTATTTACTTAAAGAAATAACCTCTCTCTGTGTGTGCCTGCTTAAGCCACTCTAAATTAGGTTTCTAATGTCTCCAACTGACATAATCCTAATTAACATTCCCGGTTTTATTTTTTTTTTTTTTTTGCTGATAGTGGTAGTGTGGCAGTCAAGAAAGACTTTCTCAGGTGTGCCTGGGGGGCTCGGTTAAGCATCTGCCTCTGGCCCAGGACGTGATCCCGGGATCCTGGGATCGAGCCCCACGCTGGGATCCCTGCTCAGTGGGGGAGCCTGCTTCTCCCTCTCCCTCTGTCCCTCCACCCTGCTTGTGTTCTCTCTGGTTCTCAAATAAATAAAATCTTAAAAAAAAAAAAAGACTTTCTCAATCTATGATTAACCATAATTAAGAAATGTACAGAAAAAAATTCCTTAAGTCTTCTCTCAAAGAGGAAAATGCCCTAATTATGGGATAAACAGTATACAGAGCATGTGTGTGTGAATGTGTGTTTATTTCCCTTTCTGATGCACACAAAGCCCCCCACACCCTTGTATGTAAAATATAAATATATAGTTGTATAAATGTTTATGGGAACTATAGTAATAGGGCCATCAAAACATTTATTGACCACCTCATGTCATATATGGCAAGCAATATCCTAGTTGTACTGGATATAGTAGTGAACAAATTAGAAAATGGCTCTTTCTTCATGGCAATTCCATTCTGGAAGAGGAAGGAACAAAAGGAGTTGATGGAAAACAAATATGGAAACAAATCAGTATGAAAACAAATAGACAACATAATTCCAGGTAGTAGTAAATGTTAAGGAAAAAAAAATCAGAGTAATGGGATTAAGGGTGGTGGTGGTTGGGGAGGTACTTTAGTTATAATTATGAAGGGATAGCTTTTGTAGAAAGGGGCAATTGAAGTAAGATCTCAACAATGAAATGGAGGGAATCATAAAAGATCTGAGGCAAAATGGTCTAAGCCACTGCTTCTCAACCAGGGTGCTTTTGCCCCCTAGGGGATATTTGGTAATGTCTGGAGATAATTTTGGTTGTCACCACTGGAGGAATGCTACTAACGTCTACTGGGTAAGGCCAGGGATGCTGCTAAATATCCTACAATGCTTGGAGTGGTGGAGGGGTGGGAGGGACGGGGTGGCTGGGTGATAGACATTGGGGAGGGTATGTGCTATGGTGAGCGCTGTAAATTGTGCAAGACTGTTGAATCACAGATCTGTACCTCTGAAACAAATAATGCAATATATGTTAAGAAAAAAAAAGAAGATAGCAGGAAGGGAAGAATGAAGGGGAGTAAATCGGAGGGGGAGACGAACCATGAGAGATGATGGACTCTGAAAAACAAACTGAGGGTTCTAGAGGGGAGGGGGGCGGGGGGATGGGTTAGCCTGGTGATGGGTATTGAGGAGGGTACGTTGTGTGTGGAGCACTGGGTGTTATGTACAAACAATGAATCATGGAATACTACATCAAAAACTAATGATGTAATGTATGGTGATTAACATAAGAATAAAAAATTTAAAGTATTAAATATCCTACAGTGCACAGGTCAGTCCCAACAACAATGAATTATCCAGCCAGAAATGTCAATAATGTTGAGACTGACGAATCCTGGTTTGGGCTGAGAGGCCAGTGAGTGCAGAGGCCCTGATGTGAGAACAAACTTGGTGTGTTCAGGGGACAAAAGGAAGAAAAGTGTGGCTGAAGCATAGTAAAGAGGAATAGCAGAAGATGAGGTGTAGTAGTAGGCAGGGACAGATGATGCAGGGTTTGGAAGTCCATGATAAGGAACATAAATTTTACCCTAATTGCAATGGGAAACCACTGGGGGAAACTTTTTAAGTAGGAAAATGATAATGTTTGATATAAGTTTTTAAAAATTCCCTCTGGCTGCTGTGAGGAGAATGGACAATCAAGGGTCAAAAGAGGAAGTTTGGAAACTGATAGGGAAACTATTTGTTCAAGATTTACTGAGAGGTACAATGTAGAGGGCACTGTTCTAAGTGTTGGAATACAGCAATGAACAAAACAGAAAAAACAACCTGATTTCATGTAGCTTATATTCTAATAGGGCAGTGGGGTGTGCCAAAAAAAGATCAAAAAACCAAATGAAAATATAGAGTATGTGAGATGGTTATAAAGACAAAAATAAAGCAGAAAAGGAGAAAAAAATGGGAAGTTGGCAGGGGGTTTGAGAGGTGGTTAAAATATAAAGAGCATGGCCAGAGCAAATCTCCCTGAAAGAGACATGAAAGCAGCTGTTAAGGAAATCCAAGGAGAGATGATGCAAGCTTACCCTGTGGTTGTAGTGGAGGGTTGGTGAGGACTGGATTGGTTACATTTGAGGCAGAGCTGACAGGTCTTTCTGATGGATTAGGTGTGGGGAGGGCCATGAGGAAAAGAGAGAATCCAGGATGATTCCTATGCTTTCGACTTGAGGGAATGGATAAATCAAGAGGCTTATTTGGAAATGTTAATTTTGAGATGTCTATTACACATTCAAGTGAAGATGCCAAGTATGAAGTTGGATATTAATGAATACAATACTGGGGATGAGGAGGAATGAAGTTAGAACTAAGGATATAAAATCGGGAGTGACAGACATGCAGATGGACTTTAAAACCACAAGATCTAGAATTAAATTACCTAAGGAGTGAGCACAGAGAAGGTTAAAAACTATGCTGTAAGACATTCCCAAGTCAAGTAGACTAGAAGGACCAGAAAGGAGGCAAAGAAAGAATAATCAGTGAGGAATCTGGAAAACTAAGTATCAGTGAAAGCCTAAGGAAGAAAATATTTCAAGAAAGAGAGATGAATATTCAATGTGTAAAATGATTCTAAGAGACTGAGTAATTGAGGACAGAGAAGAGATCACTGTTTTGGCAGGAGTAAAGCTGTGAGGACTGTGATAAGTGTTTCACTAGAAAGGTAGGGATGAAAACATTACCAGAGGGTGCCTGGGTGGCTCAGTGGGTTAAGTGTCTGCCTTTGGCTCAGGTCATGATCTTGGGTCCTGGAATCAAGCCCTAAGGTGGGCTCCCTGCTCCACGGGGAGTCTCCTTCTCATTCTCTCTCTGCCCGCCCCCCCCTCCACGCTGTGCTTTCTTTCTCTAATAAATAAATAAAATCTTAAAAAAAAACACCAAAAAACCAACAAAAAAAACATTACTGGGGTGGGCTGAGGGGATAATGTGAGGTAAAGAAGTAGATATGAGGAATAGAGGCCACTCTCTCAAGGAATTTTACTATGAAGGAAATAGAGAAATAGAGCTATATCTGGAGGAAGGCTGAGGGAAATGTCAAAATAATTTTTAACCACATATTTTCAATAACCTAACGATATGCCAGTAGGAATGTTCCAGTAGTAAGGGAGAAAATGATGCTTGTGGAAGAGAGGCCGGGATAACTATAAGATGGAACATGAAGCTGAAGTGAAACTATATATTGTTAATATTCAAATCTTTATCTCCAGCTTCAAACTCCTAATCATGGTTGCTATGCCCATGTCATCCAGCCCATGTCTCCTTCTCTAGCCTCATTTTGTACAACTTTCCTTTCACTTCCTACACTCCAGCCATACAGGCCTTTAAAAAAATTGTTATTTCTTCTGCCAGGTATGTATCTACCTCAGGGCATCTGCATGGGCTTTTTATTCTCTCATTTTGTGAACTCTTCTAGGGCTTACTTATTCTCACAATTCTGCTCTTGGCTCAAATGTCAGCTCTTCAAAGAGGTGTACCCCTGACCACCTTAGCTAAAGCTGTACCCTACCTTGCCAGTCATCCTAAAGTCTAGTCTATCACATTTCCCTTTCTGTATAGCACTAACATCAATATTTGGTGGGAGTTGGGAAGGAGGAGAAGAGTGCTTTAAGTCAAATAGTAGATTGATGTTTTAAACTGAATCAGACAGAGTTTTTTAGCAACTGGAAAGGGGCTGTCCTAATAGCCGAAAGTGACAAAAGTCACAGAACTGAATTAACTGCACAATTAGTAGTAGTGATTTAAAAAAAAAGCATTTCATATTTATAACCTTATCTCTGATCTAATCTCTGATCTATCCCCTGAATTCCAGACTTAATGAATTTTTATTTTTTTAAAGATTTTATTTATTTATTTGACAGAGAGACAGCAAGAGAGGAAACACAAGCAGGGGGAATGGGTGAGGGGGAAGCAGGCTTCCCACGGAGCAGGGAGCCTGATGTGGGGCTCGATCCCAGGATCCTGGGATCATGACCTGAGCCGAAGGCAGACACTTAACGACTGAGCCACCCAGGCGCCCCGACTTAATGAATTTTTAGCTCACACCTTCAGTTAGAAGTTCAATTGGCATCTCAAATAAACATATGCAATCCAGAAATCTGGATTCCTTGAGCTTGTTCCTCCCTCAGTCTTTTTTGGCACTTCTTAGTTCCACAGGCCACATAATCCAGGAGTAATCTGATTCTTCTTCTCTCAACCTCTCATCCAATCCAATTGGAAGTCCTGTTAATCTAACACCCAGATAAATCTCAAATCCATCCACTTTCCTCCATTTCTATTGCTGTTTTACTCGTTTAAACCACAATTATCTTTCCTTTGAGCTGGGGTGAAAATCTGGGCTCCCAGCTTTGGCTCTTGATCCCCTCAGAGTCCTACTAAACTTTTGAAAATGTACACCAGATGATGTCAGTCTCCTGCTTAAAATCTCCCAATGGCTTCCCAACACCCTTAGATATTAATCCAGCTCTTGCCACATCCCACAAGTTCCTAAAGAACTTGGCCTTATCTACCTGTCCAACCTTTTCTCCTCCTACTCTCCTCTTCATTCACTGTGTTTTGGACATATTGACTTTCCTATCTTGAACATATCAAGTTCAAGGACTTTAAACCTGTTGTTTTTACTCTGGGAATGTTCTCCTAAATCTTGGCATGACTAGCTCTTTCCTGTAACTCAGCTCCAACATTCTCTACCCAGGAGGCCACCCACAGCAGAAATATCTAAAATAGCCCCCTCCATTCTAGGTCACGTTCTTTTTTTTAATAAAGATTTTATTTATTTATTTATTTGAGAGAGTGAGAATGAGAGAGAGAGAGAGCACATGAGAAGGGGGAGAGTCAGAGGGAGAAGCAGACTCCCCGCCGAGCAGTGAGTCCGAGTTCCAGGACTCCAGGATCATGACCTGAGCCGAAGGCAATCGCCCAACCAACTGAGCCACCCAGGCACCCTAGGTCACTTTCTTAGGCCATTACATTATTTTCCTTGTAGCTCTTAATACTTTCTGAATTGTGTTATTTACTCAATTATCTATTGTTTATCTATTTCCCCCATTTAAATGTAAGCCCCATAAGAACAGGGAGCTTGTTCTGATTTTATATTTTTCAACACTGTGTCCCTAGCACTGTGTCCCTGGAATCTATTATTCTAGGCAGTTAATAGAAGCTCAGTAAATAAATACTCGTTGAATGAATGCAATTGTATACTGGCAGTTTCTAGCATGTCCAGCCCAGAGGTATAGGCTTAGCGTAAAAAGTACCTGGATTCCAGATGAGGGAATTCTTACTAGTTCTTCACCTCCTGCTAATGGCCCCAAACTTTCTCCCATTTCAGTTTTCCCTACCTCATTTGTCTTTATATCTTCGCACACTCTCTGTCTGGCTTCATGTTTGGATTTTGAAAATAAGTTTTGGACTGTTTCCCATGGTCCTGACTGGGAAGCCTGGTATGACTATCCCTTGGTAGTTGTTCTTTTCTCTGGTGTAACTGCACCAAAATCATGGGCAAGACATCCCCTTAACAGCCTGCCTGGGCTTACCAGCCCCCTGCCCATCCATAGAGTAAAATGAACATCTGTTTCTGTTGCGAAGGTTTACACCAGCCACCTCAAGGACGATGAGGAAGGCTGCCTCAGGTAATATGAATGTGGCTGTGAGATCTCAAGGGGATATTCAGTCACTGAAGTGCCTTGCCCAGACTCTGCGGAATTTACGCCCAACTGGATGCCACGAGAAGTTTTATTTTTCAAACCTTGCTTAATTTTTAAACTCGGTCTCTGGGAAGCTGGCAGAGAGGCTATTGTGTCTGAAGAGGCAACCTTTATCTTTAGGAAATTTGGGGGGTTTTGCCATGAAGAAGCAGTCTTTCATTGTCCTTGGGAGACAGTCCCCAAGTGGAGTCCACCCCTCTTCCAGCCCATCCTGCATACCACACATAGTGCACCCCCCTTTCCTTCCTCATTTCTTCAGGCACCTTCCTGATACCTCCTTCCCTTCTTACAGATGTTAGAAACAAAGCACTTATTAAATTTATTTTTTACTTAAAATAATAATAAACAACATTTGCAAATATTATGTATTAAGCAATCAACTAACCCCACAGTCCTAAGATTTGGAGGTCATTGATTTCTACAGATAAGAAACAGACTCACAGAGTTTAAGCAACTTTGCTTTGGGTCACCCAACTCGTATTCCGAATCAGGACTTAGAAGAAAGGGCTATCTGCTTCAGGAGCCCAAGATCTTATCCTCTCATCCCTCAGCTTACTAAGTGCGGACGGTTCACTCATCACGCACAGGGCAGGGTGCCAGCCCCTGGGGATACAAAGCGGGTGAGGAAAGGTCCCCCCCACCACAAGGCACTAAAGGAGACAGAAGGGGACACCCCCCCTCCCCAAATAGCGGACTGGGCCGAATAAGAAACTGGACGCGGCACAAAGGCAGCTCACAAGAAGGGAAGAACTCAGACCCAGAAATCAGAAAGGCAAAATGGCAGTAGCCGACCTAGGTGACAACTGCAGGGCTGCGGGCAAACCGTGTCTGCCCACATCGGGGGAACGGCAGCTGCCGTCCCAGGAAGGGGAGGAAGGCGACGGGCCTCAGGAGACCCGTGCCACGTAGGAGCCGCCCGAATGGCCCCGGGGGCGGCCGCCAACCAAACACAGTCGTCGCCGCCGCCGAGAAGAGCCGCAGGGAGGGCACAGGCTCCCGGGTCGCATCGCCTGCCCCCCTCCCCCGCCCCCGGCCGGACAGTCCCGACTGCCGACGCCCAGGAGGGTCGGGGCTCCGGGGAAGCGCGCGCTCGGCCACCCTCCCCGCCAGGCCCGACTCCAGACGCCCGGGGCCGAGACAGGGCTCTCGAGGGGCGCCCCCAAACCCGACGCCCGGCGGCCGGGCGCGAGGGGCTCGGCCCCTTGAAGGGCCGCGGCGCTGCGCTGGCAACGGGATAAAAGAAAAACACCGGCTTGAAACAAAGGCCTACGTGGTCTAGGGCCAGAAGCGGGGAAAGCCCTTACCTCATGGTGGTTGGGCGCTGCGGGCAGTCCCCTCGGGCTTTCTCCTCAGGACTGGGATCCCGGCCTGCGGAGCGGCGGGGCGCGCGCGCGGGCGGGCTTTTGCGCGTGCGCGGGGAGTGCGATTGGGCGGTGGGCGCTTCCCGCGGGGCGTCGGCGGCGCGAGGTCGCAGCCCAGGCGTTGGCTTTGTTAAACGCAGGACCAGAGCGGGAAAAGGGAGCTGGAAAGTGAATCTGATCTCGGACTAGGCGGAGTCCAGCTCCAGGAAACGGAAACTTCTGCGAGAGCTGAGTGGGGTCCCGGCCCGGCTGAGAAGCTCCCCCGGGGGGGGGGGGGGGGGGGCGTGCACGTTTACAGAGCTCTGGGTGGTTCTGTTTGGAATTTGCAGCTGGCCCTCTGGACTCTGGCCCGGGCTCTCACCTGTCTCGCTAAGCCTGCGTGGCGCTCGAGCAACTTCATTTATTTATTTTTAAATAAAACGACAGGAGATTGTTCAGCGTTATTTTTGTTGTAAGGGTGGCGGCGATGCTCTTTCCAGCTTTCTGCATCCTAAGCTGAAACTGAAGTCCTTGCTTCCCGTCTTCATTGAAAAAACAGGTACAGTGCTATACACTGGTGCCATTATTTCCGTTGCGTAAATTTAAGGAAATTTTGGGGTCAAAATGTATATACATTTTAAAAGTTGATAGGTGTTGCCGAATGGCTTTGAAAAGAGGTTGATACACTTCCACTCACAATTGTGTGAGAGTGCTTGTCTTCTGTGCCCTTGCCAACCGTACTCACCATAATAAGATTCTAGTAAAGATGGGGGTGGTATTGGGAAGCTAAGCAGAAAATGCCAAATAGCAATAAACCTCGATTTTTGTTCCTCTTGAATTCAATCATTCATTCATTCAACAAACTATATTGGACAACTGCTAAGAACCAGACATTGTTCAAGGCACTGTCAATATAGTAATGATGAAAACAGACAGAGGACCTACTTTTATGGAGTGAGTTATCTTTTGTATGGGAGATAAAAATAATAAAGAACAAATGAAACATTATCAGATGGTGCTATGGAGAAAAAGCACAGAGAGGCTTGGAGTGCAGTGTGTTTTTTGCTAGTATAAATCTGTTGGTGGGGCGCCTGGGTGGCTCAGTTGGTTGGGCGACTGCCTTCGACTCAGGTCATGATCCTGGAGTCCCTAGATTGAGTCCCGCATCAGGCTTCCTGCTCAGCAAGGGGCCTGCTTCTCCCTCTGACCCTCCCCCATCTCATGTACTCTCTCTCTCTCATTCTCACTCTCTCAAATAAATAAATAAATCTTAAAAGAAAAAAATCTGTTGGTAATAGCTGAATAGCTGGTTTCACTGAGAAAGTGGCAACTGAGCAAAAATCTGAAGTGGGTGAAGGAGTGAGCACTGTAGATATGAAGCTAGGGAAGAAAGTTCCAGCATGGGAAACAATAAGTGCAGACCCCTGGAGGTGGAGCATACTTGGCATGCATGGATGGTGTGGTTGGAATGGGAAGAACAGGGGAAAAGTCGTAAGAATTGAGATCTGAGAGGTAATGTGGTGGGCCTAAAGGCTATCGTAATGTTTTTCTGAAGTGGGAAGCCACATTTTAGAAAATGTACTGAATGGTTTAGTGTGGGGAGAAAAGTAAACCCAGAATTTCCTCCTTACTAAGGCTTTAAAAAATTTGATAGTGCTCCAGCGTTTGAAAAAATTTCCAGTGTGTTTATCATGTTTTTTCTTCCTTGTTCCCACTTCTTTCCCTTTCTTTCTCTTAGCTGTATCTGGGCCAAGAGATTGTTTTTGCTTATTCAGGTTTAAATGAATAACAACTAAGCAATCAGAGGTAAACAAAGGAAAAAGAAATCCTGGTTATCTACTTATATTGTTAAGAATTCAAATTCAGAAAGACAAAAACTATCTGTAAAGAATTTAAAGAATATACATTTTCAGGATTGAGGAAACGAAGACCTGTTGAGTGGGTGTTGAACATGTTGAAATCATTAGATGAAATTTATATATCAATCTTTCTTTTCACAGAAAGCTGGATTGAGTGCGTTCTTGGGAAAATCAGTAGTGCATTGTCTTTTGAATTTATTCTTTTTAAAAAATATTTATTTATTTGATAGAGCGCACACAAGAGAGCGCACAAGCAGGGGGAGTGGTAGGCAGAGGGAGAGGGAGAAGCAGGCTTTCTGCCAAGCGGGGAGCCTAATGCGGGGCTCATTCCCAGGACCATGGGATCATGACCTGAGCTGAAGGGCAGACACTTAACCAACTGAGCCACCTAGGCACCCCTTGAATTTATTCTTATCAAGATGTAAAACACAGCAACTAGAGAAAAAGGAAATAGAAAGTGAAACAGGCAACTGATCTAAAATCTGCTGGAGAAACCAAAACTTAAGTAATAACTCCTCTAAGAAATAGTTGTAAGGCAGAGTTTCTCAACCTTGGCAACTATTGACGTTTGGCAACTATCCACAACTGGGTAATTCTTTGTTGTGGGAAGCTGACTAGTGATGTTTAAGAGGCATCCTTATTTATAACCACTAGATGTCAGCAGCACCCTGCAGTTGTGACAAAAAAAAATTTGTTGGCGAAAGTAACTTCTTTTTTTTTTTTTTTTGCTCTAAGGCCCCAAATCCTCTCCCCTGTTATGCCCCTCCCCCAGGAATCACTGCTATAAATAATACCCTCATGTATATACCTAATTTATTTGAATTAGTTTTCAGAGCACAGCCTGAAAGACACAGGAGGTGGACTTCAGGTGGGAAAGGAATGGTTGAATACAGATAAAGGGCAGTTGGGGATGGTACTGGAGTTCGGGAGGAGACCTGCGTGAAAGGGTGGATATCAAGGGGAATGTCCCAGAAGGCCTACTCCCTTCAGCATGGACTCCAGAGTGGAGGTGGCTATATCACATTTGGCCTGGCTGGGGACAAGCTACAGAGCTGTGGACTCAGACTGAGGGTGAGTCATTCAAGCTGGGCAGTCTACAGGTAGGGGCCCTTAGTCCCAATGCAGTTCCAGTTCTCACTTCATAATAGGAATGGAGACATTGGTGGCTAGGGTGATCTCCAAAGAGCTGGAGCCTGCAGTAGCGTGTAGACCGCAATTAGCAAAGACCTGGGCTGGAGTACTTAACAATAGTGAATGGCAGGCGCTGTGGCTTGGCCAGATTTAGGGGCACTTGGAGAAATTCTGGAGTGGGGGTAACTAAGGACACCAATGAGGTCCTGTCAGTTACTTGCATGGGAGTAACAAGCTCATGCAGTTCAGCTGTCAGTTTAAAGAGACCACTTGTTAATGCCCGGAGATATTCATGCGTAAGGCTGGCAATAGCATTTTTTTTTTAAAGATTTTATTTATTTATTTAGAGAGAGCACGTGAGTGGGGGGAGGAGCAGAGGGAGAGAGAGAGATCCCACTCTGAGCGTGGAGCCCAGCATGGGGCTGGATCCCACGACCCCAAGATCATGACCCAGGCCGAAATCAAGAGTTGGGCATTTAACTGACTAAACCATCCAAGCACCTCTGGCAGTAGCATTTTCAATACTAAAGAGCATCTATTTTCCTAGATTTGCTGGTTGTTGTCGTTCTCTGCAGACATCCAAGCTGTCCCACACTATAGCGTTACTGAGCCTTGAGAAGTGCAGAGATCTCTCCCAGAGTAGGGAGGGATGGGATAGAGAGATGGTATTGGGTTATAAAACACTAAAGGAACTGTAATCTCTGGAGATTGTCAAACACACCTCACACCGAACATATCACATAATCCAGGGATTTATTTTGTATCAATGAACTCTGCTTTTTGGGTGCAAGTGATGTATAGCAATACCTGGGAAGAGTTGCCTAATAAAGAATTGACTAATTATCCAACAGTTATGTACCTCCAATATTTCTCACTCTGGGAGAGTTGGCAGTGGTTAAACTCATTTTAGTGCTGCACAGCATGCTTCTCCAAACACAAGCACTAAAATATCATTCTTGTTAAATATAATAGATCTCTTGTTTTAGTGATAAAGAAGTTGGGAAGATGGCTTCGACCTGACTCTGATGCCTGCCCTCAATGATATAAAGTTTGCTTCCCTGCAATTTCTGTAGAATTCCAGTAGAAATCCAAAACCCTACCAGATATTTCTGTTAATTCCTTGGGGATTTATAATCTTGTAGATTAGGGATCCCTAACAGGGAATGTAGGGAGCTTCTAGAAGCTGGAAAATGTACAAAAAGGATTGTCCCCTAGAGCCTCTGGAGACAGTCTGGCTCTGCCAGCACCTTGATTTCAGTCCAGTGAAACCTGTTTCAGACTTCTGACCTCCAGAACTGTAAGATGATAAATTTGTATGGTTTTAGACTGCCAAGTTTGTGGTAATTAGTTATAGCCACAATAAGAAATTAATACATCCTCCCCCAAATCAAATACAAAAATGAAAAAACAGTAACATTGTTTCTTTATTTTTTTCCTTTTAAAAATATTGCTTGGTGTGCAATGTCTTTTAATAAAATGTCATAATCAAAGGTGACTGCTACTGATGGTCTCTCAGACCATATAGCAACCTTCTCATGTTTCTTGATCAGTACCAGCAAATGACTGAATTCATAGTGCTTCAACGAAATGACATAAAACAAGAGAAATGCTTGGAACAGTTCGACAAATTAAATTCCAAGCTTCTTTTTTGAGAAAGCTAACTTTTAATTGACTACATACTTGTTTTACTGTTTTTCTCACTGGATTATAAGCTGCACAAGGTCTGGGGAAAATGCTTTCTTCACTGAAGTTAATTACCTCAGTTAACTTGATGTAGACCACATCTGTCCATTCCTAGTTCCTAGAAGAATGTGCTGGCCCTCCTGACATCTTATGACCACAATATCATTTAGATCCATTTATTCATTTCCAAACCCAACAAATCAAGATTACCTAAATAACAAGAATCCCACTCCCTAAGTATACTGTAATTATAGAAGTAGGTAGTAAAACTCTCTAAGCAAAATGCGAGCACAGAAATGGAGAGTAGAACTACCTAAGGGAACAAAGGAAAGGGGACCGTGGCTGGGCTGACCCACTGTGGGAGCCTATGTTCACTTAAAGGGAAGAGGGGCTATTAGACAAACCTTGTTCTACATGGAGGTAAGCAAACCTAAGGCATTAGAGAGAACCTCTTAGGCCAGTTCCCTTGACAGAATTACCTGATGGTAGGGGATTCCTCAGACATATACCATCTCACTTATTATAGGGCTATGTGCTCTGCGTTGTACAAGAGGGTAAAGCTCCATCCCCGAACAATCCTTATTGCCAGATATGGGACCAATGAGACATTTTTTCCTGAGAGTCCCCTCACTCCTCCCGAGCTTGGGCACAGTAAGAAATATTAAGACATTTCACCTTCATTGCTTTTGTGCACACAAGACACAGTGGCAAAGAGCACGTGGAATCACACTGTCTGGTTTTAATATTGGACTTTGCCACTTACTAGCTGTGTAATCATGGGCTGGTTGGTTCACCATTTTTTTTTTTAGTTTATTTATTTATTTATTTTTAGTAATCTCCACACCCAACGTGGGGCTCCGTGTGGCATTATAATTCATTGAGGAAAACATTAGTAAAGAACTGGTACTGGGGCGCCTGGGTGGCTCAGTCGTTAAGCATCTGCCTTCAGCTCAGATCATGATCCCAGGGTCCTGGGATCGAGCCCCACATAGGGCTCCCTGCTCCACAGGAAAACTGCTTCTCCCTCTCCCACTCTCCCTGCTTGTGTTCCCTCTCGCTGTGTCTCTCTCTGTCAAATAAATAAATAAAATCTTTTAAAAATAAATAAATAAAAAATAAAAGCTTTGTTAAAGAAAAAAAAAAGAACTATGAGTCCAATATCAGAATTCTAGGACCAGTTCTATGTTTGACAATCTAGATGAGTCAAACTCTCTGAGTTGCCTTATCAGTTAAATAAAAGGATTCGGCTTGCGGCCCTGGCTGCAAACTAGTAAATTCCTTGGGAATCTTTAAAAACAAACAAGCAAAAAAACCAAACCAAACAAAACAAAACAGAGAAACTGACACCTGAGCTAATCTCTAGTCCAGTGAATCAGAATCTCTGGTAGTGAGGCCTGGGCATCAGAATTATCAGTAATTAAAAGAAAGAAAAAAACCACAAGGTAATTTTATTGTGTAATCATGATTTTTTTAAAAAAAGATTTTATTTATTTTTTATTTGACAGAGAGAGAGACACAGCGAGAGAGGGAATACAAGCAGGGGGAGTGGAGGAGGGAGAAGCAGGCTTCCCATGGAGCAGGGAGCCCGATGTGGGGCTCGATGTGGGGCTCGATGTGGGGCTCGATCCCAGGACCCTGGGATCATGACCTGAGCCGAAGGCAGACGCTTAACGGTTGAGCCACCCAGGCGCCCCTGTAATCATGTTTAAAACCACTGCACTAGGGGCGCCTGAGTGGCACAATTGGTTAGGAGTCTGACTCTTGGTTTTGGCTCAGGTCATGATCTCAGGGTGGTGAGATAGAGCCCTGCATCAGGCTCTGGGCTCAGGGAGGTGCCTGCCTGAGATTCTTTCTGTCCTTGTCCCCCTCGCCCTGGGACTACCAAACCGGATCTGTATGTCAAGTCACAGTAATCCTGCAGAAGAAGATGAGAGGGACTATGTGTCTGTGAAAGTGCCGGCTGACCACCAACTTGATATTCTAGAAATAAGAACTTTTATAATAGGTACCCAATATTTGGTATATGTCTTTAGTGTCTGCTCAACTATGAATTTGTTTCAGGTGTTTTGGTAGTTGTACCTCCTGACGGTCATCAGTTGTTCAATGGCCTGTAGGTGAGATCTAGTCCCTTACTTTTCCAAAGCTAGGCAAATACCATCGGGGGACAGACCAGACTCAGAGAACCGGAGGTACAGAGCTACATCATACCCATTTCCTCTCAGGGGGTTGGCTGATCAGGTACCCTATTTGGTGCCAAAACTGGAAGCAAAACTGGATGTTCTTCAGCAGGTGAAGGGCTAAATAAACTGTGATACATCCATACAATGGAGTATTATTCAGCAGTTAAAACAAATGAGCTATCAAGCCATAAGGACATGAAGGAACATTAAATGCATATTGCTACATGAAAGACACATCTAAAAAGACTACATATTATATAATTCCAAGTATAAGACATTCCGGAGAAGGCCAAACTATAGAAATAGTATTAACAGATCAGTCCTTGCCAGAGGTTTAGGGGGAATGGTATAGGGTGAGCACAGGATACTTTTAGGACAGTGAAATTCTTCTTATGATACTATAATGGTAGATACCTAATATTATGTATAATACAAAGATGAACTGTACTCTGAACTCTGAACTTTAATTAGGAATAATATATCAATATTGATTCATCAATGGGAACTAATAGACCATACAAATGCAAGATGTTAGTGTAACAGCCCAGCAGCTGGTCTTAAGGGTTGACTTGCTTCAAGTTAACACGCTCCTTACTTGGTGACCTAAGTCCCTTGATCTGCAACAGACTGATTTACTTTCTTTGAGATTTGCAGACCACTGGCCTTGAGGAGTGAAGGACCAGAACTTGCCCAGGCCACAGAAGTCAGCAAGTCTGTTTGAAGCAGTCTCGGCTTTCTGATCAGCCCGGCAATTTTTTTTAGCAAAATGTTTTTCGTTTTTTTGGTCACACAAGTGATTTTACTGACCTCCCTTTGTATATCTGTAGATGTTGCCTTCCTTTTCAGAAAGAACAGAGTACTCCTGCACATCACAGAACAAGAACCAGACCCCCCTCACACAATTCCCTGGCACTAAGATAACTTTTGTAGCTGGTATCGTGGAGTCTGCACATAATCAAGTATTGTTGCAGGCCATTGCACTCCCTTTGCTGATTAACTACCCTATACCCCTTAAGAGACCCCTAAGCCGGGCAGAACCCTTGGAGTTGGCTTTTGAACAAGAGTCCACCTCTGTCTCAGGTTGCCAGCTTCCTGAATAAAGCTCAAATTCCTTTCCAATCAAAAACTTGTCTCTTGAGTAATGGCCTTTCCAGGGACTGGCAGCCGAATTTGGGTTCCGTAACATTACTAATAGGAAACTGTAGGAGGGGTGAGGGTGTGGAAGAGGCAGGTATATTAGAACTTTGTACTTTCTGTGCATTTTTCCTATAAGCCTTCAAGTGCTCTAAAAATAAAGTTTATTGAGTGAAAAAGAAAAAAACTCTTGCAGTAAGGGAGGTGACTACTGCAATGGGAGAGGGTGACTATGGCCTTAGGGAAACAGCTCTGATCTTAAGATCTACAAATGTCTGAAAGATTAGTCACAAAAGTGTGTGTGTGTGTGTGTGTGTGTGTGTGTGTGTGTGTGTTTATTTATAAATAGGAAAGAGCTCACAGAGTAGGCAGTTAGGAGCCGGTGATAAATAGGTGACACATTAGAAGCCTGAGGGTACAATATCCTGACTTTGTGGCTTTAACAACCTGGCCTTAGGGCTTCCAGCACTCCAGGGCTGACAGACCCAGAGCCACAGGTGCAGAACATGCCTCTCCTCTTCAATCTCTGCCCCAGGGGTAACCTATAGCTTCGTCATAATTTATTTAAACTGTGGTTTCAAGACATCCACCCCCATGGGGGAAGGTGGCCAGGGTAGTTGCAACAAGAACCTTGTAGGGCCAAAACTCCCCCTCCGAAGTGGCAGGAGGAGTCCCTTAGATGATTAGAAGCAACCTCTGTTGGAGAGTGTTTTAACTGATGTGCTTTTGGAATATAGTGAGGTTTGGTGGGGTGAGGTCTGGAGCCCACGACCAAGAAAGAATTCTTGAGACGCCTTCGGTGCAAAATGGTGGTTTATTAAAGCACAGGGACAGGAGCCATGGGCAGAAAGAGCTGCTGCACCGGGGTTGTGAGGGGTGGCTGGTTATATACTTGGGAGTTGGGGGCTGTAAGGAAAAGGGAGTTTTCAAAAGAACTTTCAAATGCTAAAGAGGATCTACAGGATACAGAAGGCCCTGCCACTGTCAAGCTACGGTTGCTTTTCCCTCTAGCAAGGCATTAGCATTAAGATAGTTGGGAGCTTCCTGGAAGAATGTCACACATATGCCACCCAGGAGTTGGGAGGGTGTCAGTTTGTGCTTTGTCCTCAGCTAGCCTTCTGTTCCCTCATCACTATGACCCATAACCTTCTTTTTACGTTATATTGTTTTATGTTTTATCTTTTTATGGATAAAAGAAAAGACATCCTTAACCCCGGTGCAGTTACCACTTCTGGGCCTGCCAACTCTCCCTTCTCCAGAGTGTACTGTCCTTAATAAACTGCTTTGGGCTTGCTACTTTCCTGCTTGCGGTTTTTACTGGAGCGTAGATCCTCACGTAAATCTTTTGTGGATAATCCAATAATCAACACCTCCATTTACACAATGTAGACTCTCCCACTGGTAACAGAGCAATGAAAACTAAAGAGAGGGTTCCTGGGTGGTTCAGTCCGTTAGGCGTCTGCCTTCAGCCCAGGTCATGATCCCAGGGTCCTGGGATCAAAGTCCCGCTTCGAGCTCCCTCTTCAGACTGGAGTCTGCTTCTCCCTCTCCCTCTACCTGCCCACTGCTTGTGCTCTCTCTCGGTCTCTCAAGTAAATAAATAAAATCTTAAAAAAAAAAAAAAGAAAAAACTTAAGAGAGAAACTCATTTTTTTTAATGGAGGTGTAGACAAGGCAAGAAGGAACTGGGTGTCAGGAGCAGGGGAGTGGATGGCAAGATCAGGAAATATCTTTCCTTATTGTCAGCCAAGTTTTGAGAGGGATTGTTTGGCATTCCTATACTTGTTTAAACTTAGGAGTAAGTCAAATTTCAGGGTCCCGTGGGGGGAGAAGAAAAATTTAGTCAAGTAAAATTTACAGATATTTTATTCTGATTGGTCATGGGGACAAATGGTTTGGCTGATCATTTATGAGACAGAATGGGAATGTGGTGGTTTTGTGTCTGGTTTTGTCATAGGTAAACAAGGGGCCTGTGGTAAGTCTTAGTAATATGGAAAAAGGTGGTTCTTTGCCATTTAACAAAAGACCACAAAAGAAATCAAAATAGACAAGTTTATTACTCAAGGCCTTGAAGCCACGTGGGAAGGTCAAGGCAGGCTGCAGGCAGAGAGAGGGAGGCATCACCTGGGGCACAAGCCTTTATTGTGTCTTTGAATAAAATGCTTTAGGGCTCCCAGGGTAAGGCTGGATTGGTCAATTCGAACCAAAAAGCTGGGTTGGGGAGAGGGTGGGGGGGGTTGGTAAACACCCCAAAGATACGGGAGCAAAGACTTATGGGAAATGTAGTTTTCACTCTGGTGTTGGACTTCTGGGCTGCTTTTGCGCATGTTCACTTTCACTCCGCATCTGTAAATTGTCTTTGCCCAGGGTACACCTTTGCGTGGGTGGCGCTTCCAGGGTCGCGGAGTGTTTGCACTCCCTAGGGGCCAGTACTACCGGCTAGGGGAGTGGCGGGTGAGTCCCTGAGGGTTGGCAGAGGGCCAACAAGGGTCCGTAGGGCTCAGGGGTGGCAGGGGGACTGTAGAGGGGACCCCGCAGCGGGACCTCTGGCACTTGAGCCTGCCCGGGGCGGATGGGGGTGGCCTCGGCCTGGAGGAGGAAGGAGCTGACGTCTAGCGTGGGGACCTGGGCGCAGGTCCCGGGAGGTTGCAGAATCCGTGCGCAATGTCGCGGCTCCTGCCGGAGCTCTGTTCAAGTTACTGAGCAACTCTGGGAATGACTTTCAGTTTCCCGTTGTGCAGAGTGAGAATAATTTAATACCTGACTGAGACTGTTGGTTTAATACCAACTTGCGGTGGTTCTGCGCTGTTAACATATATGCTATATATATTTAGATTTTTGTCATCAAGAGATCTCACTTCCATATTTGAGGTAAGTTGGCTGTTTCCATGTTAAGAGAATAGGAAAACTGAGGCTCAAAGGCAAAGTGATTTACCCAAGATCATACAGCCAGCAGCGGTGGGAATCTAGTTTTTGATCTTTTTTTCTCTCCATCTCATGTTCTTTCTAATAAACTGCCCTGCCTAAAACCCAGCATTGTTATTCATAGCATTGAGCATTGATAGTGTCTTTACAGAATCCAGGAGAATAATTGTGAAGTATATGGGGACTGAATAATTTCTTGGCGCTTGTGTTTATAGGATTTTTTATTATTCTTCAGGCAGCACAGTTTCTGGGCCAGGTCTGCCCTGTCTAGCTTTTGTCTTTGGAGGCCTTCATTTGAGTTTGTAGATGGCCAAGCCCTTGATTTTTGGGGAAAGTATGACCTGAGAGTCAGATTGGGAGTCCTGTTTGAAAGTTCCAACCATGTTTAATTTGTCCCCATGGCTCAGGTCCCAGCTCTTTTAAAGAAAAACAGCTCTTGAGGTAAGAAAGAATAGTCCCCAGGAACCTCACCTGGAAGATTACTCCTTGGTCTGAGTGAGACCTCTCACCAGAGCTCCACACAGAGACAGAAGGGTCCCAGGAGAGACTATATCCTAAAACTGACAGGACAAAAGTAATTCTTGGTCCTCCTACAGAATGAGCAATGCTTGGGTGATGTCACCTTAACCAGAAGTCATTGCAGGCTGTCCATTGATCAGCTTTAAGAACTGAAATAAGGCTAGCAGCATGAGCAAAGGGTAGGCGGCACAGCTGGGGGACCTCACCGGAGGCTTGGTGAGGACACAGTTCGGGAAAAGGAATCACCAGCCACAGAAGGAGAAATTGCCCTTCTTGTTCACTCTCATCAGCCACACTCCCTTTACTCTGCGCTCGCTCTACAACCTAGAGCAGTGTATCACTGCTCCTTCTTTTCTGACAGTAAAAAATCAAATAACTAATGTATAGACTTTGAAGATTTTATTTATTTTTTTAAAGATTTTATTTATTTATTTGACAGAGAGAGACAGCGAGAGCAGGAACACAAGCAGGGGGAGTGGGAGAGGGAGAAGCAGGCTTCCTGCTGATCAGGGAGCCCGATGTGGGACTCGATCCTAGGACCCTGGGATCATGACCTGAGCCAAAGGCAGCCGCTTAACGACTGAGCCACCCAGGCACCCCTAGACTTTGAAGATTTTAAAGTTTTGCCTTTATTTAAGAGGTGAAAAAGAAAGAGGACCAAAAGGTAAGTGACTTGTTTAGAGTCACATGATTTATTAGTGGCATGCCCAGAGAACTCCTTGCTGTCCCCCATTAACAAGATCTTTTTGAAAAACCATAACCAGGTTAGAATAAACAAAGTACCCCCATCGCTTTTCAGGGGATGCTGATGAGGGGATGCTAACCCAAGGGCCAAACATTGTTACTAGGCATGCAGAGAAATAAAGGCAATGTCTTCCCTGTATTGTTCTTTGTTTAATTAGTTCTTAGTACTTTTTACTTTTTTTTTGGTCACTAGAGGGGAAGATAAATTCTTAGTAGGAAATTAGTCGGAAATGTTTACATTCATTCAACGAAAAACCGCATTCTAAGCTCTCTGTGAGCAGAGTCAGCATAGACACCGGGTGCTCCTCCACAGGCTCTGTCGTGCCCTTAGAGTTGGAGGACCCAGCCCACAGGGGCTTTGTATGTAGCTGCTGTGTGTGTGTGAAGTTTGCTAGGCAGGTAAGCCTGAGAACTGCACAGCTCACCTGGTTGCACAGGACCTCATTTTCTTACCTTCTTTCCCAGCTTTATAGTTCTCTTCAGTTTTCCAAGAGCAACAGGAAATGAACGAATCACAGGTGAGTTTATTCCTGCTTTGTTTCACTGTGGATTTTGTGAGGTTTGTAAGGGAACAGAAATTAAAATAGAAAAATAGAAATAGATGAAAATCAACATCAGAGACCCTATAGACTATCAGGTCAAGAGTTGAGTAAAGTCAGCATATAGATAAATTCTGGTCTTATAAAGTCCCAGAGTTACCAAATTTGAACTGCAAGTTTGCCTTCTAATCTTTCTGACAGCAGAGGAGAACCAGAGGAAAAAGAGTCTTTTAGGGCACTAAAACACTGGCACTACTGTAACAAATTATCAGAGACTGACGGCTTAACAAACACTTATTTCTTATCGTTCTGGAGTCTGGTAACTCCAAGATCAAGATGCCAACCTATTTGGTTCTTAGTGAGGACCCTTATCCAGTTTGCACATGGATCTCTTCTCATTCACATGGTGGGGAGAGAGTAGGTGGCGGGGGGACACAAGTGTTCGGTTCATAACAGAGTTCGAGTACATAATTTTCTAATGGTCTTGCTTGGTCCAGCGGTATAGAATATCTGGAAGAAGGCTGAATGGCCTATGTGTCCTTTAAATAGCTCTGCATAAATATTTCCCTCACCTAGACTGTGGCACTATGCGTGTGACTGCTACTTAACCTTGCTTACTTGTCAGCACTTGGTGTTGTCAGACTTTAGACTTAGTGCCAATCTAACTTCTGAGAAAAACTCATCATTTTAATTTGCATTTCTGAGATTACTAATGAGCTTGTACATCATATATTTATTGGCATTTTTAAAAAATATTTTATTTATTTGTTTGACAGAGAGAGAGCACAAGCAGGGAGAGTGGCAGGTAGAGGGAGAGGGAGAAGCAGGCTTCCCGCTGAGCAGGGAGCCTGATGTGGGACTGATCCCAGGCCCCTGGGATCATGACCTGGGCTGAAGGCAGACGCTTAACGACTGAGCCACCCAGGTGCCCCTATTTATTGGCTTTTCATTGCTTTTGTGAATGACTTCATTTTTAATTTTTCTATATTAATTTTTAAGAATACTTGATATATTTTGGACAGTAATTCTTTATTATATTTGTTGTGAACTTGTTCTCCAACTCTGTCCCTTGACCTTTACCTCTACAGAGCCTTTGGCCTTATTAGAGTTTTATATATATATATATTTTTAAAGATTTTATTTATTTATTTGACAGAGAGAGACACAGCAAGAGAGGGAATACAAGCAGTGGGAGTGGGAGAGGGTTCAGAAGCAGGCTTCCCACTGAGCAGGGAGCCCAATGCGGGGCTCGATCCCAGGACCTGGAATCATGACCTGAGCCGAAGGCAGACGCTTAACGACTGAGCCACCCAGGCGCCCCTAGAGTTTTATATTTTTACTTAGACCAATCTTTTGATCTTTTCCATTTTATTTATTTTTCAATTTAAAAATTTTTCCCTAACTTAAGATAATTTAATATTTAAAATTTTAGTTTGATTAATATTAATACTATTAAAAATATTTAAGCCTTGAACCAATGTGGAAATTGTTATTGTAGATAATATGAGGAGGGAATCTAGTTTTACCTTTTAACACATGAAGTACCAGTTCTTTTTTTTTTTTTTTAAGATTTTTTCATTTATTTGACAAAGAGAGACACAGCGAGAGAGGGAACACAAGCAGGGGGAGTGGGAGAGGGAGAAGCAGGCTTCCTGCGGAGCAGGGAGCCCGGTGCAGGCCTCGATCCCAGGACCCTGGGATCATGACCCGAGCCGAAGGCAGACGCTTAACGACTGAGCCACCCAGGCACCCCAGTACCAGTTCTTTACTAATGTTTTTCTCAATGAATTATAATGCCACAGCTATCCCGTATATTACTGTGTCTGCATACGTCTGTTTCTGGCCATTCTAATTCATTCCATTAATCCTTAATTCATTCTTCTTTAGGTTCATCTTGTCCTTTCTCACCTTTTTTCTGTCCTACTGGATGAAACCTGGCATCCTTACCTTGTGCCTGGTTTTCAGAGATTACTTAGGAAGTGTTAGCAAACACTGGCATAGTCTCTTTGGGTTTTGGTACACACCAGTTACCCCATTAAGTAAGTTTCTTCCTAAACCTTAAGTTGTAAATGTCCATTACACTTAGTAGTTTTTCTAGATCCCATAAGGATTGATTTGGTTACTAATTTGATTTCTTAGATGGTATAGAGTTTTTTTCAGGTTTTCTGAACTTCTTGGTTCAATTTTGGGCACATTTATTTAAAAAATTGTAACTTTTTTTAAGTTTTCCAATTTCTTTGCATAAGTATGTTTAAAAGACTTGACTTAAAATCTTTAGTGAATGCTAATTTTTTTATTACTGTGAATGCTAATTTTTTATTCCAATTTTTATCAGTTATTAAATTTCACTTTAATGTAGAAGCTGCTGATTAGAAATGGAAAAACTGTAGTCTGGCTAGTCATATATCTGAAAGCCTAAAGTTCTAGCATGTGGATATAGGATTGATATTTTCTTTTTTTTTTAAGATTTTATTTATTTATTTGACAGAAATAGACAGCACAAGTAGGCAGAGCAGCAGGCAGAGGGAGAGGGAGAAGCAGGCTCTCCACTGAGCAAGGAGCCCGATGCGGGGCTCAATCCCAGGACCTTGGGATCATGACCTGAGCCGAAGGCAGGCACTTAACCAACTGAGCCACCCAGGTGCCCCAGGATTGATATTTTCAGATGGTGATAGCATTCTTGAAATGCTTTGCCAGGAGAGGACACAGAGTTGCCGTAGTGATGCCAACCATTAATATATACCAAGCTGTCATGGTTTTATGTATTTTTTTTATCTGTGTGTGTGTGTGTGTGTGTGTGTGTGTGTGTGTGTGTGTGTTGGGTAATGCATTCACATTGGAAAAGTCAGTACAATACAAACAATATAAATAGAAGTGAATTCACACTCCGATGTCTGTCTTTCACTGCAACCTCCTCTTGTAATTTAGGGAACAAATTTTGTGTATGTGTATTTTCTCCATTTTTTTAAATGCAGAGACAAGTAAATGTGATTTTATAGCTATCTGGGTAGATAGATATAGGTATGTATATAAACTATGTACACGTAAATATGCATTTCTACCTTTTTCTTGTATGTATTTATATGTATATATGTGTGAATACATATATACATGTGTATTAATGCATGTATATATATATGTGTGTATATATGTATGTACTTATTTTTAATCCTTCTTAGCCAAAGAATATAAGCATACCGTAAAATAACCTGTTCTTCACCTTAATTTTTGCATTTAAGAATATATACTGGAGATATTTTGAAATTAGTACATAGTAAAATTTATGTAGTTTATTTAAAATTTTTTTTATAGAGATGGAATTCACCTTTTTAAAGTGTTCAGTTCAGGGATGCCTGGCTGGCTCAGTCTGTAGAGTGTAGAGCATGTAACTCTTGATCTCAGGGTTGTGAGTTTGAACCCCACATTGGGTGTAGAGATTACTTAAAAATAAAACCAGAAGGAAGGGAGGGAAGGAAGGAGGGAGGGAAGAAGGAGAAAGAGTTCAGTTCAGTGGTTTTTAGTATTTTCACATAGTGGTGCAGTCATCACCAGTATCTTTTTTCAAAACATTTTCATCATCCCAAAACAAGACACCATACCCATTAGTAGTTACTTTCCTATTTTGCCTCAACTCCAGGCAACCACTGATTGACTTTTTGTCTGTATAGATTTGCCCATCATGGATATTTCGTATAATCTGAGGTCTTTTGTGTCTGGTGTCTTTGACAGCATAATGTTTTCAATATTCATCCTTACTGTAGCATGTATTAGTACTTTTTTTTTTAATGGCTCTCTTATGTTATACAGATATATCACATTTGGTTTATCCATTATTTTGGACATTTGTGTTTTTCCCACCTTTTGTCTATTATGAATAAAGCTGCTTTGAACATTTATAGACAAGGTTTTGCATGAACATACGATTTTATTTTATTTTATTTTTTATTTTTTTGAACATATGATTTTAGTGCTGTGAGTATATGCTTAGGAGTGGGAGTGGAGTTGCTGGGTCATATGGTAAGTTTATATTTAACTTTTTGAGGAACTACCAAACTGTTCGCTAGAGGGGCTGCATAATTCTGCATTCTAACCAGCAATATATAATATAAGCATTCCAATTTCTCTATATCCTTGACTCACTTGTTATTGTTCATCTTCTTTATTATAGCCATTTTAGTGGGTATGGAATGGGATGTCATTGTGGTTTTGATTTGATTTTCCTGGATGATTAAAGTTGTTGAACATCTTTACATGCACCTCTTGGCCATTAGTATATCTTCTTGTGAGAAATGGCTATTCAAATTCTTTGCCCATTTTTAATCGGTTTATTTTTTTATCATTGAGTTATGAGAGTTCTTTATATAAACTGGATGCAGACTGTTGTCAGATACATAATTTATAAATATTTTTTCCTATTCTGTGGATTATCTTTTCACCTTCTTGGTAATTTTTTTTTTTTTTAAGATTTTATATGCCCATTTGAGAGCTCAAGAGAGAGCTAAAGAGAGAGCACAAGTGGTGGGGAGGGGCAGAGAGAGAGGGAGAAGCAGACTCCCCGTCAAGCAGGCAGCCTGTCATGGGGCTTGATCCCAAGACCCTGAGATCATGACCCGAGCCGAAGGCAGACACTTAACCAACTGAGCCACCCAGGTGCCTCTTGGTAATGTTTTTTGAAGCACAAAAATTATAATTTTATTGATGTCCAATTTATCTTTTCTTTAGTTGCTCATGCTTTAAGTGTCATACCTATGAACCATTGCCTAATCCAAAATCTTGATTCAACCTTGTGTTTTCTTCAAAGTCACAATTTTTGTCTTAAAGTCTCTTTTACTTGATATTAATATAGGCCTTTCTAGCTGTCTTTTGGTGACGTGTTGAGCAGAACACTAGGCACAAGTTACCGATGCTGGGGAAGACTGACCATGTTGGAGATAGCAAACACCGTCACTATACCAGCCTGTAGGAATAGAAGTTTAAATACTTATGCCCACTGCATCTTGGTATCAGAGTCACCAAGGAAAACACAACAGAGACAAGCACTGGATGGAATAATGCTTTTACACAGAGAAGAGATAGAGCAAGATAAGTTCTGATAATATGCCACTGGTCCCCAAAGCTAGTCGGTGCCCCCAGCGGCTGACACAGGGCAGTTGGCCTATGCACCCTCCTCTTATGCCACAACAGGAATCCAACCCCACTATTGTGGAGTCCAGAATACTGAAAGCTGAGGTGGTGCCAGAGGTGCATTTATTACATGCTTAATCAGAAAGAAGGAACACTTAAATACAAGATACTCCCACAAGGCAAATGGTTTGTACAGGCTGTGTGGTCTCTTTATCTCTTTGTAAGGAAGTGTTCCATGCCCAAGGCTCGTTCTTATGTAGCTGAGTGGGGGTTGAAAGACTACACACCTGAGACTGTCTTGCTCATCAGTTTTCATGGTGTATCTTTGTCCATCCTTTTATTTTCTGTTTATGTCCTTAGATCTCAAGTGAGTCTGTCAGACCCTGTTTACCAGGATCACGTTTTTGTTTTGTTTTTATCCAGTATGATATCCACTATATGTCTTTTAATTAGTGTTTGATCAATTTATATTTAGTGTAATTGCTGACAGAGTAGGATTTAGGCCTGCCGTTTTCTTATTTGTGTTCTAGATCGTTTTGTTCCTCTGTTCCTCCATTACTGCCTTTTCTGTTCAATGGATATTTTTTAATGTACCATTTTAATTCCCTTGTCATTTCTTTTGCTGTATTTAGTTATTTTCTTGATGGTTGTCCTGGGAATAACAATTAACATCTTAATTTTTAACAATCAAGTTTGGAATAATATCAACTTAATTTCAATAGCATATAAAAATTTTACTTCTGTATAGCTCTGTTCATTCCCTTACTCTCCCTTTGTATTTTTATTGCCATACAGATTATATCTTCATGTATTTTGTGGCACCAACACATTTCTATTTTTTCTTTACAAAGTGTCTTTTAAATCGGGTAGGAGAAAAAAAAGAATTACAGATAAAAAATACATTTATACTATCCTTTACTTAGATAGTATTACCTTTACCAGTGCTCTTTGTTTCTTTGTGTGGATTTGTGGTACTGTCTAATGTCCTTTCATTTCAGCCTGAACAACTCCCTGTAGTATTTTTTGTGAGATGAATGTGGTAGCAATGAATTCTCGCAGTTTTTGTTAATCTGTGGATGTTTTAATATGTCTTTCATTTTTCAAGGACAGTTTGGGCTGGCAGTCTTTTTCCACACTTTAAATATGTCCTTCCTACTGCCTTCTTGCCTCTGTGGTCTCTAAAGCAAAATGACCTGTTAGTCTTACTGAAAATCCATTGTATACAATGAGTTGCTTTGGTCTTGTTGTTTTCAAGACCCTGTCTTTGACCATTAACAGTTTATGATGTGTGTAGTTAATTGATTTTTTTGGGTCTTACTTGTAGTTTGTTCAGCTTTGTGGATGTGCAGGTTCCTACCTTCTATCAAGTTTGGGAAGATTGTGGCCACTGTTTCTTCAGCTGTTGTTTCTTCTTCCTCTTTTCTCTTTCTGGGTCTCCCATTAATGCATATGTTCATACACTTGATGTCCCACAGATCTCTGAGGCTCTGCTCAACTCTTCATTTTTTCTTTCTGTTATTCAGACTAGATAAATTCAGTTGACCTGTCTGTCTTCCATCCAGTTTGTTGGTTATTTCTTCTGCCACCTCAAATCTGTTGTTGCGCCCTTCTAATTTCTAATTTCCAGTTACTGTATTTCAACTCTAGAAATATCTTTATGGGTTTTTTAAAAATAATTTTTAACTCTTTATTGGTATTGTCTACATAGAAGGACATTGTTCTCATACTTTTCTGTAGTTCTTTAGATGTGGTTGCCTTTAGTCGTTTAAACATATTTAAAATAATTGATTTAAAGTCTTTGTCTAGCAAGTCCAATATCTGTACTTCCTTAGGACAATTTGTATCAATTGGTTTTTTTCCCTATTGTATCAGACATAATTTCTTGTTTCTTTGTCTTGTAATTTTTGTTGAAAACTGTGTATTTTAAATAGTATTTGGTGGCTTTCAGAGTCTCTCCTCCCTATTGTTCATTGTTATTGCTGTCACTGTTATGTTACTTAGTGCGGTTTCTAAACTGATTATGTAAAGTTCTATTCTTTATCATGTGCAGCCACTGAAATCTCTACTCAGTAGGTTAGTCAGCTAATGATTTACCAGATTTTCTCAAATGCCTGGAGTTAATAAGTCTCCTTGTCTGTGCCCAGGGCTCTCCGTGCATTGTTGGCACCCATCTTCAACACTCAGACATGCTGTGGACAACTCTGCCATAGTCTTTACTTCCTACATGTACCAAAGCTTCAAGGTCAGCTGAGGATAAGAGCTTAGGATCTTCTTAGATCTTTCCTGAGCATGTGCATACCCCTGGGCATTCGTGTGGCTTTCTAGATTCCCAGGAATATGTTGAAGCTTTCAAAGCTCCTGTGGGCATCTAATTACTTGCTTTTCCCTTTTCAGCTTTTAAATTAGCCTTTCCAAGTTGCCTGCTCCAACTGTTATTTTTATCACTGCAGGCAGCTGTGAAGTTAATCATTTTCCTCTAATTCTTTTCCAAGCATGTTGCCTAAGGAAAAGGCTGTTTGTACTGTGGAAGCTCCAAGTTAGCTTAAAGACTGTAGAGTCTTCCAGGGAACGATCAGACAGGTAAATAATGACATTTCTCTGGGAATGAGGCTTTGAAAGAACTCCATCCCTATTCTGCTCTTCTGGTGGCTGCCTGGTTGCTGCTTTTCATTGTGATTACAAGCTGCTCATTTTCAAGGCTCCTGTGGAGCTGGATTATAAAGGATAGAAATGAAGCAAGTAAGGGCGCCTGGGTGGCTCAGTTGGTTAAGCAACTGCCTTCAGCTCAGGTCATGATCCTGGAGTCCCGGGATCGAGTCCCGCATTGGGCTTCCTGCTTGGCAGGGAGTCTGCTTCTCCCTCTGCCCCTCCCACCTCTCATGTGGTGTCTCTCTCTCTCTCTCTCTCTCTCTCTCTCTCATTCTCTCTGTCTCGAATAAATAAATAAAATCTTTAAAAAAAAAAAAAGAAATGAAGCAAGTAAAAATGCCACAAATCTCACCTCAGCCGTGTTTGGTGAAACTAAGTGTTTATTGAATAAATGCTCCCTGGATTTATGCAAGCGTTTGGATAGTTTCAGACTTCTAAAAAGTTGATTCTTACAATTTTTGCTAGTTTTCCTAATTATTTTATGGAGGAATTTATGGAAGTCTTTACTCTGCTTCTTATTACTTTTGCTCCTCATTGTGTATAGGTGCATGGTTTCTGTTGTGTGCATTTGTCATTGATTATTTAACCAGTTCTCTGTTGAAGGACACTTGTTTACGTTCTTTTGCTGTTACTAACAGTGTTTCATTGAATAACCTTATTTATGTAAACCTAATTTCTTATGTGTGAATCTTAAGGAAAAGTTTACTAGAATTAGAATAATGGAGTCATAGGTCGAAACTAGGCCATTTCTTAATTTTCATAGATACTACAAAATTGCCCTGAACAGTGATGTATCATTTTGCACTTTTGCTGGAAATTAGTTTGTATCCCTTAGTTCTTTAACTGTTAATTGAGCATTGCTTTTTGCCAGACAGTATTTTATGTGTTCAGGATACTGTCAGTGGTATGCTGGTAAATGTTTAACAACTAGTTCTCTTAGGAGAATCCCACCCTCTGATTTGTAGTGTTTTCTGATTTCTGGAGTGTTAATGCACCCACCGTAGCCAGTTTTAGGCTACCAACCTGACAGTACTGAACATGGAGTTGGGGAGAGATATACATACCAACCCTTTTAAGCTGGTATGAGCTAGTTCCAGCAATCACTGGACCCGGCCATGAATAATGTTGACTAAAAATAACCCTGTTTGGGGCGCCTGAGTAGCTCAGTCAGTTAAGTGTCTGCCATCGGCTCAGGTCATGATCCCAGTGTTCTGGGATCCAGCCCTGCATCAGGCTCTCTGCTCAGCAGGGAGTCTGCTTCTCTCTCTGCCCCCTGCCCCCCATGCACTCTCTCTCTTTCTCTCTCAAATAAATAAAATCTTAAAAAATAATAAAAATAAAAATAACCCTGTTTTCCTAGAGGAGAGGGCAAAAGGCAATAAACATCATAACTAAGTAAATTATATACTTATATATATATATATATATATATATATATATATATAGCCTATTATTAGAAAATAAGTGGTAGAAATATCAAGTAGGATAAGGCACATGGGAAATTGCAGGGTTATTAAATAGGATAGGCTGGGTGGAACTAACAAGGAGGTGACATTTAAACAATAACAATAAGTGAGGTAGAGCAGTGGTTCTCAAACTTTAGTAGGTATCAGAATTACCTGGAGGGCTTGTTAAAACACAGATTGTGGGTCCCATTCTTAGATTTCCTGACTCAGTATGTATGGAGTGGGGCCCAAGAATTTCCTTGTCTTTGAAGTTTCCATGTGGTGCTGATGCTTCTAGTCCAGGGACCATCCTTGCCAAACTACTAGAGTAATGCATCCCAGAAGGTTGTGTCAGTCCCAACCTGTTGATACTGATGCTATTGGCTAGGAATGCCTGAGGCACTCTTCTGGCCCGTGTTCCTTGAAGTGAGCCCCCGACAGACATTTCCCTGACCAAAGCCAGTGTCGTGGCTAGACCAGCCTTCATGCTTGTGATTGCAGGATGCACTTCAAAAACCATCAGGAAACTTTGAGGAACAAGATTTATTACTCACAAGTCCTAGAAGGTACACTGCATGCCCAGGGGTCACACAGTAGTGAGGTCACAGGTAGAGAAGAAAATAGACCTGGGGCTCTGCCTTTATTACAGTCCAAGGGTGAAGTGTCTAAGGTCTTGTGGGTTTACTCCTTATTAGCTAATTTAAATCATAAGAGCAGAAACTAGGGCACAGGAGGGAGAAGCTCAGTCACTAAGACTGTCAGTTGTCTACCTTGCCCAGGGCTTTCTGAAAGAGGGTACTTCACAGGTGGAGGCAGCCTAATTCCTTATTTGGTTGTTTTGTTAGCAGCTGTGTTATACAGCTAACAATAGGTTTAATCAGGATGGATATTCTTTTTTTTTTTTTTTTTAAAGATTTTATTTATTTGAGAGAGAGAGAATGAGAGACAGAGAGCACGAGAGGGAAGAGGGTCAGAGGGAGAAGCAGACTCCCTGCTGAGCAGGAAGCCCGATGTGGGACTCGATCCCGGGACTCCAGGATCATGACCTGAGCCGAAGGCAGTCGCTTAACCAACTGAGCCACCCAGGCGCCCAGGATGGATATTCTTTTGAAATGGATGCCTCAGCAATCAAAAGCTTAGTGTCAGGCACTTACACAACACAGAGGGAACACATAGCACAAAGATGCTGTTTTGTTCAAGGAGCAGTAAGGAGGCTGGTTGAGCTGGCATAGAAGAGTGAGGAAGAGTATAGTAGGGAATGAAGTTAGAGTTGATAGACCAAGTCATGTGGCACAGTGGAAGGCTTTATAAGGACTTGGGCTTTTGCTGTGAGTCAGATGGGAACCATTGCAAGTTGTAGAGCAAAAAAGTGGTGTGATCTAAGTTATGTTTCTGAGAATCACTGGTTTCAGTGTTAAGAAAAGATATTATAGGCAAGAAGGCAAGGTGGAAGCAGGAATCTTTTGCAGTAATTTTGGCACAAGTGATCAATTACACATGTGTTTTGAATGCAGTGCATATGTATGCATATGCATACATATATTTACATATACACATATACATATGGTTGGAGACATACAAAAATAAATAGAGATGTCTGTGCATGCAAGGGTTAGTATTCATACAGTATTTCCAAGCTCTGTCTATAGAAGGCCTAGAAGTGCTAATATCCGTATAACAGTGAGCGCATTTCATACCAATATCTTGGTTTCTAAATACCATTCCCCAATAAAAAGAACCAGTGTTTCTTGGAGAAGTGATTGGTTCAGGACTGAGACAGAAAGGAACAGATAATCCTAGTCCACCTTGTGGTGTCAGAAAGGAAGGAAGTACTCCAAAAAAGGATAAGCTCATGTGGAAAGGGCATAAGAGCCAACCTGCAAAAACTAAAAAGAAATGGCCAAAGCTTGAACAATGTGAGCAAGAAGATAAATAACAATTGTATTTAATTATAGCCCATAGAAAAAATAAATATTCATAAGTCCATCCTGATGTTTTTGTTCAATTATTTACTTATTTTTCTTTTTTTTAATTTAAATTCAGTTAGCAAACATATAGTACATCATTAGTTTTTGATGTAGAGTTCAGTGATTCATTAGTTGCATATGACACCCAGTGTTCATCACATCACGTGCCCTGTTAATGCCCATCACCCGGTTACCCCATCCCCACCCACCTCCCTTTCCCTCTCTGATTTCTTCCCATTCAGTTTTCCCTCCCTTCCCCTAAGATGCTCTGCACTATTCCTTATGTTCCACATATGAGTGAAACCATATGATAATTGTCTTTCTCTGCTTGACTTATTTCACTTAACATAATAACCCTCCAGTTCCATCCATGTCGATGTAAATGGTAGGTATTCATCCTTTCTGATGGCTGAGTAATATTCCATTGTATGTATGGACCACATCTTCTTTATCCATTTATCTGTTGAAGGACATCTTAGCTCTTTCCACAGTTTGTCTATTGTGGACATTGCTGCTATGAACATTGGGGTGCAGAAGTCCCTTCTTTTCACTACATCTGTATTTATTTTTCTTAAATATTTTATTTATTTATTTGACAGAGAGAGACACAGCAAGAAAGGGAACACAAGTGGGGGGAGTGGGAGAAGAAGCAGGGCTTGCCGTGAAGCAGAGAGCCTGATGCAGGGCTTGATCCCAGGACCCTGGGATCATGACCTGAGCCGAAGGCAGACACTTAACAACTGAGCTACCCAGGCACCCCACTACAGCTGTATCTTTGGGATAAATACCCAGTATGGCAATTGCTGGGTCATAGGGTAGCTCTATTTTTAACTTCTTGAGGAGCCTCCATACTGTTTTCCAGAGTGGCTGTAACAGCTTGCATTCCCACCAACAGCGTAAGAGGGTTCCCCTTTCTCCACATCCTCACCAATATTTGTTGTTCTCAGTCTTGTTAATTTTAGCCATTCTAACTGGTGTAAGGTGGTATCTCATTGTGGTTTTGATTTGTATTTCCCTGATGGCAAGTGATGTGGAGCATATTTTCATGTGTCTGTTGGCCATTTGTATGTCTTCTTTGTTTTTTTTTAAAGATCTATTTATTTATTTATTTATTTGACAGAGAGAGAGAGACACAGCGAGAGAGGGAACACAAGCAGGGGGAGCAGCAGAGGGAGAAGCAGGCTTCCCACTGAGCAGAGAGCCCGATGTGGGACTCGATCCCAGGACCCTAGGACCATGACCTGAGCCAAAGGCAGATGCTTAATGACTGAGCCACCCAGGAGCCCCGATTCTTTACCTCTTTAGTTAGGTTTATTTCTAGGTATCTTACGGATTTTGGTGCAATTGTAAATGGGATCGATTCCTTAATTTCTCTTTCTTCAGTTACATTGTTAGTGTATAGAAATGCAATTGATTTCTGTGCATTGATTTTGTTTTGTTTTTAAGATTTTATTTATTTATTTGACACATAGATAGAGAGAGCACAGGCAGGGGTAGCTGCAGACAGAGGGAGAGGGAGAAGCAGGCTCTCTGCTGAGCAAGGAGCCTGAGGTGGGGCTCAATCCCAGGACCCTGAGATGATGACCTGAGCTGAAGGCAGACGTTTAACCAACTGAGCCACCAAGGTGCCCTTCTGTGCATTGATTTTGTATCCTGCCACATTGCTGAATTGCTATATGAGTTCTAGTAATTTGGGGGTGGAGTCTTTTGGGTTTTCCACATAAAGTATCATGTCATCTGCGAAGAGAGAGAGTTTGACTTCTTCTTTGCCAATTTGAATGCCTTTTATTTCTCTTTGTTGTCTGATTGCTGAGGCTAGCTCTTCTACTATGATGTTGAACAACAGTGGTGAGAGTGGGCATCCCTTTCGTGTTCCTGACCTTAAGGGAAAATCTCTCAGTTTTTCCCCATTGAGAATATTCACTATGGGCTTTTCATAGATAGCTTTTATGATATTGAGGTATGTTCCCTCTATCCTTATACTTTGAAGAGTTTTAATCAAGAAAGGATGCTGTAGGGGCACCTGGGTGGCTCAGACAGTTGGGTGGCTGCCTTCAGCTCGGGTTGTGGTCCCGGGGTCCTGGGATCGAGCCCCACATTGGGCTCCCTGCCTGGCAGGGGGCCTGCTTCTCCCTCTCCCCACCCCCTGCTTGTGCTGTCTCCCTCTCATAAATAAAAATTAAAAAAAAAAAAGATGCTGTATTTTGTCAAATGCTGCTTTTTCTGCATCATTTGAGAGGATCATATGGTTCTTGTCTTTTCTTTTATTAATGTGCTCTATCATGTTGATTGATTTCTGAATGTTGAACCACCCTTGCATCTCAGGAATAGATCCCACCTGTTCCTGATGAATAATCCTTTTAATATACTGTTGGGGGTGCCTGGGTGGCTCAGTTGGTTAAGCGACTGCCTTTGGCTCAGGTCATGATCCCGGAGTCCTGGTATTGAGTCCCACATTGGGCTCCTGGCTCAGCGGGGAGCCTGCTTCTCCCTCTGACCCTCTCCCCTCTCATGCTGTTTCTCTCTCTCTCTCTCAAATAAATAAATAAAATCTTAAATATATATATATGTGTTTTTATATATATGTATATATATATATATATATATATACACACACACACACACACACACTGTTGGATCCTATTGGCTAGGATCTTGTTGAGTATTTTTGCATCCACGTTCATCAGGGATATTGGTCTGTAATTCTCTTTTTGATGGGGTCTTTGTCTGGTTTTGGGACCAGCATAATGCTGGCCTCATAGAGCAAGTTTGGAAGTTTTCCTTCCATTTCTATTTTTTGAAACAGCTTCAGTAGAATCGGTATTATTTCTTCTTTAATCGTTTGGTAGAATTCCCTTGGGATGCCATCTGGCCCTGGACCCTTGTTTTTTGGGCAGTTTTTGATTACTGCTTCAATTTCCTTACTGGTTATTGGTCTGTTCACATTGTCTGTTTCTTCCTGTTTCAGTCTTCGTAGTTTGTAAGTTTCCAGGAATGCATCCATTTCCTCCAGATTGCTTAATTTGTTGACATATAGTTGCTGGTAATAATTTCTAATAATTGTTTCTATTTCCTTGGTGTTAGTCATGATCTCTACACTTTCATTCATGATTGATTTGGGTCCTTTCCCTTTTCTTTTGGATAAGTCTGGGCAGAGGTTTATCAATCTTATTAATTCTTTCAAAGAATCAGCTTCTAGTTTCGTTGATCTATTCTACTGTTTTCTGGTTTATATCTCATTGATATCTGCTCTAATCTTTATTATTTCTCTTCTCCTGCTTGGTTTGTTTTATGTGCTGTTTTTTCTCCACTCCTTTAGGTGGAGGGTTAGCTTGTGCATTTGGGATTTTTCTAATTTTTTGAAAGAGGCTTGGATGGCTATGTATTTCCCTCTTAGGACTGTCTTTGCAGTGTCCCATAGGTTTTGGACTGATGTCTTTTCATTCTCATTAGTTTCAATGAATTGTTTAAGTTCTTTAATTTCCTGGTTGGCCCAATCATTCTTTAGCAGGCTGCTCTTTAACTTCCAAGTGTTTGAGTTTCTTCCAAATTTCTTCTTGTGGTTGAGTTTCAGTTTCAAAGCATTGTGGTCTGAAAATATGCAGGGAATAACCTCAGTCTTTTGGTATCGATCGAGACCTGATTTGTGACTCAGTATGTGATCTATTCTGTAGAAAGTTCCATGTGCACTCGAGAAGAATGAGTATTCTGTTGTTTTAGGATGGAACGTTCTGTATATATCTACGAAGTCCATCTGGTCCAATGTGTCATCCAAAACTCTTGTTTCTTTGTGGATCTTCTACTTAGATGATCTATCCATTGCTGTGAGTGGAGTGTTGAGGTCTGCTATTAATGTATTATTATCAATATGTTTCTTTATTTTGGTTATTAATTGGTTTATATAATTGGCTGCTCCCATGTTGGGGGCATAGATATTTACGATTATTAGATCTTCTTGTTGGATAGACCCTTTAAGTATGATATAGTGTCCCTCTACATCTCTTACTCTGGTCTTTGGTTTAAAATCTAATGTGTCTGATATGAGGATTCCTACCCCAGCCTTCTTTTGAGGTCCATTATCGTGGTAAATGGTTCTCCATCCCCTCACTTTCAATCTGGAGGTGTCTTTAGATTCAAAATGAGTCTCTTGTAGATAGCATATGGATGTGTCCTACTTTTTATCCAATCTGAAACCCTGTCTTTTCATGGGAGCATTCAACCCACTTACATTCAGAGTAACTATTGAAAGATAGGAGTTTAGTGCCATTGTATTGCCTGTAAAGTCCCTGTTTCTGTAGCTTGGCACTGTTTCTGGTCTTTCTGACTCTTGGGTTCTCTCTTCAGTTACAGAATCCCCCTAAGTATTTCTTGCAGGGCTGGCTTGTTGGTCACATATTCTTTCAGTTTCTTCCTGTCCTGAAAGCTCTTTATCTCTCCATCCATTCTGAATGACAGCCTTGCTGGATAAAGTATTCTTGGCTGCATGTTCTTTTCATTCAGTACCCTGAATATGTCTTGCCAGCCCTTTCTGGCTTGTCAGGTTTCTGTGGACAGGTCTGATGTTCCTCCCGCCATATATAAGGAACCTCCTCTCCCTGGCTATTCTCAGGACAGTTTCTTTGGCTGTAAAATTTGCAGGCTTCACTATTATATGTCAGGGTGTTGATCTATTTTTATTGATTTGGGGAGGGGTCCTCTCTGCCTGTTGAACTTGAATGCTTGTTTCCTTCCCCAGATTAGGGACGTTCTTAGCTATGATTTGCTCAACTGTACCTTTTTAGCCCTCTCTCTCTGTCCACCCCCTCGGGGATCCCAATAATTCTGACATTGGAACATTTCATGGCATCATTAATCTCTCCAGTCCTTTTTTCATGTGCTACTAGCACCCTATCTCTGTTTTCCTCAACTTCCTTCCTTTCCATCAGCTTATCTTCGAGATCACTAATTCTCTCTTCTGCCTCATTTACCCTGGCTGTTAGAATATCCAGTTTAGACTGCATCTCATTCATAGCATTTTTTAGTTCGGCCTGATTAGATCTCATTTCTGCTCTTAGAGATTCTATATTGTCACTAATGCTTTTTTCAAGCCTTGCTATTGACTGTATGATTGCCATCCTGAATTCTAACTCTAACATCTTGCTTATATGCATATCCATTAGTTCTGTGGCAGAAGACATTGTCTCTGGTTCTTTTCTTTGTTGAGAGTTCCTCCTCCTAGTCATTCTGTCAGGGGATGGTTGAGTGAATGAGCAGTGTCCAAAATATCAACCACAACCCAAGCAAGATGCACCCTAGCAAAATCTGGAGTGGTCAGAAGCCACCACTGAAAAAACAAAGCCAAAATGTAACACAAGAATAAAATTAAACAATGTAAAAGTTTTAAAGAAGGGGGGCTATAATCTCTCAGTGTGGACAAAGCAAGGTGTTTCCGTTGTTCCTGGGTGTATTTTGGTCTCTGTGTTAGAGGACATATGTCCCAAAATTACAAGGAAAGTAAAACTCGTATATATATAATTTTTATTGTTATGTTAATCACCATACATTACATCATTAGTTTTGGATGTAGTGTTCCATGATTCATTGTTTGTGCATAACACCCAGTGCGCCACACAGAACGTGCCCTCTTTAATACCCATCACCAGGCTAACCCATCCCCCCACCCCCCACCCCCCTCCCCTCTAGAACCCTCAGTTTGTTTTTCAGAGTCCATCGTCTCTCATGGTTGGTCTTCCCCTCTGATTTTCCCCCTTCATTCTTCCCCTCCTGCTGTCTTCTTCTTCTTTTTTTTTTCTTAACATATATTGCATTATTTGTTTCAGAGGTACAGGTCTGTGATTCAACAGTCTTGCACAATTCACAGCGCTCACCATAGCACATACCCTCCCCAATGTCTATCACCCAGCCACCCCATCCCTCCCACCCCCCACCACTCCAGCAACCCTCAGTTTGTTTCCTGAGATTAAGAATTCCTCATATCAGTGAGGTCATATGATACATGTCTTTCTCTGATTGACTTATTTCACTCAGCATAACACCCTCCAGTTCCATCCACGTCGTTGCAAATGGCAAGATCTCATTCCTTTTGATGGCTGCATAATATTCCATTGTGTATATATACCACATCTTCTTTATCCATTCATCTGTCGTATATATATAAAGGTAAAATTGAGTAGAATGAAAAAAGGCAAGCATATAGGTATAAAAAAATATAGGTTTGAAAAAAATACAAGATAAAAAGCAACTATGGAAAATAAGTTGATATAATAAACATCTAGTTGAAATGAGAAGGTAAAAAGAAAAAAAAACAAAAAGCATATAAAAAAAATAAAGAATTTTATCTGAAAAATAAACAAGTCATGAGGCCACACCTGGAGCTCAGTTTACAATTTTCCCCTGGCATTGGGATTTTACAGTCTTATGGGATCCATAGGATTGTCGTCCACCTGTTCCTCCAGCCTGTCTTCTGGGGGTGGGGCCTGCTGCAGTAACCCTGTCTGTGTGGAATTGCCCCAGCCCGTCAGTGGAAAACAGGCTTCTGTGTGGCTTCTGTTCCTTGGGGACTTTTTGCACCTCTTCAGAGGATCAGAGCAAAAATGGCCACAGCCAAACCTCTGGCCCAGAGCAGAAAATTTGCAGTCTGCCCTCTTTAATAAACCCTCCAGGACAGTCCTCACTTCTGCAAGTGCCGCTGAAAACTGCAGCCTCCCATGGTGTGCACCCACAGCAACTCTCTCAGAGGTCGTCCCAGGGGCCCAGGAGTGCCACTGCCCTTTTTGATTCTTTTTTTTTTTTAAGATTTTATTTATTTATTTGACAGTGAGAAACAGACAGAGAGAGCACAGCAGGGGGAGCAGCAGAGGAAGAGGGAGAAGCAGAGTCTCTCTGCTGAGACCCTGAGATCATGACCTGCACCTAAGGCAGACGCTTTCATGACTGAGCCACGCAGGCACCCTTTGTGATTCTAAAACCATAAAGCAGCCGTGGGCTCGTGCACACACCTGAAGCTCCTGGGCCATGTCTGGGTACTGCTCTAAACCCTTTCAGGGCTGGGGCTACTGCTCTGTGAGTTTTTGCCTGGTTGCGGGCCAGGTTCCAGATTTTCAGGCCATTTATCGACCAGCCCAGCACATGGTTTATGGCGATCTGGGCTGAGAGTCCCTCCTGGGTTCGCTGACCATAACCTCCTTCCTGGCTCCACTGCTTGGGCACTCTACCAGTTCTTCACCCCCTTTAGCTCTGCGGCTCCTTCTATCCCAAGACCACAATGTCCTACCTAGAATTCTGCCTTTTCATTTCCAGAGCCCGTTTCAGAGAGGGATGGCTCTCACTAGAGCAGATTTCTAAGGGTTCCAATTTTGTGGTCCAGTGTTATATCACTTTCCAGGAGCCAGCTTATGGAGGCTACCTCCCCCTTCTGGTTATCTTCTGATATCTCCCCTCAGGTTCACGACCGCATGTCATACCTTGCAAAAATCAGTCACTTTTCTGCTTGTAGAGACCCAGATATGTATTCTTACATCTCAGGCTGATTTTGTGGGTATTCAAAATGGTTTGATAGATATCCAGCTAAATTCAGGGGACCAGTTGAAACGGGGTCCCCTACTCCTCTGCCATCTTGTCTCCTCCCCTGTCTCATTCATAGCATTTTTAGGTTGGCCTGATTAGATCTCATTTCTGCCCTTAGAGATTCTGGTCATTTATGCTTTTTTCAAGCCTAGCTATTAACTTTATAATTGCTATCCTGAATTCTGTCTCTGACATCTTATATCCATATCGATTACCTCTGTGGCAGAGAACCTTGCCTCTGGTTCTTTTGTTGTGAATTCCTCCTAATCATTTTGCCCAGAGAAGGATGGGTGAACGACTGAGCAGAGTCCAAAATATCAACCATGACCGAAGCAAAATACACCTAGAAAAATCCAAAGTGGTTGGAAGCCACCACAGAAAAGCAAACAAAACCAAAACCAAACAAAATAATAAAAAAGGGGGGGAAGATATAAATGTAGTGATCTGGAGGGGCATGTGCACCCCAATGTTTATAGCAGCAATGTCCACAATAGCCAAACTATGGAAAGAGCCTAGATGTCCATCAACAGATGAATGGATAAAGATGTGGTGTGTGTATACACACACACACACACACACATATACACACACAATGGAATATTATGCAGCTATCAAAAATGAAATCTTGCCATTTGCAATGACATGGATGGAACTAGAGGGTACTATGCTAAGCAAAATAAGTCAATCAGAGAAAGACAGTTACCATATGATTTCACTGATATGAGGAATTTGAGAAACAAGACAGAGGATCATAGGGTAAGGAAGGGAAAATGAAACAAGTTGAAACCAGAGAGGGAGACAGACCATAAGAGACTCAATCTCAGGAAACAAACTGAGGGTTGCTGGAATGAAGGGGGGTGGGAGGGATGGGGTAGCTGGGTGATGGACACTGGGGAGGGTATATGCTATGGTGAGCACTGTGAATTGTGTAAGAATGATGAATCACAGACCTGTACCCCTGGAACAAATAATACATTATATGTTAAAAAAAAGGGGGGGGAAGAGAGACTATAATCTCACAAGGTGGACAAAGTAGGGTGGTCCACTTGTTCCTGAATGAGTTTTGGTCTGTGTGTTAGAAGACACTACATCACAAAATTGCAAAGAAAGCAAAACTTATATATATATATATATATATATATATATATATATATATATATATATAAAGTAAAATTGAATAGAGTGAAAAAGGACTAAAATGAAGCATGTATCTATACAATGTAGGTATAAGAAATAAAAGTTAAAAAGCAACTTAACAACCTAAGTTGGTAAAATAAGATTCTAGTTGAAATAGGAAAAAGGCTAAAAAAAAGGAAATGGAAAATTCTAGACTGAAAGATAAACGAGTCATGAGAAAATACCTGGAGCTCAGTATACTATTTTCCCCTGGTGCTGGAGCTTTACAGTCTTGTGGGATCCATTAAGTTGTAGTCCACCTGTTCTTCCAGTCTGTCTTCTGGGGGAGGGGCCTGCTGTGCTGCTTCTCAGGTGTCTTTGCCTGGCTGGTGTTGCCCCACCCCTTGTCAGGGGGCTGGGCTCAGTGAAAGCGGGACCTGTGTGGCTTTTATTCTCTGGAGGCTTTTCGCACTTCTTCAGAGGATCAGAGGAAAAATGGTGTACCCAGATCTCGGGCCCCCAAGTGAAAGATCATTCCCCCCCTTTTCAATAAGCCCTCTGTAGGTGCCTCTGAAAAGGGGAAGAGGGAAAGGTGGAAAGTCTTACACTCATCTGACACTAGGCGGATGGATGAGAAATTGCCTTGTAGCAGTCTCTTATAAGACAGGCATAAAAACTGTCTCGTGGCAGCTCCTTGCCTGTCTAGGATGGTACAAAATGTACAAGGAAGAAACCATTGAATGATTACATGGTATATCTGGTTGAACTACCTCCTCTTTTTGTCCCATCCTAGACAGGCTTATCTCCCCTTGCTTTAAAAGGAACTGTAGGATGTTCCACCAAGACTCAAGAGATGTACCAGCTTATTAGTGTGTTGTGGCAGAGCCATTTTTTTTTACAACTGTACCCCAACCTTTCATGTTAACAGCTAAGATTTTTTTTTTTGAAGCATAGGATATCCCATCATAAACCTTAATTAATTGTACCCATCCTTTCTATTTGTCTTAGACAACCTTAGATGAACGTGATTACAACTGAGCATCAGCAGGATGCTCAATCCCACTTGGAGGGAGGATTGTAGCTATGTTCCCCATCCAGATCCAAGCCAGGTAAATATGTTGCAGATACCATTGAGATTAACTGTGAAGAGCTGCTTCTCTCTTAGGTGGGAGATTGATTTTTTTACTTTCCGTGTTTGAGAATCCAGCTGAAGCAGTCACACAGACTTTGTCTTGTCTGGCCAGCAGGAAATCCTGGATGGTGTGATTGTTCATCACCACTCACACTAGAAAGTTTATTCTTAGTTGTAGTGACCTCTTCAGGGTCATTGGTCAGGATCCAAATCTTTGTCTAAAAGTTGGGATTATAATGTGAGGAAGATTTGTAGGAGGGATGCTACTTTCTGATGTGTACAAAGGAACAGTTATTAGGTTTTTATCAGCACAGTCAGGCTGAAGGTGACCAATCCAGCAATAAATTTCAGAGCCATATCTATGGTCTAGGATAAGTATACAGGGAGTTCTTTTTCTCCTTAAGCAATATGGGGACTACAGGGTATCAGCAACAATATAAGGCTGAGGGGACTCATGCTTGTATGGAAAATTAAGCTTGTTTTGTCATCTTGGGTGGGGGTCATCCACTTCTAAAATTTTCAGGCCTCAGTTGAAGGACACCCAGTAGAATAGAATCCAGTAGTTAAGTTGAGGGCAGTGGTGATAGTCTGATAGGACAGTCCAGCCCAGGTGTTCAGCAGATGAGAGCCAAGGGAATTTAATAGCCCTCCCACCAATCCTGGCCTCCTAGAGTCTAAGGTGTTTCTTCCCCAGCAGCTGGGGTTTTACCTGTATGACCATGTGATCAGTATAACCAATCCCTGAAACAACTACCTCCTCTTTTTGTCTCATCCTTAATAATTTTCAACCCATACTGTTCAACCAGATATACCATGTAATCATGCAGTGGTTTCTTCCTTGTACCATCCTAGAACATATCGTTTCCCTGTGTTACCATCAATATTCAGAGCTTCTCAGATGCAGCAGGTATAACCAGGTGGTAAAAGAGGTACCAGGTTGGACTCTCCCACCATCAGCTCTTCTTTACCACCATAAGTTCCTACAGTCCAGTTTCTCAGAGGTAGATAAGAGCAAACTACGAGCGAGAAGCATTATTTATGTGGTTTGGGTCTCATACAGTTAGTGTGCCTCTTCTTCCGCCATATCCCAACCTCATAATTTATCCAGTAGGGAGGCATCCATTTGGAAAATTGCCAGAGTGAGAGCGCATACTTTCTGTTTAAGTGTGTGCTTCACTGGGAGTATTAGCTGTCTACTTAGCTTTTTAGGTTCTCCTTTAATAGTACGTTTTATCTTTTAATGCTTCCTGGGTATGATATGAAGTATATGTCCAGTGAATGCTGCAGAGAGTTGCCTACTGCTAAGTACTCTTGGCAACAGAGATGGCATTATTCTTTGACAGGATGTGTTTGGGAACTAAAGGGTGTAATATAGTCTACTTAGGAACTCTTGAATAGTATGGCCTGCATCTGCTGTGTGAATGAGAATTGCTGTGCCATACCTGAATAGTCAATGCCCGGAGGTACCCTCAAAAGGAAGGTAGAGAGTCTGGATAGTCTGTCTGCCAGGACCCGCCAGGTCTGGTGCCCCAGGCTGTGTGCCCTGGAGTTCCTTTGCCATTTGTATTAGTTTTCTTGGGCTTCTATAACAAAGTACCATAAATTAGGTGGCTTACACACAGAAATTTATTCTCTCTTCTGGAGGCTAGAAATCCAAAATCAAGGTCTTGGCACAGCCTTGCACTCTCTGAAGCCTCTAGGGAAGACTCCTCCCTTGCCTCTTCCAAGCTTCTGGTAGTTGCTGACAGTCATTAGCATTCCTTGGCTTGTAGAGGCATCACTCCTGTCTCTATCTCCATGATCACATGGTGTGTGTCTAAATTTCCTTCTTATAAGGACACCAGTCATTGGATTAGGGCCCACTCTAGTCCAGTATGACCTCCTCTTAACTTGATTACATCTGCAAAGATCCTGTTTCCAAATCAGGTCACATTCACAGGTACTGTGTGTTAGCTCTTAAACATATCTTTTTGGAGGAACACAGTTCAACCCATAACAGTCTGCCCTCTGACCCCCCAAAATTCATGTCCTTCCTATGCAAAATATATTCACCAAGTCCCAACACACCCCCCAATTCTTAATTTATTCCAGCCTTAACTCTAAGTCCAAAATCTCATCTAAATATAATAATTCAAAAAGTCCCCAATCCCAAATTCTAAATCATCTAAATCAGAAATCAGTGAGATTCTAGGTATAGGCTGTTCTGGGGCATAATTATTCTCTGTCCACAGACCTGTAAAACTTGAAAACAAATTGTTCACAAAATACAATGATAGGGGTCATGTGGCTAGAGGGAAGGCCACATTTGGTGGAGAGTGGGGGAGAGTGGGAGGGGACTCAAGACCCTCATAGGTTGACTACATTAAACCTTTGATGGTTTGTCAGTGATGCCTCACTGCTATTGACATTTTCATGTTTGGCTTTTCCAGCCTTTGAAACTAAACCATATCATGTTTTGTGAAATGGACATTCCACACACCCAAGTGGCTGTAACTGATACTGCTAAATGTATTGTAAAAATTGATATTTTAAGTATGTGTGATGCTTTTCTTAATTGTAAGGAATGTTAGGACAGAGGTACTGGGACAAGTGCCCAGCGAGGCTCTCCCAGCCCAGCCATGTAATATCAGTAAAGCCCATGGGGGGATGGATTAACATCCTGATAAAGAGCTGGTAGAGATAGGGGTACTTAACTATTTACAAGGCTCTACGGTGTGCTCTCGCACTTGGGTCAATCAGTCCTAATAAGCCTCTTGAGCTGTAAATGTCAGTGACCCGACCAGTATGCACACTAGAGCACCAGTCAGGCATCAAACTTCCCACCTTCATGAAGGTGGACATTTAACTCTGTCGATGTGGCTTTCTCAGAGGTTGGAGTCTGTGCCAGCACCTTATGCTTCTTGGGGGTGTTGGAACACTGAAGTCCCTGAAGAGGTCTGGACTTCGATGATGAAGAGATTATCTAATTTAAAGGCTGGTAGTGCACTGAGCCACTATGGCTTGTGTATCCACAGAGGAAACTGTTACAAGCCTTATATGCAAAATAAAATTCCACCAATGGTCCAAGTTGTAGGCTGTGGTGCTTGTCCAGTAAAACACTCCCCCAAAATACATCTTGCTACATTTTCACTGACTCGTGAGCAATAGCCAACAGGATGGCACGGTGCTTCAGTACCTAGCAGCAGGATCAAGTCCTAAGCCCCTGGGGGGTCACACATTGTGATAACAGATTGTATAGGATCCCTTACTCCTGTTGTCGCCCATGTGGACTCCAGTGGAAAAGGACCCTTTGACAATGAACATCACTGAAACCAAGAGATGTTAGTTTAGGCTGATCAGACCTGAGCCATCCAGATAAGACCATAGACCTCTGGATATACCATGACACAGGATGTGCGTCTATATTCCAGTATTGAGACCAAAATCAAAGCTTAGTGATTCAGCCTAGGGACGCCTGACAAATGTGCCTAGAGTGCCAATTCCACAGTTGAATGGTGTACTAGTTTCCTAGGGCTGCCTTAACAGAGCACCACAACTTGTGTGGCTTAAAACAACAGGCATGTATTCTCTCCCAGGTCTGAAATTATACCGGAACCAAACCAGTGTTCATCTGCCCCATACACAACAAGCCAGTAAAGATTGACACTGAGCTTCGGCAGTGAAGAAAGATAAGCTATTTATTGGTATGGTGCGTCCCAAGAGAATGGGGAGCTAATGCTCAAAGTCTCAAACTTACAGGTGATGCCTTCTAAGGGCAAAATTTGGGGGAGGGGTTTCCTGAGAAGGTGGATGCCATTGATTGGAGGCCTAGGAAGTAATGTTAACAGATGATATTTACTTCTGGTGCCACTTCATCTGGTCCCACGGAGGTCTGTTCTATCTCAGGAGGCTTGGAATCTGAAAAATATCTTTATATATGTTAGAGATTTCATTAGGTACACCTGGTGATTATGTGTTTAGGAGAGTGCTAATCAGCTGCTTGTATCTGCTTGTGTGTGCATAAGCTAGTGGGTTTGCTTTCCTTCACGTTCCTTTGAATGATACAAGCATTCCTATCTCTTGGTCCTGGATCTGTGTGTTCCCTGGCTGGTCCAGCTGTGCCTGGGAACAACATGACCCCTAGTGTTCATTATTTCATCCGAACTAACAAGATGGATGCCCGCTTCAAAAAAGGTGTCAACAGGGTTGTTTCCTATTAGAGGTTCTAAGAGGGAATCTGTTCCATGCTTCTCTCCTAACTGATGGTTTTTGGCAGTCTTTGACACCAATTGGCTTGTAGCCATATCCCTCCAATCTGTCTCCACATTCACAAGGCATTCTCCCATGCCTCTGTTTCCTCTGTTTGCTCGTAAGGACACCAGCCATCAGAGCCCACCCTAATCCAGTATGACTTCATTTTAACTTAACTAATGACATCTGCAAAGACCCTATTCAAAAATAGTCACAATCTGAGGCTCTTAATGGACATGAATTTGGAGGCAAGGAGATCCTATTCTACTATTCTACTCAGGCCAAAATGAACCACTTTATATTGTAACCATATAATTCACGGTTCCCTAGTGGTCCCTGACATGTTCTTTACAGCTTACTCTTTCATAATTCCTTCAGCAACCTCGCATCACACTGCATCGTTTTGCAATGCCCTGCGGGCCAGAAAGAACCAGGCCCAGCAAGCCCCTGGGAGAAGCCCTGAGAGCACCTCTGTCCTCCACGGGAAACTCTTCAGACGAGGCGTGGTGCCAGGGCTTATGGGAAACGTAGTCCTACGTTTCCTCGTCTCACACGGCGCAGGTTCAGGGAAAGGGTCTTCCATGTTCCCCGAGGCTTGTTGTGCGCATGTGTAACTTCGGTCTCCAGGTGTTTTCCGCGGGTTTCCCCGCCCGGCGGGGGAAGTCCTGGAGCGATCCGGGGGCCCTGGCGCTGCGCGAGCAGGGGCGGTGGGTGAGCCCCGGCGGGATGGGCGAGCGCCCGCGGGGGCGGCGGTGGGGAGCTGGCCAGCCGAAGGCGGGTGAGGGCGGCCTCGGGGAGGGACGGCCGGGCCGGGCGCCTCTGTCCTGTGGGGGCCGGCGTCCAGGTGGGGCCGCGGCGTCGGCGGGGCTGCGGGAAGGGGTTTGAGCTCTGGATCCAGGTGGAGCCGGGTCTAAGTTGATTACTGCTGGCAAGATGACGGAGATGCGTGAGAGTAGGTTTCTTCATCTGTAAAACAAGATTATTTGCTACGTGGGGTTCTGAGGATTAAAATTTTTTACACGTTTTTAAAATAGAATTTTCAGTTTTAACGTTCGGAGCAGAGCTTAGTTAATATTAGCTGTTAAGGTTTTTGGAAGATATTTTTCTTTTTCGTTGGCTAAATTTTATTTAATCCTAATAACGGCCTTTAATGTAACTGTTTTCTGTCTTGGCAGACAAGACGACTGAGGCTCAGAGGGCTCAAGTGAAATACGCAAGGTCTCACAGTTCTGGTAGACAACCCTGTCGAAAACCATCGTATTTCTCACAGCACCTTCTTTAGGGCCCAAGGAAACAACCCCAAAGTGTGTGAACACTGAATCTCACCTTGTGGTCATGTATTTTGGGATTTCTTGGCGTGTCAGAACCCTTGGATCAGACTGCATAACTTACTGCACTGTCCAACTTTCAGCATCCTCAGTGGCCTTAGAGTTTAGGCAGATAAGTTCTGTGAGATTTGGATCCCTGAAACAAACTTCTAAGTAAATGATTTTGTCTTTTAAGCCTAGGTTCCAGCTCCCTTGGAAGAAAGCAGCTTTTATGAAGTAAGAAGGAGGAAGCCCCAAGAACAGGAATCTCACCTTGAAGGTCACTCCTCGGACCTCAGACTTCTCAACCACAGCTTTAGAGCAGAGGCAGGATACTGCTAGAAAGGAGCAGGTGCTGGGTTTGCATAGCCTGCAGTAGCAGTTCTTTATTGTGCTCAGAATGAGCATTGCCTCACTGTCACCGCATCCAGAGGGCCTCACCATGATGAAAGGTCTGGACCAAGCTTCAGGAAATATAGGTGAGTGGGACACTTAGTGGTGGGTGAGGGGCAGGCTGTGTGGAAAAAATTCATTAGAGGTTTCATGTCTGCATGGTCTGCAGGGAGAGATCCCTAGGCACAACTGAAGAAATTCTGTCTCCAGCCTTTAATAAACATGTCCGGACTTCAGCCTCCACCCACTTTTTCTAGATTTTGAGCTGCTCTTCCATGTCCCTCTAGGGGTATGCTGCCACTCCATCTACCCTGATTTTATAGAGGCATAGAATAGGGTCATCTGTGTCTGCTTAATTTCAGAGCTGAGAAACCTTGACTCTGAGTGTATAAGTAGCCTGCCCAGAGTCACCGAGTTTGTTAGAGGCAGTGCCAGGACCGGAAAACTATCCACGAGGTAAGTCACCCACCAGGTTCTATCGCAGTTTAGTTAGAAACAGTTTTTAAAGTAGGCCTGTCCATAAAGCAACCTCATCTTTTTCTGCAGAGTGATTTCTCTCTTAAGGGTAAGCAACTCAGTAGGAATGTAGGTAAACAAATATCTTGAGTATTTTTCCTACCACATTGATAGTGAAAAATAAAGATTTGTCTTTTGATATCTTTGTTAAATTAGTACTGGATTGGTTCTAAAAGAAAAATGAAATTTTTAAATCATTAAGAAATAAACCCAGTGAAAAATTGCTCAACCAGGCTCTACAGTTCCTGTCAGAGTCACACATGTGAATTCTCCCTGCACATGGTTCTTGCTAATTCTCAGGGGCCAAAGAACTTTTTCCTACAGGGTAACATTTGACCGTCTGGTGGGCATGGGGTTTTAGGAGCTGAATCTCAAAAGTCTATAGCAGCCAAATCTCACATGACCTACTGTTTTCTTCTCCCATAGCTGTACATTCAGCCTTCTCTGTACTTTCCCAAAAGGAAGAGAAAAAGAACAAATCCCAGGTGAGCTGTTTTTCATTTCTCACACTGTCTCCCATTGCATAAAACAATGAAGATAAAAATGATAAAAGCTGTCAAGGAATACATAGAGTTAACAGATCGAAAACAAGGAAAGGTCAGCATGTTAATTATGTGGAGATAATTATAATTGTTTTTCCATTAGTATATATATTATACATTATATTATGTAGCAGTAATTTTTATAATAATAATTATTGCAAATTTATCTTTGATACTCTGTCCAAAAGGGAAATGCTTTGCCTTGACCATAAAAATAAAAGTAATTCTTCACAGAACACAAAGATTTCCTGGCCTGAAGTTTGAAAAAATTCTTTGTCTTCCTGAAAATAAGGTAGTTGACAATCTGAATTAACAAGTCTGAGATGAATGCTGCCCATCATCTTCACTTCTGATTATTCTTTAGTGGGTGCAGGGAGGAGAAGGCCAAAGCATAACTTAGTTGATTCAAGCTGATGATTTTTTTTTTTTAAAGATTTTATTTATTTATTTGGCAGAGAGATACAGAGAGTGAACAAGTAGGCAGAGAGGCAGGCAGAGGGAGAGGGAGAAGCAGGCTCCCCACCGAGCAGGGAGCCCGATGCGGGGCTCGATCCCAGGACCCTGGGACCATGACCTGAGCCGAAGGCAGCCGCTTAACCAACTGAGCCACCCAGGCGCCCCCTGATGATTTTTTTTAAAGATGTATTTATTTATTTGAGAAGGGAGGGGCAGAGGAGAGAATCTCAAGCAGACTCCCACTGAGCATGAAGCCCCCCGTGGAGCTCTGTCTCACGACCCTGAGGTCATGACCTGAGCCAAAACGAAGAGTCAGACACTTAACTGACTGAGCCACCCAGGTGCCCCTCAGGTTGATGATTTCTTTTGTCTACTTTACAGTATTGTCCTTTTCCTGTTGTTGCCTTTTAGCAAAGCTTATCCTCATGTGATTATCTTTGGTCTGTTACAATTCTTACCTTATTATTTCTTGATTGATTTTATATTCTGTGGATTTTTAACTGTTTCACAGGTTGCACAACCACTCAATTTGAAATTCAAACGCTGAATGTTGTGCTTGTTTAAGTGAGAGCTATTGCTGGTCAGATATATTCTTACTGAGCAAAGCAAATTGTTGATTTTCTGTATGGTTTTTGCAAAGAGTTGGTATATTCCTTTCCTGTGGATACTATAACAAGTTACCACAGATTTAGTAGCTTAAAACAACAGAAATTTATTCTTTCAGTTCTGGAGGCTAGAAGTCTGAAATCAAGGTGTTGTCAGGGATGTGCTCCTGCTTAAGCTTCTAGAGGAGATTCCATCCCCCATCTCTTTCATCTTCTGGTGGCTTTTGGGAGAGAGGCAGGAGATAGAATGGAGAAAAAACGAAGATGAAGAAAAATAAATATTTTGTAAGCCCTGTATCAGTGTTCCCCAGAGAAACAGAACCAATAGGATGTGTGTGTGTGTGTGTGTGTGTGTGTATGTGCAGATAGCATATAATATAGACACACATAAATACACATATGTATACGTTGGTTTTATGGAATTGGCGCATGTGATTGTGGGGCCTGGCAAATCTAACCAGCACACTGGAAACTCAGGACATAATGCTGCAGTCTTGAGGCAGAATTCCTTCTTTTGGGGGAAACATTAGTTTTTGCTCATAAAGGCCTTCAACTGTTTGGATGAGGCCCACCCACATTATTGAGGGTAATCTACTTAAAGTCAACCCATTGTAGATATTAACCACATCTATAAAATACCTTCATAGCAACACTTAGATAAGTGTTTTGTGAAATAACTGGATACTGTAGCCTATCAAGTTGACACATAAAACTAACCATTACCAGTCCTATGAGAAGATAACAGTGCTCTGTTGTGTTGTATGTATGTGTTGTATATATACATATATATGTGTTAATATATATAGGGTGTATGTGTGAGTAAATGCATATATACATGTATAAATATATACATATTTTATGATCATGTGACTAGTAAACGGTACTTGGCTGAATTGTTTTTATGCATGACATGAGATTTCCTTTTATATTGGGTATTTAACTCATTCACAATTATTGTGCTCACTGATGATGTTTAGTTTTAGTTCCCCCATCTTTATTTGTATTTTTATTTATCCCATCTTCTCTCCTTTCTTTAATTTTTCTCTGTCGATTATATTTCTCCCTTCCAGTGTTTTGAAAATTCAGTATTTTTTTCCTTTGTTTCTCCTGGAAACAGTTAACATAGGTTTATATTTGTATTTTTTCCATCAACATAAAGAGCTTTTACTTTCTAGACCTGACCTGATCTTTTGCATATTTTACTGTCCCTTCCTCCCACATCTCATGTTTTATAGAAGTGATCAGAATTGTTTTTTAATTTTTTTAATTATTTTTTTTAAAGATTTTTATTTATTTACTTGAGAGGGAGTGAGAACGAGAGAGATCACAGAGGGAGAGAGAGAAGCAGACTTGCTGCTGAGCAGGGAGCCTGATGTAGGGAACATGACCTGAGCTGAAGGTGACACTTAACCAGCTGAGCCACCCAGGCGCCCCAGAATTGTTTTTTAATATAAATTTTTAAAAATCTTTTATTTAAGTTATCTGGTTATTCTCTGTAATTTCCAAGGTATTTGGATTAAAATGTCTACAGGTAAGAGGTCAGTGAGCTAACACCTTGATCTTGGACTTCCAGCCTCCAGAACTGTGAGAAAATAAATTTCTTTTGTTTAAGCCATCCAGTGTGTGGTAGTTTGTTATGGGAGCCTTAGCAAACTAATAACACATGGTAATTATATTTTTAATTCTTTGAGGACACACCACACTCTTTTCCATAGTGGCTGTACCATTTTACATTCCCACCAACGTGCACAAGAGTTCGTTTTTCCACAGCTTCACCAATGCTTTTATTTTGTTTGCTAATGGGTGTGAGGTGAAGTAACGTTCTTTTGAGTACTGTTATTCTCCATTGTCTTTAAAAACAGTCGTTTCCTATTTTTGGAATCATAATAATTACATAGTTTTGTTTTCTTCTTACTCACTTTTTCACTTCATCTGGTGCATGTCTTTTGTGTTACCTGTTCTTAAATTTCTAGTGAACCTTCATTGTCCGTCTACATTTATATGTGAAGATTTGGTTTGATTCATATAGGTAGCTATTGTGAGTTTATTCAGAAATACAGAATGCTGTTCCTTTATCTGTTTTCTCTCCTCAGTAAAAGAACTGACTTCAAGGATTTATAAAGGGAATTGTTGGTAAGATATAACCTGGTGAATTTCCTTTCAGGTTATCAGCAGGGAGTATATAGGCAACTTTAAGGGACTATTGATTTTTGAAGTGGACATTTCCCATACTGTGGATTTACACCATCATGATCTATCTCATCAAAGACCTGCCTTAAAGCAAAACCAGTATCCATTTTCTTTCTGGCTGACTTGGCCATTGCTAGAGCCCCTGAAGCATTTACGTAAAACATTTTTTTTTTTAATCTGGTTTATCCTTAAACTATCAGCTGTGTTTATACAGACTGACAAATGCCCAGAGTGGTCTGACACTCCTTCAGTTAATTCCTCAGCCAATCAGTCAGCGCACTATCCGCTTTGAGCTTAGATGATGGCTATATATACTATATACTGAATGCATGCAGACACATGCATGCCACCCATAGGCAGTTCTCACTTTGCACTGTCGTGTGGGGCTATAAAAATGGGCACATACGCTGAAACCATGCAAAGCAATCTTAATCATGGGGGAAAGTGGTAGTTCTGTGATCTTTAAATATCTTTAAAAATATTTGTCAAAACATTAAAAATGTGTATAAAAATGAAAAAATACTATAATATTTAGTACTAAGTACCTCTTCATTAAGATCCTTTGGATGTAGATTTAGAGTGTCTCAAATGGAGGCAGTTTCAACATTCCTACAGTCAGGTATTTCTTCTAAAACCCCATTTATATTTGATTTGAATTTCACTTCTAATGTAATCACTTTTCATTTCTTTGTTGCTCTTTCATCTTTGTCGGCCAGTTCCCTTTTGCAAACCGTTCAACTATTTTTGCAAAATGCCATATTGCCAGGAGACAAGGAGGGAACATGTGTTTTGTTGTTTGTGTGTGGACTGAGTAACAGATGTGCAGTGATCAGTCACTGGTGGACTTTGAAAAAAAAATGACATGGTTGATAATATTCATGATGTTTGTTATTTATGTAGTGATTTGTGGATTGAAGAGCAAGCAGCAAAGCTTATACTTTATGTGATTACTCAGAGTTACCATAGTAACTGAAATCTGACAGTGTTGTGGGGGGCTGTTGTTACTTAACTAAATAAATTGTAACTGAAATTTGTGCATGTCAGGACCATACAAAGTGTGGACTACCTCTAGAGACATTCAGACATATCTATATATTGCCACAGATTTGTGCCAATTTGATGCTTAAAAGTTTTTCTCTCTTAAAAGGGTGAGTCATCAAATACTTTGGAGAAGTCTTGTCTAAATGAACAATGTCAAAATTACCAGATTACGGCATTTTATATCTTTAAAGCTCCAAATTCAGTTCTCTCTTGATCTTATGCTATTATTTAATCCAGTTTGCATCCATACTAGATTGTAAGCTTCCTGAAAGTAGAAACACTGTTTTTTATGTATTTTAATATCCACAGAAACTAGGACACTTTCATGTATATAACATATCTTATGCTTGTGTGTATTTGTGTGTGTTGTGTTTTTTTTAAGATTTTATTTATTTGTCAGAGAAAGAGAGAGTGCACAAGCAGGGGGAGTGACAGGCAGAGGGAGAAGCAAGCTCCCCACCGAGCAGGGAGCCCTCTGTGGGACTCAATCCTAGGACCCTGGGATCATGACCTGAGCCGAAGGCAGACGCTTAACCGACTGAGCCACCCAGGCATCCCTGTATGTGTTTTTTTTTTATTATTATTATTATTATTTTATATTTCTCTTTCTCCCTCTACATATAAAACAAAACAGGGACTATGGTAAGTCTCCTCTATAAACTTTTTCCAATAAACTCAATAGTAAACATGGTGAAGGATTGCTTCCTAAATATATTTCTGTCATATAGTTTTGAGCACTTCTGATTGATCAGATATGTGTGTTACAGGGATCAATTTCATTTGAGGATGTGACTGTGAACTTTACCCAGGAGGAGTGGGGTCAGCTGGACCCTGATCAGAGGACCTTGTACAGGGATGTGATGTTGGAGAACTATAGCATCTTCATCTCACTGGGTAAGGAAAACTTTTCCTGAGTAACATCAGCATGTCGTTTTGTTGTTATCAAAGCATGTGGATTTTTTTTTTTTTTTAATTTATTTGACAGAGAAAGAGACAGAGAGGGAACACAGCAGGGGGAGTGGGAGAGGGCAAAGCCGGCTTCCCACCAAGCAGGGAGCTCCATGTGGGGCTCGATCCCAGGACCCTGGGATCATGACTTGAGCTGAAGGCAGACACTTAACGACTGAGCCACCCAGGTGCCCAAAAGCATGTGGATCTTTTGTAGAGTTTAATGATACTTAGGTTTGGACACCAGGAATATTGTTTTCTCACTTCCCCACTGAAAGATTCCAGTGGGTTCCTTCACTGTGCAGCTCCTGAAGCTGGACCTTGGTTTTTCTTCTGAGTTCCTAAAGCCAAGCAGCTTTTCCTGTGTCCTTTATCATTTTTCATTATCAGGACATTGCATTACCAAACCAGAGGAGATCTTGAAGTTAGAGCAAGAAGGCACCATGGGTGTTAGAGAAAGAATTTGCAAGCTGGTATTACCCTGATGAGTAATCCAGGGGAAGTTAGATCCCAGGTGGTTGTTTCAAGTATGTGCATCTTTGGAGTGTTTTTAAGAAGCTCTGTTTGGAAGTGACTAAGGATGCTTAGCCTGCATACCTAAATTCACCAAAGATACACTCTCACACATATATGTTCTTTTTTTCGGTTGGCTTTTTAAGAGTTTACTCCTTTTTATTCATACCTTGAAATTCATTCCCATGTCATATTAATATTTTATGTTGGTTAGTCTCCTTCCTCTAGCATTCTCAGCTTCATATTCCCTTCATTTTCAAGGACTTCTTTTGTTTTCAGGAATTAATTAGTTTAACCAGTATTAATTGAGCACTTGCTCCATGCTGGTCATGTTTTAAGTGAAAGAGATAGAGCAGTGGTGAAATAAATCCCTTGATCTCATGGAATTTGTATTAGCAGGAGAGAGGTGCAGGAAGCTGATTGCCATGAGAGTTGAGAGTAGAAGCAAGGAGACCAGTTAGGAAAAACGACACCCCATAGACTAGGTTTGAGGTAGTAGAGTGTGCAAAGTAATGGAATTCAGGCTGTCTTTCAAAGGTAGGATTAACAAAATCAGCACCTAGATTCTAATTCATTCTCTCTGAACACTTTCATTCCTTGGGTAGTTTTTTGGAACAACAATCTTGTCTACCTGTTTTCCATGTCACATTTACTTATATAATTTTTTTATTGAGTACATCTTACTGTGAATTCCACTCATTGTGATTCATCCACTCTTACTGAATCCTTTATTTTCTATTCTTTGTTTATTTTACCCCTTATGTCCATTTTGAAATATATATTTGTGAAGGACCAAATAAATATGTGTGTGTTCATTGCCAATTTTACTTTCCTCTCTTCCACCACAATAGCTTTGATTGGTTGGTTTGTTGTCACCTCTTTCCCCCAGCTCCTCAGAAAAGTAGAGGGAATGGAAAATGCTGATTTGGTATTACTTTTATCTTAAAAGAGAGTCTCTGAAACCAAAGAGTTGGGTGTATAAGGGGTATTTGTGTATTAGCCCAATTTTATTAGAAGTAGTTTCAGATTCATAAGGTATGTTTTTCTTATTTCTAGAAGAATTGAAAGTTGATGGCATAATAGAGAGCAAAGAAAACCAAGACAGACATTATGGCAAGATGATTACAGAGAAAGAGAATGTATTAAGGAAAACGTTTAATCTGTACATAGACTCTATTCCTTCCAGAAAAATGTCCAGTAAATATAATCTAGATGGAGTCAGTTTAGAAGATATGTCGGAGTTAACCACTAATAATAAAAACTACTCAGGAAAGAAATCCGATGATGCCAGTGGGTACAAGAAATTGCTTCCTGATATTAATCATGAGAAAACTCATACTAGAGAGAAGTTTAATGAATTTAATAAAAATGAGAGCATCTTCTATCATAATGAGGATTTTATTCAGCAACAAAAGATTCACACTGTGGAGCAACTGCCTGAATATAATGAATGCATTAAAACCTTCCACAATAATGCCCTCTTCTTTACACATAAGAGAACTCAGACAGGAGAGAAATTATGTGATTATAATAAATGTGAGAAAACTTTCAGGGGTGAGTCAAACCACATGCTACGTCAGATGATTTACTCAAGGAAGAATCAGTATAAATTTAATGAATGTGGGGAAAGCTGTGATAAGTCAGCCCTTTGGAAGAAACGTCCTAGAATTCACATGGGTGAAGAGTGTGAGAAATACCATGAGTGTGATGTATGTGGGAAAACCTTCCTCCGGAAGTCAAACCTCACAATACATCACAGAATACACACAGGAGAAAAACCCTATAAATGTAATGAATGTGGGAAATCCTTTTACCAGAAGTCAACCCTCACTGTACATCAAAGAACTCATACAGGAGAGAGACCCTATGAATGTGCTAAATGTGGGAAAAAATTCTACCAGAACTCAGCCCTCCATCAACATCAAAGAACACACACAGGGGAGAAGCCTTACAAATGTAGTGAATGTGGAAAATCTTTCTCCCAAAAGTCAGACCTGACTGTGCATCAGAGCTCTCACACAGGGGAAAAACCTTATAAATGTAACAAATGTGACAAGTCCTTTAGTATAAAGTCAAAACTCACTGTACACCAGAGAATACACTCAGGGGAGAAGCCCTATGAATGTAGCAACTGTGGGAAAATGTATCATATGAAGTCAACCCTCATTAAACATCAAAGACTTCACACAGGGCAGAAGATATATGAATGCAGTGAATGTAGGAAGACCTTCTGTGGGAAGTCAGTTCTCCTTAAGCATCAGAGAACTCATACAGGGGAGAAACCTTATGAATGTGTAGAATGTAGGAAAACCTTTTCTGAGAAGTCAACCCTCAGTAAACATCGGAGAATTCATACCGGGGAGAAACCCTTTGAATGTAACAAATGCGGGAAGTCATTCTGCCAAAAGTCACAACTCATTGAACATCAGAGAATTCATACAGGGGAGAAGCCCTTTGAATGTAAAGAATGTAGGAGAACATTTTGTCAGAGGGCATCCCTCAATGTACATCAGAGAACACACACAGGAGAGAGGCCCTATGAATGTAACGAATGTGGAAAATGTTTTTATGATAGTTCGACCCTCACTAAACATAAGAGGATTCATTCAGGGGAGAAACCCTATAAATGTAATGAATGTGGGAAGACCTTCAGCCACAAAGCAACTCTCACCACACATCAGAAAATACACAGAAGAGAAACACTGTAAAGATGGATGGTGAAACACTGTCTTGCTGTAACTCAGAACTGTTGGCCTGACAGAAGGTGTACCCAAGGAGGTAACCCTATGGTTGTAATGAATGTGGGAAGTCCTATCAGAAGTGAGCCTTCAATTTACATCATAGAACTCTCACAGGGGACATCCCTGGCAGTGTTTTTACCAAACTGGGCACAGAGCAAGTCTTTATTTCTCTGCAGCTTTTTGCATTCAGGTGGGATGATGTGCATGAGATCTGGCCAATGGGCTGTCAGTATAATGTAATTCACTTCTGGTATGACACATAATGGCCTCCATGGCAATTCTTTGTATTCTATGTTCTCTACGGAGTAGGATGTAGAATGCCTTCTGATGAGAGGTCAGCACTCACTGTGTTGGTGAACTCACACAAGAGTAGAAATCTCTGTCAACATCTTTTTTTTTTTTTAAGATTTTATTTATTTGACAGAGAAAGACAGCAGAAGAGGGAACACAAGCAGGGGGAGTGGGAGAGGGAGAAGCAGGCCCCCCACTGAGCAGGGAGCCTGACGTGCGGCTCGATCCCAGGACCCTGGGATCATGACCTGAGCTGAAGGCAGATGCTTAACGACTGAGCCACCCAGGCACCCCTCTGTCAACATCTTGATGTTTAGAAATCTAATTCACAAATGAAACTGTAACTGGAGAAATCAGAGTTAAGAAATCTTGATAATTGCAACAAATTTAAAAAAGCCTTTATAAAAAGGTATTATCTCATTGAACCTCAGGTAAACTAATAGACTAAAACTGTATAAGCACATGGTTTCTGAAAGCTTTCAATAAAACATTTTATTGTATTTCAGAGAATTATTACCAAGGGAAACAATTTAGAAAATACAGAAATTTTTTTCTTTAGAAAAAATTTTTAAGTTGTAACAGGAATTGCAGAGGCCAAGTATATATTTTTCACATTTAGCACAACTCTGAATTTAAGAAAGCTGCCATGAATAGTAAGCTCATTGTACTTACCACCATAAAGTGTGTTCATTAAGAAAACAACCCCATCTCTGAATATCCTGAAATGTTTACTTGGGGAACCTAAGTAGGTTTGAATGTGCCAAACCCAACTTAGATGTAACCTGGGAACTATGTGTATAGTAACGTTCTTTACCTTTACTTCTAGTATTGGCAACCATGATATGGTGCAAGTGTTGGCAAACATTTTCTGTAAAAGGCCATATAGTAAATACTTTAACCTTACAGGCTACATGTGCTTTTTGTCACCTTTTTTTTTTTTTTTTTTACAACCTGTTAAAAATGTAAAAAAAAAAAATCATTCTTAGCTCATGGGCCATTGAAAAACAGACTTGGCCAGATTTAGTTTGTGGACCATAGTTTGTGGACCCCTGATATAGTGGTTAAAAGCATGGACTCTGGAACTATACTTGCTAGGCTCAAGTCCCAGTTCTGCTGCACATTAGCTGTGTGGCCTGGGACAAATCCCTTAACATTTGTTCCTCAGTTTCCTTTTTTGCAAAATGATGATATTGACATTACCACATGGAGTTCTAGTAAGGACTAGGTAAGTTCATGAATATAAAGTACTAAACCACTGTATAGAATGCTACACGTGTCAGCTGTTATATGACTGGCAACAGATTTGTTGGAGCTTTTACAGGCTTTTGATTACCTACTCAACAGCTGTTCCTCACTCCATGCCAGTAGAAGATTCAGGAAATGAATGATGATTGATCTAACCTAATTTTTTCCAGCTTATTGAGGCATAATTGACAAAATTGTAAAATATTTAAAGTGTATAATGTAGTAATTTATATATTGTAAAAGGATTCCCCCATCAAGGTAATTAAGGCAACTGTCACCTCATATATTTACCAGCCCCAGCCCCCCTTTTTGGTGAGAACATTTATTTGGTGAGAACATTTCTACTCAGCAAATTTCAGTTATATAATACAGTGTTACTAACTCCAGTTACCATATTATACATTAGCTCCTCATGCTCTAACCTAATTTTGAAAAATGTATCCTGATTAATGATTTATTTGAAATAAGCATCTGACCCAGCTCTGGCCAGTGAAAAACTCTGAAGAATATTCAGTGAAATATGGGAAAATGGAATTTCCCAGTGGTTAACAAACATTTGATTTAAAAAAAAAAAAAGCCCTTTGATTTTGCTGGATATTTCTATGTCTGGTTGTGATATCTGATTGTAGTTTTTGATCCTAAGGTAGTATCTGAGGATGGCAGAACACAAACCTGGAAAGAGGTTGAGTCAACAGCGTCTTTTGAGCAGGTGAATCAACCAACCCTGGAGCTTCTTTATATGAGATAGTATTTTTTTCTAATTATACTAGTTGGGATTTTCTGTTTCTTAGAGCTGAAAGTGGTTTAAACAACTTACAGATAGACCTTTTTGAAGAGGTATTAATTCAGAAATACATTTATAAGCCTGCGGAGAGGACATTTTCTCATGAGAAACTGATTCAGGGGTGGCTGTTTTTCAGCCCTGTAAATCTCCATATAGTGAGCCCAACCATTAGAAATAAAGCTATTTGTTACTTTAGCATATGAAACAAGTGTCTAATTCATTGAGCTTTCGTTGCATCTGTACAAGAAAAGCACTTAGAAAATCATTACCTCATGTATGCCTTACATTTAAAATATGTGAAATAAACATTAAGTTAAATGTAATTGTCCATTGATCTGTCTCTGTGTTACTGCTTGATTAGATAAGGTATGAGATAAGGATCTAATGTTTTCCCAAATGAATAATCAGTTCTCAACACCGTGTGATTGAAGTTTGAAGTACCATCTTTATCAGGTGCTAAATTACCATTTGGAGGGAGTATTTTTATAGCTCAGGACTTCATCCCTGTATTTTCTTTAGTAGCCAGCTTGCCTTCATGAAATAGGAGCTGGTAGATCTCCTGAAGATTCCACATCCTCTTGGCTTCACATTTATTCCTGGGAAGGACATTTGATCCAAATGGGCCAATAAGAGCGCTACGTGGGATTTTTGTAAAAGGAAAACATCATGTTTTGTGGTTGGTGACCTGGGACTTCTAGCAGCCATGAGAAGGTGTCTGCATGAAGAAAAATAGTTAACATGTAGAAACATTTGAGAGAATCTTGATGTTGCACAAGGTCAATCAGTGCTTGACTCCCTTGTTCTATATATTCCATAGGTGCACACTGTCATGTTTTTCTGGTTTCATTATTAAGCCAACAAATGTTAACATTCTGTGTACCATGATCAGTTTCTGATTTCTGTTTCACTAAATTCTTTGTTTATGCTCATGCCAAAGGTAATGTTTTAATTAGTATGGCTTTTTAATGCTTTTTATTATAGAGTAAGTCCTTTCACCCATAATTATACAATTAATCTTCAGCAAAGGTGGAAAGAATGTGCAATGGGAAAAAGACAGGCTTTGTTGAAGTAAGAGTTAGTGAGGTATAATTTTATGTAAAATCAAATTCACCATTTTAAAAGTGTACTGTTTTGAGTTTTTACAAATATATGCCATTGTGTAACTACCATCATGCTCAGCCACTGGCAGCCACTGATCTGTTTCTGCCCCTACAGTTTTACCTTTTCTAAAAGGTCATGTAAATGGAATCATGGGTTATATAATCTTTTATGTCTATATAAATGCTTTTGAGATTCATCCATGTTATTGCATGCATCAATAGTTTGTTACTTTTTATTGCTGAGTAATAGTCCATTGTATGGCTGTGCCACAGCCTGTTTATCCATTCACCCGTTGAAGGTCATTTGACTTATTTTCAACTTCTGTTATGAATAAGCCTCTTATGAACATTCCATAGAAGTCTTTTTGTGGACACAGATTTTCATTTATCTTGTGTAAATACCTATGAGTAGTGGCATTGGATCATATGATAAGTGTATGTTCAGTATTTGCTTATTATTTCATTCCAATTTCTCTCAGATTAAAAAAAAAGTTATGGAAGCCCTGTGTACTGGTTAGGATTAATTAAAAAGATCACACATGAATATCCTAGTAAGAATTTTGAACTTTAAGATCAGAAGTTTCCAAACAAAATCAGTTACTTAGAAGGAATAATGAATCATGATGATGTTTGCTTTTTCAAAATCAGTAGGAATATTACAACATTTAAAGATATTTGACAGAAATGGACTATATGTGAATGACTCAGTATCTGTTCAAAAGTGCCTGTGGGAAGGGAAAAGAAAAGACTTGGAAAGTGTACTTTAAAAATGTAAATTTCAGAGGGAATTTCTGAGTAAACATATAGAGCCCAATTAAGTTCTATCAAAAACACTAATGGGGAAATTGCAAGAGAAAATCTAGTAAAAATTATAAATTTCAAAGGATGATACTAATGATTGCATTATATTTGTAATGTAAGTGTTAAATGATTTATGAATAGGATTTACTCTAAGGAATATGTATTAGGCAGGATTTTTGTTGCATGAGGCTCCTTTGAGCAGAAGAAGAGCTTAGTCTACAGACAGGGGAAATTGGAATAAATACTGTGGTGTTGCATTGTTACCAACATGAATTTATGCATAGTTTCTAGTATTAATAGATAAAAGTAAATATACAGAAGTGCACATATGGAAGTATACAAACCCACGTTTCTTAGCTCTGTCCACTAGAGATGGCACAGTAGCAGCAAAAAGACAGTAGAAATAGACATAGCTAGTTCCTACATTTTCGTTTCTAAACACCATTCTTCACTAAAAGGAACCAGAGTTCTTAGAGAAATAGCTGATTCCAGGAGTGGTTCGGGGAAATTACATGATGAGCCCGGAACATTTCTTGTGTGAGAAAGAAATGATAAAGAATAATGGGACCACATCAAAAGGACATGGCTTAAAAACAAAGGGACTTCCACTGGCAGATTCTGGGAGAATGTAAGAATTGAAATAATTGTACAACATTGAGCAAAATAGGAATCCAGGAGTCTATACTAATATAAATGGATAAATGGGGAAACGAACATGTTTTTCCTTACAGAATGATATCAATAAATGTAGAAGGAAATAATAGAACTGAGAAATTACCATTTGGTTATCACAGTAATGATGACTTTGGGCAAGTATCAGTGGATACTAAAAAACTAGTGGATGAAAATGGATGAAGAATCATATGGTCTCAAAGTATCTCCCTACAAAATAAAGGGTGAAAAAAATAGAATAACGTGGTAGACACCCTCTTAAGTAATCAAAGTTAACCCTATCAGTAATGGTTTAATCAACATCATGGGCCACCTCTAAGCCACATCATGTCTGCCTGAGTGGATTCAGTGAGAAAATTCAACATTTCAGTGACAATTCAACCAATGGGTAACATGGGTCTAGTCATTAGAAAATACCAGGCAGGGGGCGGAGGAAGATGGCGGAGGAGTAGGAGACCTGGATTTCGTCTGGTCTCAGGAATTCAGCTGAATAGTGATCAAACCATTCTGAACACCTATGAACTCAACAGGAGATCGAAGAGAAGAATAGTAACAACACTCTGAACAGAAAAGCGACCACTTTCTGGAAGGTAGGACGTGCAGAGAAGTGAATCCGAGGCGATATTCGGGAGGATAGACGGCGGGGGAGGGGGCCTCCGTCGGCCGCTTCTGGCAAGTGATAGAGCCGCGGAGCACAAAATCGGACCTTTTAGAAGCTGGCTCCGCTGAGAGACGTCACTCCAGTGGCGAAGCTGGGGTGGAACCCTCCTGGGACAGTGTGGTCTCAGGACCCTCGGGGTCACAGAAAGACCGGGGTGCCTGAGTGCGGCAGAGCTCCCAGAGATCGGAGCGGGGAAGCCGGCTGCAGAGACGGAGCCGAGGCGCGGGCTCTCAGCTCGGGGTGGCCATAAACTGTGATCCGCGGCCCAGTCGGGCCACTGCTCCTCCAGCAGGGACCCAACAAGCGGCAGACCCGGGGAGACCCCTTCCTCCCCCGGGAGGAGTGGCGTGGGAGCACACCGCAGGGATCTGCTGGGTTTGGAGACTCCACACGGGGTCGGGTGCCAGAGATAGAAACGCTCGGTCACAGGCCGGGTGAGCAGGGAGTGCGGCCGGAGACCGGGGAGATGGGAGTGACTGCTTTTCTCTGGGGGCACACTGAGGAGCGGGGCCCCGAGTTCTCAGCTCCTCCGGGCGGAGATTGGGAGGCCACCATTTTCATCCTGGTCCTCCAAAGCTGTACCGAGAGCTTGCAGGGAACAAAAGCTCCTGAGAGCAAACCCGAGCAGCTTGCTCATCCCGGACTGACAAGGGCGGGGCAATTCCGCCTCCGGTAAAGACATTTGGGAACCACAGCAACAGGCCCCTCCCCCAGAAGATCAGCACGAACAGCCAGCCAAGACCAAGTTTACCGATCAAGGAGAACGGGAGAACTCCAGGGCTAGGGGAATACTGCACATAGAATTCATGGCTTTTTTACCATAATTCATTAGTTTTTCAAAGTTAATTTTTTTAACTTTTTTTTTGAATTTTTCTTTTTCCCTTTTTCAAACAACACCTTATCAATCCCTTTTTTAAAAAAAAAACTTTTTATTTTTCATTTTTAGGGCCATATTTTTATCCCTTCATAGTAGTTACCCTTATTTTTGGCATATATATATAAGTTGTTCTCTCTTTAAAATTTTGAGATACAGTTTCTTCTAACAGATAAAAATATACCCTAAATCACTAGTGTATGGCTTTGTTCTATTCTCCTGCCTGATCACATTCTCTCCCTTTTTTTTTCTTTTTTTTTTCTTTTTTCTTTTTCAATCTTCTTTCTTTTTAAAAAACAACTTCTTATCAATTCCTTTTATAAAATCTTTTATAACTTTCATCTTTATAGTCATCTTCCCTCCCTTCATTGTATCAACCCTTATTTTGTACATATATAAGTCTTTCTTCCTTTAAAATTTTAGCAGGCACTTTCTTCTAACAGACCAAAATATGCCCAAAAGCTAGTGTGTGGCACTGATCTATGCACTAGCCTGATCATATTTGATCATATTCTGTTTTGTTTTGTTTCGTTCTGTTTTTGTTTGTTTTTATCTTTTTCTTTTCCCTTTTTTTCCCTCTTCTTTCTTTCCCTTTCTTGTCCCCTGGTTTCAGGTCTTTTCTGATTTGTATACAGTATACTTGCTGGAGACGTTGTTAACCTGTTAGCATTTTGTTCTCTCATTCATCTATTCTCCTCTGGACAAAATGACAAGACGAAAAAAATCACCTCAGCAAAAAGAACAAGAGGTAGTACCGTCTGCCAGGGACCTACTCAATACTGACATTAGTACGATGTCGGACCTAGAGTTCAGAATCATGACTTTAAAGATACTAGCTGGGCTTGAAAAAAGGGTGGAAGTTATCAGAGAAACCCTTTCTGGAGAAATAAAAGAACTAAAATCTAACCAAGTCGAAATCAAAAAGGCTATTAATGAGGTGCAATCAAAAATGGGGGCACTACTGCTAGGATAAATGAGGCAGAAGAATCAGTGATATAGAAGACCAAGTGATGGAAAATAAAGAGGCTGAGAAAAAGAGGGAGAAACAACTACAGGATCACGAGGGCAGAATTCGAGAGATAAGCGATACGATAAGACGAAACAACATTAGAATTATTGGGATCCCAGAAGAAGAAGAAAGAGAGAGAGGGGCAGAAGGCATATTGGAGCAAATAATAGCAGAGAACTTCCCTCATGTGGGGAAGGAAACAGGCATCAAAATCCAGGAGGCACAGAGAACCCCTCTCAAAATCAATAAAAATAGGTCAACACCCCGACATCTAATAGTAAAACTTACGAGTCTCAGAGACAAAGAGAAAATCCTGAAAGCAGCTCGGGAGAAGAGATATGTAACCTACAATGGTAGAAACATTAGATTGGCAACAGACCTATCCACAGAGACCTGGCAGGCCAGAAAGGACTGGCATGATATCTTCAGAGCACTAAACGAGAAAAATATGCAGCCAAGAATACTATATCCAGCTAGGCTGTCATTGAAAATAGGAGAGATAAAAAGCTTCCAGGACAAACAAAAACTAAAGGAATTTGCAAACACAAAACCAGCCCTACAAGAAATATTGAAAGAGGTCCTCTAAGCAAAAAGAGAGCCTAAAAGCAGCGTAGATCAGAAAAGAACACAGACAATATACAGTAACAGTCACCTTACAGGCAATACAATGGCAGTAAATTCATACCTTTCAATAGTTACCCTGAATGTAAATGGGCTAAATGCCCCAATCAAAAGACATAGGCTATCAGATTGGATTAAAAAACAAGACCCATCAATATGCTGTCTGCAAGAGACTCATTTTAGACCCAAAGACACCCCCAGATTGAAAGAGGGGGTGGAAACCATTTACCATGCTAATGGACACCAAAAGGAAGCTGGGGTGGCAATCCTGATATCAGACAAATTAGATTTTTTTTAAAATTTTTTATTATGTTAATCACCATATATTACATAATTTGTGTTGGTGTAGTGTTCCATGATTCATTGTTTGTTCATAACACCCAGTGCTCCATGCAGAATGTGCCCTCCTCAATACCCATCACCAGGCTAACCCATCCCCCCACCTTCCTCCCCTCCAGAAACCTCAGTTTGTTTTTCAGAGTCCATCATCTCTCCTGGTTCGTCTCCCCCTCTGACTTACAGACAAATTAGATTTTAAAACAAAGACTGTAATAAGAGATGAAGAAAGACATTATATCCTACTTAAAGGGTCTATCCAACAAAAAGATCTAACAATTGTAAATATCTATGCCCCTAACATGGGAGCAGCCAATTATATAAGGCAATTAATAACAAAAGCAAAGAAACACATTGACAACAATACAATAATAGTGGGGGACTGTAACACCCCCCTGACTGAAATGGACAGATCATCTAAGCAAAAGATCAACAAGGAAATAAAGACTTTAAATGACACACTGGACCAAATGGACTTCACAGACATATTCAGAACATTCCATCCCAAAGCAACAGAATACACATTCTTCTCTAGTGCCCATGGAACATTCTCCAGAATTGATCACATCCTAGGTCACAGATCAGGTCTCAACCAGTACCAAAAGACTGGGATCATTCCCTGCATATTTTCAGAACACAATGCTTTGAAACTAGAACTCAATCACAAGAGGAACGTCAGAAAGAACTCAAATACATGGAGGCTAAAGAGCATCCTACTAAAGAATGAATGGGTCAACCAGGAAATTAAAGAAGAATTTAAAAAATTCATGGAAACCAATGAAAATGAAAACACAACTGTTCAAAATCTTCAGGATACAGCAAAGGCAGTCCTGAGAGGAAAGTATATAGCAATACAAACCTTCCTCAAGAAACAAGAAAGGTCTCAAATACACAACCTAACCCTACACCTAAAGGAGCTGGAGAAAGAACAGCAAATAAAGCCTAAACCCAGCAGGAGAAGAGAAATCATAAAGATCAGAGCAGAAATCAATGAACTAGAAACCAAAAGAACAGGAGAACAGATCAACGAAACTAGGAGCTGGTTCTTTGAAAGAATTAACAAGATTGATAAACCCCTGGCCAGACTTATCAAAAAGAAAAGAGAAATGACCCAAATCAACAAAATCACGAATGAAAGAGGAGAGATCACAACCAACACAAAAGAAATACAAACAATTATAAGAACATATTATGAGCAACTCTATGCCAGCAAATTAGATAACCTGGAAGAAATGGGTGCATTCCTAGAGATGTATCAACTACCAAAACTGAACCAGGAAGAAATAGAAAACCTGAACAGACCTATAACCACTAAGGAAATTGAAAGAGTCATCAAAAATCTCCCAAAAAACAAAAGCCCAGGGCCAGATGGCTTCCCAGGGGAATTCTACCAAACATTTAAAGAAGAATTAATACCTATTCTGAAACTCTTCCAAAAAATAGAAATGGAAGGGAAACTTCCAAACTCATTTTATGCGGCCACCATTACCTTGATTCCAACACCAGACAAAGACCCCATCAAAAAGGAGAATTCTAGACCAATATCCTTGATGAACATGGATGCAAAAATTCTCACCAAAATACTAGCCAATAGGATCCAACAGTACATTAAAAGGATTATTCACCACGACCAAGTGGGATTTGTCCCTGGGCTGCAAGGATGGTTCAACATCTGCAAATCAATCAACGTGATACAATACATTAACAAAAGAAAGAACAAGAATCATATGATCCTCTCAATAGATGCAGAAAAAGCATTTGACAAAGTACAACATCCTTTCTTGATCAAAACTCTTCAGAGTATAGGGATAGAGGGTACATACCTCAATATCATAAATCTATGAAAAACCTACAGCGAATATCATTCTCAATGGGGAAGCTTTTCCCCTAAGGTCAGGAACGCGGCAGGGATGTCCACTCTCACCACTGCTATTCAACATATTATTAGAAGTCCTAGCCACAGCAATCAGACAACAAAAAGAAATCAAAGACATCCAAATCGGCAAAGAGGAAGTCAAACTCTCACTCTTTGCAGATGATATGATACTGTATGTGGAAAACCCAAAAGACTCCACCCCAAAACTGCTAGAACTCATACAGGAATTCAGTCAAGTAGCAGGATATAAAATCAATGCACAGAAATCGGTGGCATTCCTATACACCAACAACAAGACAGAAGAGAGACAAACCAAGGAGTCGATCCTCTTTACAATTGCACCCAAAACCATAAGATACCTAGGAATAAATTTAACCAAAGAGGCAAAGGATCTGTACTCAGAAAAGTATAAAATACTCATGAAAGAAATTGAAGAAGACACAAAGAAATGGAAAAACGTTCCATGCTCATGGATTGGGAGAACCAACATTGTGAAGATGTCAGTGCTACCTAGAGCAATCTACACATTCAATGCAATCCCCATCAAAATACCATCCACCTTTTTCAAAGAAATGGAACAAATAATCCTAAAATTTGTATGGAACCAGAAGAGACCCAGAATAGCCAGAGGAATATTAAAAAAGAAAAGCAAAGCTGGAGGCATCACAATTCCGGACTTCCAGCTCTACTACAAAGCTGTCATCATTAAGACAGTATGGTACTGGCACAAAAACAGACACATAGATCAATGGAACAGAATCGAGAGCCCAGAAATGGACCCTCAACTCTATGGTCAACTCATCTTTGACAAAGCAGGCAAGAATGTCCAATGGAAAAAAGACAGTCTCTTCAACAAATGGTGTTGGGAAAATTGGACAGCCACATGCAGAAGAATGAAACTGGACCATTTCCTTACACCACACACAAAAATAGACTCCAAATGGTTGAAAGACCTAAACATGAGACAGGAGTCCATCAAAATCCTAAAGGAAAACACAGGCAGCAACCTCTTCGACCTCAGCCACAGCCACTTCTTCCTAGAAACATCGCCAAAGGCAAGGGAAGCCAGGGCAAAAATGAACTATTGGGATTTCATCAAGATAAAAAGCTTTTGCATACCAAAAGAAACAGTCCACAAAACCAAAAGACAACCGACAGAATGGGAGAAAATATTTGCAAATGACATATCAGATAAAGGGCTAGTATCCAAAATCTATAAAGAACTTATCAAACTCAACACCCAAAGAACAAATAATCCAATCAAGAAATGGGCAGAAGACATGCACAGACATTTATCCAAAGAAGACATCCAAATGGCCAACAGACACATGAAAAAGTGCTCAACATCACTCAGCATCAGGGAAATCCAAATCAAAACCTCAATGAGATACCACCTCACACCCATCAGAATGGCTAAAATTAACAAGTCAGGAAACGACAGATGTTGGCGGGGATGTGGAGAAAGGGGAACCCTCCTACACTGTTGGTGGGAATGCAAACTGGTGCAACCACTCTGGAAAACAGTATGGAGGTTCCTCAAACAGTTGAAAATAGAGCTACCATACGATCCAGCAGTTGCACTACTGGGTATTTACCCCAAAGATACAAATGTAGGGATCCGAAGGGGTACGTGCACCCCAATGTTTATAGCAGCAATGTCCACAATAGCCAAACTGTGGAAAGAGCCAAGATGTCCATTGACAGATGAATGGATAAAGAAGAAGTGGTATATATACACAATGGAATATTATGCAGCCATCAAAAGGAATGAGATGTTGCCATTTGCAACGACGTGGATGGAACTGGAGGGTGTTATGCTGAGTGAAATAAGTCAATCAGAGAAAGACATGTATCATATGACCTCACTGATAGGAATTCTTAATCTCAGGAAACAAACTGAGGGTTGCTGGAGTGGTGGGGGGTCAGAGGGATGGGGTGGCTGGGTGATAGACATTGGGGAGGGTATGTGCTATGGTGAGCACTGTGAATTGTACAAGACTGATGAATCACGGATCTGTACTTCTGAAACAAATAATGCAATATATACGTTAAGAAAAAAAAAGAAGAAGATAGCAGGAGGGGAAGAATGAATTGGAGTAAGTCGGAGGGGGAGATGAATCATTAGAGACGATGGACTTTGAAAAACAAACTGAGGGTTCTAGAGGGGAGGGGGTTGGGGGGATGGGTTAGCCTGGTGATGGGTATTAAAGAGGGCACATTCTGCCTGGAGCACTGGGTGCTATGCACAAACAATGAATCATGGAACACATGAAAAACTAAGGATGTAATGTATGGTGATTAACATAACAATAAAAAATTATAAAAAAAAAAGAAAATACCAGGCAAAGCAAAATTGAAGTACATTCTACAAAGTAGATTATAATCCTCAAAAATCCAAGGTAATCAAAGTTCAGGAAAGGGAACTGTTTCAAACTGAGGGAGACTAGAAAGATCGGATACCTGAATAAACCACATGACACTTGAAGGATCCTTCTTAAAAAGGCATTATTAGAGCAATTGGTGAAAGTTCAATTTGGTCTTTAAGTAAAATATATACATGAGTTTTTGTACTGTACTTTCCTGAAGGTTAAAAGTTTTTTCATAATTCAAAGTAAAAAATACAGGGGAGCGTACATTAATATCATGGCAGCCTAAGACATCCCTTGTTATCCCCCTTTCAACACCTAAAATTCAGCATCTACCCACGACCAAAAGTACCTTTGTGGGAGCTGTGAGATTGAGCACAATCCTCCAAGGGACCCAGGAGGAGTCTTCCCCACCTGTGTATCAGGTAATAAGCAGACAGATCCCCATACAGTCTGTGGAACTGACAGGAACCTGTGAAATGATTATAACACCTCTTGACTGCATTCTAGAACACCTGGAAAACACTCAGTGATGAGAGAGCCTTTGTAGAAGCCTAGGTCTCTAGAGGAGAAATCCCAGTACTCCCTTGCACCAAAAACAAAACAAATGAATTTGGACACATTTGTAAGAGGAACTTGCCTGCCTCACACCTTTCCTCAAAGCTTAGAGGAAGAGGAGGCTGGGGATCCCTCCCACAGGAGAAAAGGGGGAGGAACAAGTGAGTGCCCAGCTTCCCCAGCTGCGTGGGCTGCTGCTAAAGAAACCCATCTCTCCAGTATCACCCAGAGTAGAGCTCCGAGGCAGGGAGGGAGGGGATCTGGAAAGATGCAGATAAGAATATCAAAGGGCATAAAAGGGATGCAGTTCCTACTGACAGCATTCTAGACTTCAGCAGGAAGCCCACTCAGGAATCATTGAGAAAATGTCACCCAAGATTCCCCCAACTGGTGCGTGGGCACCACTAATGCCCCAAATGCCAAACCCACACCTTCCCCTACTTTGCAGCCAGCTTCTTGTGTGGACTTCCGAGGGCAATAGCAAGAGCAAGATTGGGTGGATGGAGTATGTGCAGAAAACAAGCCAGCTTCTGCAGGTATGGGAGAAATCACAAACTTAAGCTCTTTTGTCACATTTGGGAAAATAAAAGAGGTTACCATCAGCTGACTTGGTACGTTGTTAAGATCAAAAGGAGATATACACGCTTAAAGGTTCTGCCACAAGAGGGAGCAAGATGTGTGGAGGAGGTGTGTTCATACAAGAGCAGGGAAAGCCCCAGAATATAAACAGGCCCAAACAAACGTATCTCCCATATAAAGGCAGCTAGTAGAGATTGGAGGAGATGACTGTTACTTCACATGCAAACACAGCAATGCAAGACCCCAAGGAATTTGAAGAATCAAGGAGCTGACATCACCAAAAGATCATTATAATCCTCCAATGCTAAACCCAAAGACATGAGATCTGCAATCTACTAGATAAAGAATTCAAAATAGTGTTTTGAGGAAACTTGTCAAACTAAGAAAACACACAAAGACAATTCAACAAAATCAGGAATCAATATGTGAGCAAAATGAGAAATTTAACAAAAATAACAAGAAGGACCAAACAAATTCTGGAGCAGCAGAATTCAATGAATGAAATAAAGCAATAGGGAGCATCAACAGCAGAATAGGTCAGGCAGAAGCTAGAAGACGGCACTTAGAAATAAGAACAAAGAAAAGAGGATGAAAAAGAGCAAAGAAAACCTATGTGACCTCTGGGAAACCATCAAAAGAACCGATAACAGAATTGGAATTTCAGAAGAAGAGAGAGGGAGAAGGGGAAAAAAGAAGAGAATAATGGCTGAGAACTTCCCAAACCTGGGGAGAGACTTGGATATCCAGGTTCATAAAGCTAATACATTAATCCATTATTTCAATTCCAAATGATATTCTCCAAGACACATTAAATGGAACTGTCAAAATTCAAAGAGAGAGACCCTACAAGCAGCTAGAGAAAAAAAGGTAAGGCTATCAGCAGATAAATTCCAAGTACTGAAAGAACAGTTACCAGCTAGAAATATTCTGTTGGGCAAACGTATCCTTCAAAAATGAAAGAGAAGCAAAGAGTTTCCCAGACAAAAGCTGAGGGAGTTCATCACTACTGGACTTGCCTTTTAAGAAATGGTGAAAGGAGGGGCGCCTGGGTGGCTCAGTCATTAAGTGTCTGCGTTCGGCTCATGTCATGATCCCCAGGGTGCTGGGATCGAGCCCCGCATCTGGCTCCCTGCTCTGCGGGAAGCCTGCTTCTCCCTCTCCCTCTCCCCCTGCTTGTGTTCCCTCTCTCGCTGTGTCTCTCTCTGTCAAATGAATAAATAAAAATCTTAAATAAAAAAAAGGAAAGAAATGGTGAAAGGAGATCTTCAAACTAAAATGAAAAGACACCAAGTAACATGAAAACATGAACATATACAACACACTGATAAGGGTAAATATATAGCAAGATTCAGAAAACTAAGTCTGTAATATGTGTTACTGCTTAATTATAATATAAAGATTAAAGGAAAAGAGTATTAAAATAACTATTGCAGCTATAATTTTTTAATGAATACACAACATAAAAAGGTAAATTGTGACATTAAAAACAGAAGAGAATAAAAGAATTTTTGTATGCAATTGAAGTTAGGTTGCTATCAGTGTAAATGGACTGTTATATGTATAAGATGTTTTATGGAAGCTCTATGGTAAGCACAAAGTAAAAACCTAGAGTAGATTCACAAAAGATAAAGAGAAGGGAATCAGAGCATACCACCACAGCAGATCACCAATGCACAAAGGTAGGGAGCAAGAGAGGAAAAAAAGAAACAATAGGAACCTATGAAAAAGGTATGGCTATCACCAGTTAAATGTGAGACTGAATGCTCATCTCCAAAGACCGGTACAAAAAAAAGGATGTTTGCTCTGATCCCTTCCATTGAACACTGTGCCACAGATTTTAGGTTAACCATTTAACCAGAGTTAGTACAATAATGCAGAAAAGAAACAGAAAGCATACACATTGTATCAGTAAAACCATATTCACAGAAACATGATCATCTATACAGAAAATCCAATTGGAGTCAGCAAAAATACCAAAATCCAGAATAAGTGAGTTTCACAAGATTGCAGGATAGAAGATCAATGTACAAAAATACAATTTTTCCATATCCTTGCCAATATTTATGTTCTATTTTTTATTTATTTTTTTAAGATTTTATTTATTTTTTTGACAGAGAGAGACACAGCGAGAGAGGGAACATAAGCCGGGAGAGTGGAAGAGGGAGAAGCAGGCTTCCCGCTGAGCAGGGAGCCCGATGCGGGGCTCGATCCCACAACCCTGGGATCATGACCTGAGCTGAAGGCAGATGCTTAACAACTGAGCCACCCAGATGCCCTATGTTCTATTTTTTTAAATTATAGTCATCCTAGTTGTATAAAGTGGTATGACATTGTGGTTTTCATTTGCATTTCCCTAATGACAAGTGATGTTGAGCATCTTTTCTATATATTCTGAATATAAAATATTCTATATATTTCTGAATATAAAATATTCTATATATTTCTGAATATAAAAATAAAATACCATTAACAATAGCATTAAAATATAGGAAATACGTAGGGATAAATCTGAGAAAAGATAAATAAGACCTGTACACTATAAAGTAGAAAATATTAATGAGAAAAACAAAAGACCTAAAGAAATGTAGATATGATATACACTGTTGTTAGATTATAAGATTATACACTGTTGACAGATTATAAGATTATTGTTAGGATGTCAATTCTACCCAGATTGATAAGTAGGCCAAATACAATCTGAGTTAATATCCTAGCAGGCCTTTTTTTTTTTTACAGGCATATTACTTAATATTTATTATATGCATTTTATATATACTATTTTTCAGTAGCTGTATGTTTGCTATGTGGTACAATCTTTAAAATTTGCTGATGCATAGTTTGTAAAATAAAAATCTTACAGAATTAATAAAAACTCACAAGCCAATTATAAAAAATGTTTTGGGGGCACCTGGGTGGCTCAATGGGTTGAGCGTCTGACTCTTGATTTCAGCTCAGGTCATGATCTCAGGGTCCTGAGATCAAGCCCCACATTGGGCTCCACACTGGGTGTGGAGCCTGCTTAAGATTCTCTGTCTCCCTCTCCCTTTGCCCCTCCCCCCACCAGCTCGCATGCCCTCAGGTGCACTCTCTCTCTAAAATGAATAAATAAATTAATAAAAGTTTTTTGGATGACTAGGAAAAATACTGTTTTAATCATGCATTACACAAACAAAATCTTTAGTTAAACCATAAAATTAAGCACATCTGAAAAAATGAAACAGGGATAACCAGTCCAGATTTCTGAATTTTGTTTCTACTATTCTTATATCCTGTTAGTAGTGCAAATAAAATTTTAGTACAAATAGTTTTAAACAGGATAGTTTCGTTTGGAATCTTGGTAAACCAAGACACATATCTGGGAGAATCACCTTGGTTTATAACCTAAACTATGAAATACTCCATTTTTTGGTCTATTTTAGAATAATCAAGGAGTTCCAAAATAGGTTCCTTTAGCACATTAATGAAAGGATACAAAGATCAACAAAAAGTGAAATAAATAATAGGCTTTTAGAAAGATGGATAATCCTTAATAAATAAACTTGTAAATACAGTAAAATGGACTAAGTATCACATAGTGATAGGATGCCAAGATTAGGTTTTGTTTCATTTGGGGATTTTTTATTTTTTTTTAGGAGTTCATTTGGAATACTAAACCCCACTGTTTCATTTTAACACCGTTAATAGTCCTTGGTTTATGAAGACGATTATGTGATGATGAAGGTGATTTAGCATCTTTATTGGATGACTTAGCTGAGTGATCTATATTAGGTAAAAGAAGGAAAGAGGTGGTTGCACAGCAGCAGATCATTGAGATCTCTGTGTAGGGTTGTATAATGCAGAAAAACTTCAGTGCAATCTTGGCCACTGTTGTGATAGGCTAAATATGTAAAAAGACAAAAACTAGAATTTTATTCAAACATTTTCTGCAATGTCTAAAAGGAAATCTGTGGCATTCCTCATAAACAGAAGATCACTAAGAGATGAAAAAAATATACTCTTAGAGCTCACTTCCCCTCAACAAAAGCACCACATTCCTAACCCTAAGGCAGCACACAGAGTCCAAAATAAAAGTCTTTGTAAGATCAGACTCCATATTAGCTTAAGACACCTAAAAATCAAACATATGCAGTACAGGCCACAAATACTGGAGTCTTTTCTTTATCCCACAAAATATAGTAATTACATTAAATGAATGAGCCAGACATTAAGATGTGACTTCCACTAATGTACGCCTGCCCCAAATAGTCTTCACCAGGCAGATCTCATGTAGTTTCATAGCGGTGACCTCTTTTTTTTTTTTTCCGGCAACCTGAGCTTTTATTAATTTTAGTAAATGGAGTTGATCCCTTTGGATTTTCTTGGTAGACAATGACATCAATAACAAATACTGACAATTTTATTTTGCTCCTTCATGGTATTTATTATACATTTTTCTTCCTTTTCTTGTTGCACCGGCTTAACCCTCCAGAAGAACGTTGTAAATTCCTCGTGACATATTTTCAATGTATTTAGCTTTGTCTTGTACTCCACAGTGGTAATGGTAAGTCTTAACACAGGCTTTTATTTCACATCCAATAGTAGCACCGGGCTGACTGCAAAGTGTACATTTCATTCTTTTTCCTCGCTTAATCTCCTGAAGTACAGTTTTAATATCAAAATCTCCAAATTCTGCTCTTGATGTTGTTGTGAGCTGGACTGTGCCAGAAGAAAATAACATGCACTTATGACGTGCAGCCGCCTTCTTGGCATTAAATATATGCAGTTTTCCTCTTGTTTCGTTTTCTTCCTCCCCTACATGACAAAATCCACATTTAGGCCTGGTGTCACTAGGGCTGCTTCTATGTGGAGACCTATCTCTATAGGAACTACTTTCCATTTCATCTGTTCCATGGGAGGATGTGGACCTGGTATCTTCCGACAGCCCTTTAAAATTAGTTTTTCATGGCCTTCCTTTGCGACTTTTCTTTTTACTTTTAGGTGATGAGGGCTCCAATTCATGTTCATTAAAACTTTCTTCTAAGTCAGCTTCAGAGTTATGTGCAGTTTTCTTGTGTTTTCGGCAATAAACCATGTAAATTCCTTGTGAAGGTTTCTCTCGTATTTGAGCTTTATCATGCAATGCACAGTGGTAGTGGTATGTCCTGTGACATGTTTTCACATCACAACCAATTGTTGCTCCAGGACAATGGCACAAAGAACACATCAGCTTCGTGCCTCTTTTAATTTTCTTTTGGACATCTTCAATAGAAAATCCACCAAGACTTTCGTTATCAGAGTGTGATGATACCAAAGCAGATGAAAAGAGCATGCACTTATGGTGTGCTGCCACCTTCTGGTTTTCAGATATAAGCAACTGTCCACATTCCTTGTCTCTATTTGCCTTACAAAAGCCACATTTGCGCTGTCTTGTAGGCCCCTTTTTCTGTTCAACTGAGCTTGACATGATTTTTAAATTGCTTTTAGAATGCCACTTTAAGCCTCAAGAAATGCGGCGGGGCCCAGAGGCGAACGGCAGCGGAGAAGCGCCAATGAGGGAAAAGAGAAAGAAGTCGGTGTCGGTTCTCCGGCAGCGCCTGGGAGCAGGGCTCTGTCGCTGGAGGTTGTTTCCTTTCGTTCGAGGAGAGACGGGCTCCACAGCGGTGACCTCTTGATGGCAGTGATAGAGACCCTCTTTCTGTCCAAGCGAATCTGTTGTTATGATGCAAGTTTTTGTTGATTCACACAAATACTTTGGCAAGGGTATCAGCCCCTGCACTGGTAATACATGCTTTTGATGGATGGCAAACAACATATGTTGATTTATCAAATTTCTTCCTATGTACTGTCTAAATTCCACAATCTAATGAAACAGCCATGGCTCCAGACATCAGATAGATTCTAGTAGGATCTACTGCTAGACTTGTAACAGCATCCAAATGAAAAACCATAGAATGGATCATTTTACCCATTTTATTGTAAAAAAATTTGATGTGTCTATCTTCATTAGCAGTTTTTTGTAATAGGAAGTGTGGGATGATTTGCTACTCTGTTAATATGTTTATTGGATTGTAAACCAGAATCGGATGAAATCATCACCAATGACTGATATTTCTCAATCATAAGTTACCTGTACTTTCAGTGTTGAAAGAGGTCACCATATGAACTGGATCCCAGCTATTGAGTGAACTGATGTAGGTATTACACACTCCTTGTCTCTAAGTGAATAATACATGGCAGTTTTTCCTGGATTCCATAACCTAACAGTGCCATCTGCTGAACAAGACAGTAACTGATTTTTTTTTTTTTTTAATTGCACTACAAGCAAGACCCTAAACAGCATCTATTACAAGCAACTGAAGTGCCAGGTAGAACATTTAGTTCATATGTATCATAAGGGTCCACAGTGGGGCTAGGCATATTCTACCACTGGATGGTTGCATCAGTATTTACCACTACAACACTGTTCTCCATGAGGCCTAATAGGGAATTACAGAACATGGCCAGTGTGGGCCCTACATGTGTAGGTAGGCTTTACCTCTAAAGAGACACTCTTTTGAGCAGAAGCTGTTTTTTTCCAAGTTCCAAGGTTTCAGAGCAGTCCTCAGAGGCAGTAACCAGCACTAGTTCTAAAGGATGAAAAGCGAATGCCTATACTCCATCTAAATGCCTACGTAGTGTATACTTAGGGTTCCGTGTCTTTTGAAAGACATCCCTGTTGACAGCCAAACAAGCCATAGCTCTAGTCTGCATGTTTTATTCCCGTCAAGTCTGCAAGGTCTCCAAGGCCTATTACACTTCACAAACATCACTGGAACCCATAGAAAATGACTAGCCTCCTCCAAACAGAAACATTATTGGTTTAGCCCATTCTGTGCCATCCCTGCCCCTCATGCTTCTTCAGCTCCTTCAACATCTTCAATCACACAAGACTCAGATTCTCTCCATTCTTCCTCAGTATCAGGATCATTAGGTCAGCAGCTAAACCTTCATTACCTTTTTGTATTTATTCATCTGATGTTTGTCTTTTCTTTCTGGGATGGCTTCAGTCAGGTCATTATCCTCTTCTTCATCTCTGTCATCAGCATTTTCTAAGAAACTGTCTCAGGACCACCACCAGAGGACCTTTTGATTTGTCTTTTTTGCTTAGGAGACTCCCCTCCATTCAGGATCTGTTTTAAATTCTTTGTTTCCAGTGATCCGTTTGGTTCTGGATTAGACAGTCCAAGTAACGGCCTTACCGACTAACACTGTACATCTAATGTATCTGTGTGACCCACTTCCTAAAGATGTTGTCTTAATAGCTGTCTGCCTGGCTTCCACTCTAACTGGCTCTTCTGAGGTCCTGTGGCAGCTTCTGTATCTTTGGTTTCTTCTGATTCAAAGGGTGGCATTTTCAGATCATCATGGTTCAGCTTTGTGCCATATAATTTGTAATATTTTACCCTTTCTTGTTTTAGTGCATATGCTAACACCATTATTCTCACAAAGTACTTCACATTTTCTTCATCTTTTCCTTTTCTCGGCAAAACTGCTCTCTGGGTTTGCAGTTTGGCCCATCCCACATCCTAGTGCACCCAGTCTATCTTCAGACAAACCCACTAGTGCTAGATAGAGTGCAGCGCCCCCAGATGGCGTACTGCCCTCTCTGGCCCAGCTTGGGCCCACCGCAGGACCCACTCCTTTACCCACCACTTCTGAGAAAGGCTCACGTTTCTCCGAGGTCCCAGGTCCCTCCTGCTACCAGGGCACAGCGTAAGATGCCTACAGCTGGGGGTGGGGGGGGTTGGCGGTTCACTGCTATATCCTGCTCTGCTGTAAATCAGAGCAAGGAGCTGCTGGTAGCCATCATTCTAGGCTCTTGTCCATCTGCTTCCGCAGGCTTTTATCAAAAAACAGACACTGAAAAGCCGATTCTAAAACTCACATGGAAGGAGCGCCTGGGTGGCTCAGTCTGCTGAGCATCTGCCTTCGGCTCGGGTCATTGTCCCGGGGTCCTGGGATCAAGTCCCGTATCAGGCTCCCTGTTCAGCGGGGAGCCGGCTTCTCCCTCTCCATCTCTCCCCGCCCCTCCTCCTGCTCATGCTCTCTCTCTATCTAATAAGTAAATAAAATCTTTAAAAAAAATAAAAATAAACAAAACACACATGGAAATGTAAAGGACCTAGAATAATGAAAACAACTTTGAAAAACAAGAACAAAATCGGAGGATTAAGATTCCCTGGTTTCAAGTTTTATAAAGCTACATAAATCAAGACAGGGTGGTATTGGCATAAATATTGACAAATGTATTACTTGAACAGAAAATAGAGTCCAGAAATAGACCAGCATATATATGGAGAACTGTCTATGAGCAAAATGCCATAAATGGCATTGGAACATTTACATATTCTTATGCAAAAAAAGCTTTGATCTATACCTTCTACAATATATAAAAAAGAAGTAAAAATGGATATAGACCTAAATGTTAAACCTAAAAGTATAAAACTTTTAGAAGAAAACACAGGAAAAATCTTGTGGTTGTTCCAAGTTTTTGGGTGGTTTGTTAAGTGGCAATAGATAAACAGAACTCTGAGTTTAATAATCTCAGGGCTGTAGGACGCCTTGGTGGCTCAGTCGGTTAAGCGTCTGTCTTTGGCTCAGGTCATAATCCCAGAGTCCTGGGACTGAGTCCCACAACAGGCTCCTTGCTCAGCGGGGAGCCTGCCACTCCCCCTGCTTGTACTCTCTCTCTTTTTGACAAATAAATTTAAAAAAAAAAAAAAATCTCAGGGCTGCTTCAGGACAGACCAACACCAGTAGATTAGGTACCATCATTTAGACCCACATGACTACTCTGGGTATGCTATATAATTGTCTACTTCAAATGAAGCTCTAAATACAATGTTTATCTCATCATTAAGCTATCCAAAAGATAGTGGGTTATTTATAAATATTGACAGCTTATTGAGTGAAAACAGATGTACTCATTGATAGAGCAAATGCACAGATTTTTTTTATATTATATCTGAAACCAAGCCACATGAGTATGGGGAGAAGGCCATGTAGTGGAATTAAGGGAGGTAGGTGTCTTCCAGAGGGGAAGCCTGGCAGAAGCCCCAGGGTGATTGTACGTGTTTCCATGCCCTAGATAAGCAGGTCCCGGTGACGGTTCATTTTATGTGTCAATTTGGCTGGGCCACGGAATTCAGATATTTGGTCAAATATTATTATGGATGTTTCTGTGAGAGTGTTCTGGATGAGATTTACATTTAAATTGGTGGACTTTGAATAAAGTCGATTGCTCTCTTAGATGGGCTTCATCCAATCAGTTGAAGGCTTGAATTTAAAAAAGACTGACTTTCCCCAAGCAAGAAGGAATTCTCCATAAAACTGCCTTCAGACTTCATCTGCAATATTGGCTCTTCTTGGTGGAGCAGATAGTCCTCAGACTCAGACTGCAACTCTTTCTGTCTCCAGTCTGCCAACCTCCATCGGATTTTAGATTTGCCAAGCCTCCACAATTACATGAACAAATTCCTTAAAATACATCATATATATCTCTGTCTCTGTATTTATGTAGTCTTGGTTCTGTCTCTCTGGAGAATCCTGCTATAAAAGAGTCTCCTAGAATGGTCTTGCTTGAGGGAGGCATGATCCTAGGATGGTCGGAAAGTTTCCAGCCTGGGGGTTGGGTATTAACACATCACCATCTCTTTGTCTCCCTCCCCTGATTTTTGAAAATCCTCTCATCATTTATTACATCCACATATATTTATCCCCAACATATGCTCGGGCCTTATGAAACTCCCTTGACTAAGCAGAGGAGCACTGAGGAGAAAAGTCTAAATAGTGGTGTCTGGTGAAGACGAGAATGTGTGTTGGGAAGCAAGTAACTCAGGGTAGATTCAAGTCTTGGTCTTAACTGCCACTGCAGATGACACGTAATTTCATGTCTAGGAGATCTCCTCTTTGATGTTTTTCCTTTGATGTTTATTTCCTAACTGTCAAGTATAATTTTTTTAAGCACAATGTTATGTGGTCATTTTAAGGGGGAAAGTAAGGTTTTGTGCAGGGGTTCTGGGGTCCTAGGTTTCCAGCTCTGGAGAGGACTGGCACTACAAAGGTTATCACCCCTTTGTGTGATCTATAACTATGTGAAAAGATTTTTCCCAAGGTGGAGATTTTATTCATAAATATTAATGTATAATGAATATTCTAAGAGCAGTTAGGGATAGAGAGATGAAAATAACACTATCCTTACCCACCTTACCCTATGTTTTAGCTTAAACCATAGCAGGAGAATGTAGCTGTGAACTAAATGGAGAAGAGAAAAAAAAAAAAATCACCCTCAATTGAAGGAGCCAGACTGTCACTCCTGAGTCATTCAACACCTAGCCCTAACATCTCCCTTTAACACCCCAAGGGAAGGGAAGGACAGATGTTCTCCAAGTTTTCCAGGTGATTAGATTTAATTTAACTCATGTATTTAGGGCTAAGAAGGTAGGTGCCTTGTGTGTGTTTATAATTCTATGTGGTCTATGTAGGAGTCTACTAAATTGGCTTTGTACATTTTCTCTTAGCTATGGATAAAAAGTCTTAATTCCCATATTCACTAAGGTTGCCACTGTATCCATCTTTATACGGTTTTTGAAATCAGATGTAAATATTCATCACTAGGGGAAGTAGAGATTCGGGTCTGGCCACCACTTCCATTGCCACCACTGCCAGAAGATTCTCCGCAGCCTGTGGTTCTCCCCCACCACCGACATCAGTCCCAGGGGCGGACACCCCTACATCAGGGCTGGCAGCCTCAGCCCACAGTCTAGCCACAGCAGCCACAAGGGCATCTGGGAAGGCTGGCTCCAGTTTTATCTCAGTAATGGACAACCAGGTAGTATGAGGAACTCCCAGACATGAAGAGTGGACAAAAGAAGCTATATAGTCCCAAAGCCTGACAAATGTTCCTACATGAATGGCAAAGAATTTGGGAGCCAACTTACCCTCTCATTAAGAACTATAAAAGTGTGGGGGTGCCTGGGTGGCTCAGATGGTTGGGAGTCTGCCTTTGGCTCAGGTCATGATCTCAGGGTCTTGGGACAGAGCCCCGCATCAGGTTTCCTGCTCAGTGGGGAGCCTGCTTCTCCCTCTCCCTCTGCCCCTCCTCCCTCTCATGCCCAAGCTCTCTCTCCCTCTCAAATGAATTTAAAAACAAAAACAGTCTTAAAAAAAACCACAAAGTACTGTAAAAGTGTGAAACTTTTAAAGTTGCTTCAAATCTTTTAGGGAAAGAGAAAGGACACAATTCCCTAATAGCTCTAATTAAATACTATCTCAATCCTTAAAGCACTTTGTAACTTTGGTGTTAAGTATCTTTACATGTCATGTTTGGTATCTCACAATATTTACCTGTTGATTTTATTACTCATTTGGTTCAATTTAATGGTGGGCCACTTGAGCAAATGCAAACAGGCCTTGGTCTAGTGGGCACTCAAGAATTCATGAGCAGACCTGCAGTTAGGTGGCACAGTGAGCACTACTTGGGCTGGTAAAGGTAGACAGCCACTCTCTGAACTGTGGCACTGGCCCCACAGCCTGTGACCTTTAATGATATAACTATTCTGAGCCTCAGTCTTCCCATCTGTAAAATGGAGATAATAGTGCTACATCTTAGGCACTCTTGTAAAGATTAAGTGAGTTAGTATTTGAGAAATAGGCTTCTCAGAGTCCTGTCTCAGAGTGAGCACTTGATGGCAGCTCTCTCAGGTTACTGGGATTATTCCAGTCACTGAGGGACATCCCCATGTCTGTTTCCCTGATGATTTCCTTGAGGGGAAATTCTGAGTTAGAGGCCATGAGTACATTCAGACTCCATACACAGTGCTAGATTGCTATACAAACGGATACAAGTCATTTTTATTTAGATTCCACCTGAACTATCCTGCCTTGTCAACCTCTACAGTGGGTCTGTGAGCCATTACCACCAAAGTTCCAACAATTCCTCAAAGTCTTCTCCAAGTGACTCCATGCTGTCTCATGTGCAAAAAATGGGACACAATTCATATTCCTGGATTGCTAGGTGATTCAGGCTCCAAGGGGACCCAGAAACAGGCTATAATACAAGTGCCTCATTATACCTGTAGTCCTTGGGTCCACTTATCCTGGTTGTAACAGTCTGGGGAAAGGGCTTATGCCACATAATCCCCATGGAATCTGAGAATAGATTTCATCCATTCATTTAACAGAAATGTTTTAGTTACATCAATATTTAGATGTCATTTATTAGATACATTCTATTTTTTCCACCCAGCAGTAATCCTATTTGAAGTGAGGTTGAAGCAACATCAATAAAGAGAAAAAAACTTAAATATTAAGTATATGAAGTGAAAAATTGCCAAATGTTTTATCACAGTCTGTTTGTTCACACCTCAGAAAACAGGATAACAATGGTGTGAGAATATTCGACATAGACTTTCATACCTAAACAAATCATAGTTTCAGTTTTCCATTGTTTTCCTAATTTTTTCTTTAAGTGCATCACTTATATAAAGCAAAAATTTTAGTAACAATACTTACAGTATAGCCCAAATGTTTTTCTGAAGAAGAACAAATAAATCAGACGTCAATATTTTTTTTAACCCAGTAGATTGTCCTTCATAGGAGAAACAAGGCAGTAGCAAGGTTTTCTCAGAAATTCAGTGACTCAAAAGAAATGACACATAAACAGAATAATTATTGAATAAGAAGCCTTATGTTTGGAAACCCATGATGTAAACATGGGCCAGGGCTAACATTATGGCAGCAAACCAATAAAACCATTAATGGGAGAAAGTGTATGCTAGTAAGTCTAAGTAAAGTGGTTTATGATTCAACAATAGACGTGGCCTATTGCCCAACTTCAGACCATTCTGAGGGTAAGAATGTGCAAGGTGTGGAGTCTCAGAACCATCTTACTGCCCCCCCAACATGTCCCATACGCTGAAGAACAACGTATATGTAGGTTCTCCTCCTTCACTGTTGCAAGAGGCAAGGTACATGATCAGTTCAAAGTGGGCTTTGAATCCATCTGAGATTTGTTTGTTGATTTGCTTTGGTATCATGAAGCACAGTGTTTCTCTCATGCACACATTTGGAGCTTACGGGGCTCAGGTGGACTGCTATGTATAGGGCACCCCCAAACTGTCAGAGAACACCTGTGCAAAGCATTGCTGGGCAATAGCTCACATTCCATAATGTCTACTAATATGAAACAAGGGAACTGATTGCTTTTGTTCTTCTGTTATTTGAGGAGATGAGCACAGTAGTTGAGATCTCAGGCTTTAAGTGCCCTGGTTTGAATTCAGCTTGATCATCTACATCTGCTGTGCGGTGGGACATGTTGCCACTTAGCCAAGCCTCAGTCCTTTGGCTGTAAGATGGAGGTAGAACTTTCAGAAACGGTGGGTGAAGGAATTAAAGAAGATGCCAAATGGAAAGCTGTTTAGCAAATTGCCCGTTACAAGGTAAGCTGTCAAAATAAAATTAACTAAAAATATTTTCCTTTACAAACATACTATGACCCCATGAGAGGTGACCTGGCAAAACCAAAACCAAAACCAACACAACCACCTCCATTAAGCCTGTCTGTACTCCCTAATCCCTGCAAGAGATCAGGGAAGGGTAAGAGCTCCTGCCCAGGATTAAGCTGGGCCCTCCACTTTACTTTTGCAAGGAATACAGTTGAACAAATGTAACCATGTAGAAAAAACTTCTATTGCCTATTATTGGCAAATGACTTACGGAATGGCCTGGTTTATTTGCCATTCAGCCTCCTTTTGCAACTAGAAGATCTCTTCAAGGGATAAAGGGAACTTAGACTTCATCTAGTCCAAATTTTCCTTTTATAAAAAAGAGAATAAGTCCAGAGAGGTCAAAAAACTATCTCAAGGTCATTCGCTCCTATTTCCCTGCCTTTCTTGTAATGGAAGAATATATGGCACTAGGAAGCTCAAATGTCCATGATCACTTTTCACCCGGGATTTCCTACAGGCTAGGACTCCGAGACCCCGAGACCCCTTCCTCGGGTATGACAATGCTGGGCTTTCAGAGGGGAGAGGCCGAGCCTAGGAAGGGGTGGGAAACTCAGCACAGTAAACCCTACCCAGAGAATATGGCATCCTAGAAGAGCAACTCGGGCTTTTGTGCTCTCCCCGGTCTGCTGGCTCAGCTTTGGGAAAGACTGCAGCTAGCGAGAGAGAGAGAGAGAGAGAGAGAGAGAGAGAGAGAGAGAGAGCGCACTCATGGTCTTCTTGGGCAGGCCTATCCAATGGAGCACAGGGGTGGACTCCTTCCTGCAGGCCTCCATTCCTTGCTGCGGCCCCGCCCAGGCTGCTGGAATGAGCTCTAGCTGCTGTGAGGCATCCCCTGTATATGTCTGTGATCTCTACCAGAGCTCCGTTCCCCAGAACTGAAATGAGAGCCTAATAGCCAAAGCACCGTTAGCCTATCTATCAAAAAGTGGAGTTATCTGTAACAAAATCCTGCTCTACAGCTGTTAGCTCTGTAGCCCTGGGAGGTCAGCTCCTACTCCCCACAGCTGCCGACTTAGTGGCTGCCGATGCGGAAGGCGGTGCTCAGCCTGTGCTGAGCATGCGGTGTTTGCACTTGAAACGTTTTTTTTTCTTTAGTTGGCACTTTTGACTATCACTTTCTGCTGTATTTGTCCCAGGTCGAGGAGTGGGTTCTTTTTCACCCCTTCGGGTTAGACCATGGGGAATGAGATCTGAACTGCGGATCTGCGGGGTCCTTTTGGGGTGCTCCGTGATGGCCCTTACTGCAGGACATGCAGACCCAGATGACCGGGGGACAGGGCAACACACAGAGCAAGGCGGAGAGAAAATCAGTCACCAGATTCTGGATGCAAAGGCAAACTTGACCCACGCAGCTCTTCTGCCAACAAGGCATTAGGCTAAAACTCGATTGCCCTCCCCACGGCTGCTAATCTGTCCAAACTTCCCTGCTGTTTCTCAGGACCCAAAGCCTCACCCCCAGCAAGGCCACTGCACCATGGTCTTGCCTCCCCGGCACGGACAGCACCTCTGCCACTCCCCTCAGCTCTCTCACTGACTGGGCGCAGCGTCTCGCCACTGCCTATGTCTCACCGGCTACCCTAGGTGCGAATAGAAACAAAGCATTAAATCGGGGCGACAAATATATTAAGTTTTCCTTGGACTTGGTCCTTTTATCACAGAAAGATACAGTTTTTTAATTAGATTTTTGGGGGCTCTCATTATAGCCATCAGCCCAATGAGATCAACATAAGGTTGGCTCAAATTTCCATCAACTTTGGAAATGAAAGCACACCTTGTGATTTTTGTGAATTCTCAGGGGACTAATGGGCTCATGGTCATGTGTGTGAAATGGTCCCCTGGCAAGCTCCCTGCACATGCTGCATTGGAAGGCCACTGGCTCCCACCGCCCCTGCACATGCATCAAATTCTCTAAGGGATCTATTACCCCAAATAGGCTAAGAATCACTTTTTCTAAGGAGCCCCTCAGCAATCTCTGTAAGGTTCCTAGATATAAATGGGGAAACTTAATCCATAGTTAAGTATTAATGGGAAAGAAAAATGGCAAAGAACATAACATGGCAATTTATTGACTACAAAATACATACTTATAAACATGAATAGAATATACATTGACTTATAACATGTCTTAGAAACATGAATAGGATATACACTCAGAAAGTAAACAAAGCTCAAGTGTATCGCTCAATAATTACTTACAAAGTCAACAAGCCATCAACTAGCACCAGATGAGTAGAGAGAACATTACTAGGCACTCCAGAAGCTGTCCACAGACCCCTCCCAGTCATATATTCCCCTCCTCTATAAAAGTAACAATTATCCTGACTTCCATTGCCATGTCAATTTTGCCTAATTTTAAAACTTTAAACAGAAACAAAGAACATATTCTCCTTTGTGTCTGGCTTCTTTTACTAAACATCATCTATGTTGTCTCTCATGGTGGTTTATTTTCACTGTTACATATTATGTATTATTCCATCGTATCAATATACTAGTTTATTCATGCTTTTATTGATGGACTTTTGGAGTTTTCCCCATTTGGATAATGCTATGAACACTCTTGTATATGTCTTTCTGTATATATTTATGTCACTGGCTTATAGGATAAATATATGCTCGGTAATAATATGCTGAACTATTTTCCAGTGTTTATAACAATTTAAATTCCCAATGGCACCTTATGTTTTAACAGGATCACTCTGGCTGCTGCACTGGGAATTTGTAAGGGCAACGGTGGAAGCAGGAAGATCATCAAGAGGTTTTGTGTTAATCCATGTGTGATAAGACGGGGCTCAGCTCAGAACGGTAGTACCAGAGATGGTGAAAAGTGGTTGGATTCTGGTTGTATTTTAAAGGTAGAGTCAACAGGAATTTCCTGACAGGTTGTATATGGAGGATAGAAAAAGAGAGGAGACACGGATGTGTCTGAAGTGTCTGGCCTAATCAACTTTATGGCTGGAATCGTCATCAACTGAGATAAAAACTTGGCAGCCAGTCTATTTGGCATGTTACATTTGAGATGTCTGTTATACATCCAAATGCATATGTCAGCTCAGTTTTAAAGGTCCCACCACACATCACATCACACATACACTTTTGGACAGGGGGAGGATAAAATAATTGGCAGAAAAGATTTTGTAAAGTTTTTAAAATTTTTGTTTTTATTCTAATTTAGATAATATATTCATATAATTCAAAATTCAAAAGATTTGTAAATGCATGCATGAAGAGTCCCCATACTTTTGTCCCCAAGCTATTTGGTTCCATTACCAGGACATAACTGATTTATTGTGTATCCTTATTATTTTTTTAAGAAAATCTTTTTATTTTATTTTATTTTATTTTTTAGATTTTATTTATTTGAGAGAGAGAATGAGATAGAGAGAGCATGAGAGGGGGGAGGGTCAGAGGGAGACGCAGACTCCCTGCTGAGCAGGGAGCCCGATGCGGGACTCAATCCCGGGACTCCAGGATCATGACCTGCGCCGAAGGCAGTTGCCCAACCAACTGAGCCACCCAGGCACCCTATTGTGTATCTTTAAATGATGTGTAAAATTTTCTTTTTTGGCATTAATAATTGGGAGATTCTATCTTGAACAAAACAAAACAAAAGGATATGTCAGGGAGGCAGCTGGAGTTCAAGAAAGAGGTCTGAGTCATTGATTAAATTTGGAAGTTGTTGGCAAATGATGGTGTACTGGTAAGGGTCCAATCAGGAAAGAGAAACTCACTGTAATTTGAAAAGGAAAAGTTTACATTAAGCATTATTAACTACAACAGGGAATTGGAGCAATGAGGTATGGGCTAGTAAGAAGAAAACTCTAAAGAATATTAAGAATAGCAGATCTTAGGAGCAGCCACTACCCTAGGACAGGGATAGAAGGCCCAGGAAGAGTCCCCCTCCTCAACTCCAAGCCCTATCAACTGAGATCTAGACCTCATTGAAGGGGTATGGCCACGGTCCACTGGTGTCAGGGCGGTCTCTGCAGTGCTGCACCACTGGAACTTGTTGGCAATCCCCATCTGGGTGCTGGGGAAAAGGTAGGTGTCTCAGGAGAGTCCCTCCATGACAAAAGTGCCAGGAGGTGGGGGTAGGGGGAGAAAGAGTGGGGCCTTCTGACCAGCAGATGCTGCTGGGCACCACATACTGGAGGCGCTGGCCCTGGAAAGATGACCCACCTGCAGGAGCCTGGCCAAGAAGCAGAGCAAAACCAGGCAGAAAGACTGCTTGCCCCTGCAAAGTCTCTCCATCGCCCCCTACTTACAAAACTTAATACATATGCCAGTGTCAAAGGAAACATTTTTAGAGTAGGCAATTAATAATGAATTTGTAGCAGAGATACAATAAATTGTTAACTGATACAGATGCCATATAGAACTACAAGACAGAATGAAATCACCAGGGAGAAGTACAGACACAGAAGGGAAGATCAAAGGCTGAGTCCTGTGGGCTGTCTAACTTGAACATGTCAGGTAGGAGTGGAAGAACCTTTAGCAAAGGCTCCTGAGAAGGAGCAGCCAAGACTGTGGGTGGTGTGCCCGGAGCAAAGAGAATCTAAGAGAGAATAGGAGGAGAGGAACTGGAGAACATATTGACAATTCCTTTGTGAAAGTTTGCTACAAAGAAAGACAGTCTCTTCAACAAATGGTGTTGGGAAAATTGGACAGCCACATGCAGAAGAATGAAACTGGACCATTTCCTTACACCACACGCAAAAATAGACTCCAAATGGTTGAAAGACCTAAACATGAGACAGGAGTCCATCAAAATCCTAAAGGAGAACACGGGCAGCAACCTCTTCGACCTCAGCCACAGCCACTTCTTCCTAGAAACATCGCCAAAGGCAAGGGAAGCCAGGGCAAAAATGAACTATTGGGATTTCATCAAGATAAAAAGCTTTTGCACAGCAAAAGAAACAGTCCACAAAACCAAAAGACAACCCACAGAGTGGGAGAAAATATTCGCAAATGACATATCAGATAAAGGGCTAGTATCCAAAATCTATAAAGAACTTACCAAACTCAACACCCAAAGAGCAAATAATCCAATCAAGAAATGGGCAGAAGACATGCACAGACATTTTTCCAAAGAAGACATCCAAATGGCCAACAGACACATGAAAAAGTGCTCAACATCGCTCGGCATCAGGGAAATCCAAATCAAAACCTCCATGACATACCACCTCACACCCGTCAGAATGGCTAAAATTAACAAGTCAGGAAATGACAGATGTTGGCGGGGATGTGGAGAAAGGGGAACCCTCCTACATGGTTGGTGGGAATGCAAGCTGGTGCAACCACTCTGGAAAACAGTATGGAGGTTCCTCAAACAGTTGAAAATAGAGCTACCATACGATCCAGCAGTTGCACTACTGGGTATTTACCCCAAAGATACAAATGTAGGGATCCGAAGGGGTATGTGCACCCCAATGTTTTTAGCAGCAATGTCCACAATAGCCAAACTGTGGAAAGAGCCAAGATGTCCATCGACAGATGAATGGGTAAAGAAGAAGTGGTATATATACACAATGGAATATTGTGCAGCCATCAAAAGGAATGAGATCTTGCCATTTGCAATGACGTGGATGGAACTGGAGGGTGTTATGCTGAGTGAAATAAGTCAGTCAGAGAAAGACATGTATCATATGACTTCACTGATATGAGGAATTCTTAATCTCAGGAAACAAACTGAGGGCTGCTGGAGTAGTGGGGGGTGGGAGGGATGGGGTGGCTGGGTGATAGACATTGGGGAGGGTATGTGCTATGGTGAGCACTGTGAATTGTACAAGACTGATGAATCACGGATCTGTACTTCTGAAACAAATAATGCAATATATGTTAAGAAAAAAAGAAGAAGAAGATAGCAGGAGGGGAAGAATGAAGGGGAGTAAGTCGGAGGGGGAGACGAACCATGAGAGACGATGGACTCTGAAAAACAAACTGAGAGTTCTAGAGGGGAGGGGGTTGGGGGGATGGGTTAGCCTGGTGATGGGTATTAAAGAGGGCACATTCTGTGTGGAGCACTGGGTGTTATGCACAAACAATGAATCATGGAACACTACAACAAAAACTAATGATGTAATGTATGGTGATTAACATAACAATAAAAATTATTAAAAAAAAGTTTGCTACAAAGAGGCACAGAGAAAAGGTGTGTAGTATCTGTTATAGGAAATGGGCCAAGAGGAGTTTGTTTTGAAGATGGGAGAGATAACCGCATGTTGTACAGTGATGGGAATAGTCCAGTAAAAACTGATGATGTTGGGGAGAGAATAGACTGGGGGGAGTGACACCCTGGAGATGATGGGATCTTGCACTTGAGTGCAGGAATCCTTTAGGTGGACATACCGGTAGTTCACCTACAGTAACGGGCAGGTAGCAGAGGGGAGCATGAGTGGATGTGGCGGTGAAAATCTGTGATTGTGGGAGTCTCTACTTCCCTTTTTTTGGTGAAGTCAGAAGCAAAGAAAGGAGAGGTGGTGGGAAGGACTGAAGAGAGAAGAGAAGATGTGAAATACTCATTTGGAAGAATGGCATAGACCAGGCAAAGTTAGCATTACTGAGCTGAGGATGGTCAGCCTGGTTCCAGGGTTTCCTCCAGCCATTTGTGGTAGCATGCCGTAGATGGAGAATAGGGTTTACCCAGGGCTCTTATTTTACCAAGCAGATATGATGAGGTGACAGAGAGATGAGGCAGTATACAAGAGACTGGATTACAGTTGATTTCAGGGCATTAGAGGGAGAAACCTGAAGATGCGAGGTGGCAGTCAGTGTGGGATGCTTTGGGGACTGCAATCCTTGGACCTGACAAAGTCTAGGGTCTGATCACAAGCAGAGTGAGGGGCTGATGTAAGACAGAGGACAAGAGTGGGACTCATGGAGCCAAGAGAATGTTGGGATTATCTACCCGTAAACTGAAAGCTCCAAGAAGTGAGAGGGATACTGTTGGAGGGAGTTACAAAATTACACACTCCTGACAGATGAGAGAAGTGGGTGCCCCCTGTAGGGTAGCTCACCCTAGCACTGCAGAGTGAGTACCTGTGGGATGCAGAGGGAGAGAACGAGCTCACTGTGAAAAGCATGAAGCACAGAGGTCTCAATTACTAGAGTGAGCCTAGTTTTGTGGGGGTAGAACTGAGTCTCAGGAGCACTGGTGAGATGGCACTGAAAAGAAAACCTCCAAGGCAAGAGGGACACACAAATTCTGAAAATGTACACAGCTTTGTAGCCACGAGGACATCCCAGCTCACCGGAGATGGGGGTTAGATGAACTTCAAGGAAGTCCCTCAGGTGGGAATGGGCAGGGCCCTGGGAGGGCAAACCTGTGCTGGAAGAAACTGCAAGAGGCTACGTTCTTCCGGGGAAAGGCCCATTTCCAGGACCAGAGAACGTGCTGAGTCAGAGTTTGTCCCTGCCCTCAGTATCGGTGCTGGCAAAAGAGGGAATTACAGTACTAAAGAAGTCCGAGACTGTCCAACTCTGTCATCTTCAAGGATGAGCAGACAGATGAGCCAGACAGACTCCCAACCGTGGGCTATTCCAATAGGCCATGCAGGGACCTGATGCCGGTGGCATTCGGAGGCGACGGGTGCCATGACTCCGGTTGACCGAGACTAAATGTGTTACTTCGTCTTTCGTCCTACACCAAGGAACGGGCTTTAGGCCGCACCGTCGCCTCCGGGGCAACTCAAATGTGCGCGACGAATCGGGTCGGAGTCCCAAAGCCGTGTGGGCAGTGCGGCCGCCGTCCCCGCCGGGCCGCGCCTCGGGTTGGATCGCACCGCGCAGTTGTCATCTGCGCCCGTCCTCAGCCAATCAGGAGCCTTCCCTCTGGCTTTCCCGCGAGTCGTCCTTTGGCCGGTCTCTTTCTTCTATATCCTTGTTTCCTGCCGGCCTGTGGAGTCCGCGCGTAGGGTGCATTTCCGTTTCCGGCGCTGTCCATGCGGGCCTAAGAAGTAGCAGTTGTGAACCCGGTAACGGCCACGGGGTAGGGGAGGCGGCGGTGGTGGGGTCCCGGGGACTGGGGCTCTGAGAGTTTTGCGAGTCGTGCTTGGCAAAGTCGGCCAGGACAGTCTTTGCCCCTGAAGAGCGCCTCAGGCGCCGGACCGGTCACACATAGTACGTGCCGGAGTCTTGCTCCCAAGGTCCTTGGGATGGCTGAATGAATTCGTGCAGAGAGCCCGAACCGGGTGGGGAGGTGGCAGGGAGAAGAGAGAGGTCGTTCCTTGGCGGGATAATCCTAGCAGGTGACTCAGACCGGGGCCACATCTGTTGATTCCAAATTGTGCTTTTCCCATCCCTCTCTCCGCCCCCCAAGAGAGGGAGAAAAGTGTCAGTACAAGTTTGGGAACAAAATGTAATAGAGAAGAAAAATAACGTCCTGAAATCACATAGCTATTTAGGTTTCAAAGCGTTCCCTAGAACTCGGCTCTCCTAACTCCTGGCTGGTGTTTCCTGACATTATGCTGGTACATGTGGACTTCTATTTGCACCGGTGTGTGTCCGTGAGAAGTCTCTGACTGATCTAAGTGCAGCCTTCTCATGTGGCCCTTTACTGCATGGCATGAAAGATACTAGTTTGGATTTCCTTTCCTAGTCAGATCACAGCTGTAGTCCTCTCTTGGCAAAATGCCCAGTACATCATAGGCAGACACAAATATTTATTGAACTGAAATTAATTCAGTAACTTAACTGAGTGAAGTGACCTTTTTTTTCCTTTTTTCTTAGTTTCTTTTTCTTTTTTTTAATTAGCCAAGTGCTCAGATTGTATGCAGCCTGGTTTCCTAAAAAAGCTCACTAATTCAGTGTTTCTCAATTTATGGGCCATGAATTCCTAGGACGCTCAGAAATCTTTGTAAGGGTTTCTGCAAATACATGTGGTCTCCAGGCATCATCCACAATCAACCATATCTCACACATCTAGATGTTACTATTTTTTAAAATGCATATAAATGATTATTGTAATTTAAAAGTTTTACAGAATCAACAGGTACTAAAAGTAACACATGTTATCATGTTGGAGGATTATTAAAATGCTTTAATTTGTTAAAATGTCTTAAAGATGGTTTAAGTTTGGAAACCACTTCATTAATCCAATTGATATTTTGGGCTGAGCAGTCCAGTATGGTGACTTCATTAGTCACATATGGCTATTTAAATTTAGAATGGAATTTTAATTAAAATTATATTCAAATTCAGTTTCTCAGTTTCACTGGGTCCATTTTAAGTTCTCGGAAGCCACATGTGGTAAGTGGCCACTGTGTTGAAAAGTATAGGTATAAAGTATTTCCATTATTGCAGAAATAGACAGTGCTGATATAGACACTTAAGATGAATAAAAAGTAACATAAGCAGAAGTAACTAGCAAATCTAATTTATAGCATAACAGAGAAATGAAATTGGGAATAGTATTAAGCAGTTTCTGTCCTTGTTGCAGGAATACCTTATCTCTTCATAAAGAAATAAATGAAATTTACTGTTTTTCCTTGGGTGTTTTCTGGATTGTAAAATGTTTCCCATATCCCTGCCTCATCAGTGTAGGTTAGAGTTACTTGTGAATTGGTAAAAAGCCACTATGGAGACTAAGGACCAGAAGAAACACAGAAAGAAAAACAGTGGGCCCAAAGCTGAGAAGAAAAAGAAACGTCATCTGCAGGATCTCCAGCTTGGAGACGAGGAAGATGCCCGGAAGAGAAACCCCAAAGCTTTTGCAGTCCAGTCTGCTGTGCGGATGGCTCGATCCTTTCACAGGTATGTTTAGCTGGAGTCTAGTTGTTCATTCCATTTATTCTTTTTAAACAGTATGAGCCTCCCCAGATGATGTTTGGATTCATGAATCTTTAACAGCTTTGAAGGACATGAAGATGCATGCCATAATTCCTTTTACTAAAATGTGAGCCTAGGTGACTCAGTTGGTTAAGCGTCCAGTTCTTAAGACCTGCTCAGGTCTTGATCTCAGGGTTGTGAGTTCAAGCCCTGCATTGGATCCATGCTGGGCATGGACCCTACATTAAAAAAATAAAAAAATAAAATGTGAGCAAGTAGTCTTTCCTGTGGAAGCTGCCTTGCCTCCAGTATTTGCCCACTGATTGGCTTTTTTTGCCCAAGAGAAAAGCTTAAGAGTTTTTCTTTATAGAATTTCTTTGTTTGTGGGGCTCTTAGGTGGCTCCGTCGGTTAAGCATCCAACTCTTTATGTGAGTTCAAGCCCCATGTTGGATCCCACACTGCGCATGGAGCCTTCTAGAAAGAAAGAAAGAATTTGTAAAATTTAAACAGTTGCTATGGTAATAGGTGTGCTTGTGTTTTTTTCTGGATATGTTTCATATAATATGTAGTAATAAATAGCTTTATTTAATGCATTCTTATTATATGCAAACCATTGTACTTTAAACATTATTGAATTAAATTCTAATAGGAGAGCCAAATTTAACTCCAAAGCTCCTGCTGTTATTCATTATGATACACTGCCTGCATGTTTATCTTTTTTTTTTTTTTAAACTAGTACAGTCAGCTAATAAAGCAATCAGATTTAAGGTGTGTATAGTTTTCAATACTCTATACTGTTGAAGTCAATCTGTTATATGTTTACTAAAGTGGTTATTTGGATTGGGTCTCGAAGTTAACAAGTTAATACTATCCATATTGTCTGTTCTGCTCTCTTTAAAATCTTTACTTATAAGTATGATGCCTTTTATATTTTGAAAGTGGATTTAATTTTTCTTTCTTTTTACAAATAGGACTCAGGATTTGAAGACAAAGAAGCATCACATTCCAGTGGTTGATCGAACTCCATTAGAGCCCCCGCCAATAGTGGTGGTGGTGATGGGGCCTCCAAAAGTTGGAAAGAGCACTTTGATCCAGTGCCTCATTCGGAACTTCACCAGGCAGAAGCTGACAGAGATCAGAGGCCCTGTAACGATCGTGTCAGGTAGGAGGGTGATACCCCAGGCTGATAGGGCATATGTCATCTGAGGGATAGGACTGTCTTTGTTGAACATTCTCTTGGACTGGTAAATGTTAAAGTAATGTTCTCACTTCGTATTACCTCTCTTGTACTAAATTGGCTATAGCTTGAAAAAAGGATAGATTCCCTGATATAATAATGATATAGATGTATACCTTATTCTCACTGCTATATGGATTTGCCAGGTGTGTTCTCTGAGAGGTTTGGCAAGCCTGGGCAGCCTGGGTTGTTCATGGTGACAGCCTTCATTTAGCAGGTAGTGAGTATCTGCTGTGTGTCAGGCATACCTGCTTGCCCTCATGAAGCCACATTGTTAGGAAAGTGAGGGAGATTTCCTCTCTTTTTCTGTGAGAACTTGTCTGGTCTGGAAGATGGTGACCTTTCTGTTTGAGGGAAGATGAAACAAATTCCCAAATGGCAATGAAAGAATCTGAAATTTCTTTCCTTTTTTTTTTTTTTTTTTAAAAAGATTTTATTTTTAAGTAATCTCTCCACCCAACGTGGGGCTTGAACTCACAGCCCCAGATCAAGAGTTGCATGCTCTGGGCGCCTGGGTGGCTTAGTTGGTTAAGCGTCTGCCTTCAGCTTGGGTCATGATCTCAGGGTTCTGGGATTGAGTCCCACATCGGGCTCCTTGCTTGGCAGGAAGCCTGCTTCTCCTTCTCCCTCTGCTGCTCCCCCTGCTTGTGCTCTCTCTCTCTCTCTCTCTCAAATAAATAAATAAAATCTTTAAAAAAAAAGTTACATGCTCTACTGAGCCACTGAAATTTCTTATTATAGCCATAATATAGTTGGATTGAGGCTTTTCTTTCTTCTTTTTTATTTTAAGATTTATTTATTTATTTTAGGGAGAGAGCACGCAAGAGCAAGTGGGGACAGGGGCAGAGGGAGAGAATATTTCAAGCAGATTCCCCACTGAGCACAGAGCCCGGAGCCCCATGTAAGGCTCCATCTCAGGAACCGGAGATCATGACCTGAGCCAAAACCAAGAGCGAGATGCTTAACCAACTGAGCCACGCAGGTGCGCCAGAGCTTTTCTTTATCATAAAGGCATTCCTGTCATTTTGACAGATTTCTTTTTAATTTTTTTTTTTTTAAAGTAAACTCTTACCCCCATTGTGGGGCTTGAACTCCTGGCTTGGAGATCAAGACTCACATGCTCCACTGACTGAGATAGCCAAGTACCCCACTTCTATGTATGTATGTATGTATGTATTTTTGTATTTATTCTTCTATGTATGTATGTATTTATGTATCTATGTATGTGTGTATGTATTTATGTATGTATGTATGTATGTATGTATTTGTGTATTGATTGATTGATTGTAAACTTTACCCTAATGTGGGTTGAGCTTGAGCTCAACTTTAAGATCAAGAGTCACAGACTGATTCCTTTTAACTTAAGTTAGAAGTAATGATTGTTCCATGAAGATTCTCTTACATTATGTTTGAAGATGTTTTTAGCTACAGTGGGAACGTGGGAAACTTTGATAAAGTTAGAAGTGTTGGCCTGCTGCTGAACAGCAGGATCATGGTCATCGTGAAGCTCGCATGTCTGCCCATTCCAGGCAGAATTTTACGTGTTTGAGCACTTTATTCATGTGGGTAGACTTCCGATATTATTTTAAAATTAGGGAACATAGCAAGAAAACCAAGATGGAATTTATTTTATCAGTTTTCTCCTGTAAAAATGAACTTATGGCATACTCGCGTAAGGGTATATGGTGCTTTACTGGATAGAATTTAAAATGGTAATTAGAGTAAATGGATGTTTTTTTTTTAAAGTAAAATTTGGGGGTTGTTCCTGGGTGGCACAGTCAGTTATAACAGCCAACTCTTGATTTAGGCTCAGGTCATGATCTCAGGGTCATGAGACTGGGCCCCGTGTGGGGCTCCGAACTCAGCGCAAAGTCTGCTTGAGATTTTCTGTCTGTCTCTTTCCCTCTCCCTCTGCTCCTCCCCCTACTGGCGTGCTCTCTCTTTCTCTAAAATAAATAAATAAAATCTTTAAAAAAGAATGAAATTGTCTTTTCACTTACAGGTAAAAAGCGCCGACTCACCATTATTGAATGTGGGTGTGACATTAACATGATGATTGATCTGGCTAAAGTGGCAGATTTGGTAAGTCAGTGGGAGCAGTGTGAATTTCTGATGAGGACTTAACAGCAGTGTTATTGAGATTATTTATCTCATGTTGAGGGAAAGAAAGGCTTATTATTAAAGGAATGTGAATATAATCAGGAATACCATAGATGTGTTTGAATTGATGATAATGATAATACTGTTATAATAAGAATGGAATATGCACAGTGAAATGTCTCAAATCTACAAGCGAATTACAGAAAACACCTTTAACATAGTTAATTAAGATATACATACAGACAGACATACAGACATACAAATATGTAAGTAGTGAGACCATTTCTTGAACCTTACTAGGCACTGTGCTAACAGCTTTCTAGAAATTTAGTTCATCAAATCCCCCAGTATGCCTTAGGGGTAAGTAGGTATTATCTCCAGTTGACATAGGATGAAATTGAGTCCCTAGAAGTTAAGTAGTTTCTGAGTATAGGATCTCTGCTCTTGGTGGTGCCAGAAACTCCAGTTCTTAATGATTATGACAAAATAAGTTCATGAATTGCCTTTGAGAAGTTGTCAGAGTTTATAATAGAAAATCTAGACAGTACACAACATATGGAAATTGTGCAACTTTGATTGCATTTAATGGTAATGTTCATTAATTACATTTTAAGTTAAAACAAAAATCTAAGAAAAAAATAAAGCCATATTGATTAGGAAGAGTGGGGTAACAGAGGCCGTTTTTTGTTTGTTTTTTTGGTTCAACAATTTCTGGAAAGCTGTTTGGTGACGTGAGCTACAGATTTTAACCTTTGGCCCAGGAAGTGTCCTAAAATATAAAATAAAAGTAATTTAATGTAGATGTTATAGCTGTGCCATTCTAATATCACTGCCATTCAAATTTTGAACATGTAATGCTACTATTAATAAAAATAAGTGTATCATTGTCAACATAAAATAGTATAAACTGATTAAATCTCGTGTTTTGAAATGATTACAGTAGTTTAGCATATGAGTCATTGGTTCCTTTTTTATGTAAAATATACCAAGTCCCTAATTTTAAAAGCATAGGCATATTAAGAAAGATGTCTTTCATATACATCTTTTTAAGACTCAAAAAGGAACCCATGCATTTGGTAAAATATTCAAACTGCATTATAGAGTACAATGTGTGTTTTCTCTTCCCTGCTGTGACCCCTAGTCTCTCAGTTTCCCTCAAAGCAATATCCTAGATATGTATATAAATTCACATGCAACCCTTTTAAAGCATACGCTATTTATTATACATTCTGTTCTGTACTTTGCTTTTTTTTTTTTCACTCCAGTATGTCTTAAAAGTATATAAGTACTATAGCTCAACCTCGTTCTTTTTAAGTATTCTGTTGCATGTACCATAATTTTTTAACTTGTTTAAAAATGTTGATTGCTCTGCTCTGGGTTGTCATGAAGCCTCCTAAGTCACAGCAAAGGCATGTACATACATGGATTTGTGTGTATGTGCATGTGTGTGCTTTGAAGGAATAATACAGGCTTCATTTATCTTTAGTTGACAAGATTGTCAGCTATGGGGCTGTTGCTACCTATTCTTCTGTTCCTACAATGAATTGCTTGCCCCATGGCACTGTATGGTGTCAAATGGGATAGAGGGCTATTCTCCTTCCAGCCACTCACCTTCAGCCTGTTGAGGGGAGTGGAAGAACTCTGCTGCCAGCTTGGCCTGTGGTCTGCAGTGGCCGCTGTACTTTCTTGCAGTGCTCAGTGGCCCACCGACATGTATTTTGTGGTTTAGGATTATGAATGTTCCTTAATTTAACCAAAGATAAGTGTTTCTGATTCTGTTTCTGTGTGTGTGTGTGTTTCACTTAGCTACAGAAAGACAAGAACAGAGATGTCTTTAATATATTAAAACTAGAAGTATCCAGTAATCAACTCTGAAATTACTTTGCATGTTTGAAGAGTCAAAAATCTTAAAAATTGGTCTTATATGCTTATATTTTCTTATAGATTAGCATTCCTGACTTTCCATTCTAAACTGGTAGCTTTTTTTTTTTTTTTTTTTAGTTTCTGAGCAATTGCATGTTATAAATTAACATAAGATAGAGCTTTCCTACTATATACCTCCCAGCAAAAAACTTTTTTTTTCCCTGTGAGAAGACTGAAACAAAAATGTTTGGTTTTCTTATATTTTTGGTATTTTTCATTGATTACCACTTCATCCCATTTTTTGGATGTCAGATCTGTTGCTTGGTTTTCTTGTTAGAGACCTGTTATTTGGCCTAAAAATACCTTAAAAAATTTTTATTTCTTGAAGTGAGAACTTTCCAGGTGAGGGCCAAATTAGACCCAGCTTTTTCTGAGTTATTTCTAATACATCCAAATTCTTGAAGTGGAAATTTATATTGTGGTGGATATTGTCTTATGGTTGCCTTTTAGAGAAAGTCAAAGGGTGGCATTTTCTCTGTCATGATGATCCCTACGTAATCATTTTGATTTAATCGAGATTAGGAGTTGACAAACTTTTTTCTGTAAAGGGCCAGATGGTAAATATCTTAAGCTTTGCGGGTCATAGTTTCTTTTGCCACTGCTTAGCTTTGTCGTTGTAGTGCAAACACAGGTGTAGACAATACATAAATAAATTAATATGGCTGTGTTCTAGTAAAACTTCAGTTATAAAACAGGTCATGGGTCAGATTTGGCCCATGGACTATAGTTTGCTTATGGTCTCTTTTGAGTAGCTTCCTTGAGTAATTGTGTTTTCTGTTTTAGGTTTTGATGCTTATAGATGCCAGCTTTGGGTTTGAAATGGAAACATTTGAGTTTCTAAACATCTGTCAAGTACATGGCTTTCCCAAAATTATGGGCGTTCTCACTCACTTAGATTCCTTCAAGTATAATAAGCAACTGAAGAAGACGAAGAAACGATTAAAACACAGGTTCTGGACAGAAGTGTACCCGGTAGGAAGAGAATTAATTATTGAATACTAACACTATAATCTTTAAAAAAATAGTTTGAGTAGGAGAGATTAATAAGCATCCCTTCAGGATTCACCTTTGGAATTTCTTTTATATATCTGTTCATAGTCCCTGCAATATTTCCTCAAAATAGTCTGTATTTCAGAACTCTTGGTGTGTCTCATTTGTCTCTGTAGCCACCCCCAGCACCAGGCAATACCTGGCTCTAAGTGTTTTAGATCTGTGATTATTTAATAGGGTTTGTCCGAAGTTTCTCGTAGTTACAGGACCAGGAACTATAGCGCACACATACTGCCAGTCCACTCTCCCCTGCATGCTGCTGTGGCCCATTGGTCATAGAAGTTTTTCTGTGCCCAGGAGCCTCACTGTCCTCCCTGTGCAGTACTCTATAGACAAATGCCACTGCTTGACTGGAGAGCAATCTTGAAGCTAAATGTATTTGCAGTTCTGCCTCTACTAAGCCCTAACAAGAGTACTGAAAGAAGGCAGAGAAGTTTGGGAAGCATTGATAAGTGGTTTTCTAGAAGTCTCCCTTAGGATTGCTTCTTATTTAGAGGTCTTTATTTTTATATAGTATTGACAAGAATTTAATTGAAATTAATTTTTTGCTTTTTTAATGTTTAGGGTGCCAAGCTGTTCTACCTTTCTGGAATGGTACATGGAGAATATCAAAACCAAGAAATTCACAATCTGGGCCGTTTTATTACAGTTATGAAGTTTAGGCCTCTTACATGGCAAACCTCTCATCCTTATATCCTAGCAGACAGGTAAAAAGTACATGTAAAGTTTTTCTTTCTGGCCTGTATATTTCAAAGCTACAAAGGTCAGAAAAAGAAGAGTAATAGAGCTTATTTTGTTCTTATTTTTGAATAGTGAGGGAGAAATGTAGTTGGTGGAAAATATCTCCTTTTTTTGTATCATTACCTAAAGATGCTGTGGCTTCAGGAGTAAAGTAGGAAATGTTTAGAAAAAATATGAGGATTTTGAAGCATTTAAGTCTACACGATATGGTCCTATCCTCTTTTCAACCTTAATCTTCAGTGATAACTGTCTTTGGACCGTGGTGCTCTAGTCACCCAGATGTGCCCTAGTGCTTTCTTTCCTTTATGTTTTTTCCATATCCTTTTCTCAGCCTGGAATCCCTTTCTCTACTTGCCAGAATCCAGGGCACACCAAAAAACCCAGATCAAAGCTTAATCCTCTGCCATAAAGAGTTTTTCTGGATATGTTTTCATCTCTTCCTTAACCCCAGGTGCACGTTATTTCCCATTTCTGGTATCTTACTCACAATGTGTATTACGTAGAGCCTAAGAGCAGTGCAATCATGTGTTTGCTTCTTCTCCTTTGGGAGCTGGTGAACTACACTTCCTTATTTCTGTATTTCCTATAATTTTCTAAACAACGTGTTTAGTGAACTAGTGAATTTGACCAGTCTTTGACATGTGAAGGGAGGTACAAAAACTTTGACATTTATTTCTGCCATATGATTGGGTTTTATTTTTCTAGGATGGAAGATTTGACAAACCCAGAAGATATTCGAACAAATATCAAGTGTGACCGAAAGGTGTCTCTTTATGGTTATTTAAGAGGAGCACACTTGAAAAATAAAAGTCAAATTCACATGCCAGGTATCCTTTTGTTGTAAAATTTACCAAATTTGTAGAACTCTTGGGATGAGTTACTTCATTTCTCAGGAAAACTGTAAAATGGCCAAACAAGACAGAGCCACATTGCTGGAAGTTTTAAGACTAACTGAGCTCTGCCTCAGTTAGCAAAGGTGTTGAGTTGACCAAATACCCTCTGTTCTGATGACATTGGTTAGCTAGAGAGGCAGAGTGCCATGACAAACGATGTCCTTGTGGTTGAAGACTTCCAACTGTGGGCTGTTTTTGTCGACAGTTGGTACACTTACAGCTGAAGCCATCTTCCTTGATCTGTCTTCCAGGTGTAGGAGATTTTGCTGTGAGTGATGTCAGTTTCCTCCCAGACCCCTGTGCACTTCCTGAACAACAAAAGAAGCGCTGCTTAAATGAGAAGGAGAAGTTGGTTTATGCACCTCTCTCTGGAGTTGGTGGTGTCCTATATGACAAAGATGCTGTCTATGTCGATCTTGGTGGCAGCCATGGCTTCCAGGAATCGGTAAGAGGAAAGTGACAGGAAGTAATGTAGTCAGCTTTTATATACTGAAGCTTTTTATCTTTATTTGTATTTATGGTAAAAGCTACAATGTATATTGTAAATATACAGAATACTTAATTGCACCAAGCAGAAAGTAAAATACATGTTCTCCATTCTGTTGCCAAGACTAACAGGGGATCCTAGGTCTTCTAGTGTGAACGTTGCAAGCAGTTTGGTGCTTGTACTTCCTGTCTTTATACAAGCATACCTCATTTTATTGTGCTTTGCTTTATTGCATTTCACCAATATTGCCTTTTTTACAAATTGAAGTTCGTGGCAACCCTATATTGAACAAGTCTATCGGTGCCTTTTTTCCAACGGCATTTGCTCACTTTGTGTCTCTGTGTCACATTATGTTAATTCTCACAATATTTCAAATGTTTCCATTATTATTTTTGTTACAGTATCTGTCATAAGTGATTATCACTCACTGAAAGCTCAAATAATGATTAGCATTTTTAGCAATTAAGTATTTTTTAATTAAGGTATGTACTTTTTTTTTTAGACAGAATGCTATTGCACACATGAGAGACTACAGTATAGTATAAACATAACTTTTATATGCACTGGGAAACCAAAAAATTTCATTTGACTTGCTTTGTTGTGGTGTTTTAGAACTGAACCTACAATATCTCTGAAGTATGCCTACACAATATCTGTGTTTTCTAGCTCTCTTTGGTCTCTCTCTCTTTTTATTTTTCTTTCTAAACAATACCATGTATTTGTGTACATATAGATGGTCTTTGTGTGCCTGTGTGTGAGAGAGAAAAATAATATTTATTTTATTTTTTTTAAAGATTTTATTTATTTATTTGAAAGGGAGAGAGAGGGCTAGAGAGAGAACACGAGAGAGAGAGCATAAGCAGTGGGGAGGGGTAGAGGGAGAAGCAGGCCTCCCCTCCAAGCAGGGAGCCTGATACAGGGTTCGATCCCAGGACCCCAGGATCATGTCCTGAGCTGAAGGCAGATTAACTGACTGAGCCACCCAGGTGCCCCATAATATTTCTTAGATGGGCTCCAACTTTAAATGCTCTTGCAACTTTTGGGGGGCACCTAAGGATACGTGATTCCATTTTTCCCTGTTAGTATTTGTAGAGCTGCTTCGGTCTTTTTTACAGCTGTGTGGTATTTCATTGTCTGGATAAATTTTATTTATTGAACCAACCCTTGGAAATCTGTGGGGAGGTCACCCCTAGCTTCCCCTGGTTTGAACATTGCTGCAGTTAGCACTCTCAAGCATGCAGTTTTGGTCACTGGGAGGGATCTTTCTATGCAGTGAATTTCTTGAAGTGAAAATTTTGAATCAAAGGCAGCAGAATTTTTTTTAAATGAACCCCAGATTTTCATTTTGTTTATTCTGCAATGGAATTTTATTGGGCAAACTAAATGTGTTCTGTAGCGTTGGCACTTAAGGTTTCTCTAGCTAAGTATTTAGGTTACCAGGTTGTATACTCCATGAACTTTGGAAAAGTTTAATGAAGACGGAGGTCAATTTTGGACTAAGATTTTTTTTTTTTTTTGAGGCAATAAGAAATGTTTTCAGAAACTATGTTATGTTTAGGATAATTTTGAGAAACTGATTGAAACCAGTATGTTTCTCTTCCGAATTCTTGTGTGTTCCTCACTTTCCCTTTCTTGGTGGCCTTGACAGGACGAGGTGAGGCCCACTCATGAACTGGTACAAAGTCTCATTTCCACCCATTCCACTATCGATGCCAAGATGGCTTCAAGTAGAGTGACACTTTTTTCGGATTCCAAACCACTGGGGTCAGAGGATATAGATAATCAAGGGTAAGTTTGCCATTGTTTTGTTTTTCATAAAAAAGTATATTACAGAAGATTATATCACCTATCATTCTGCCATCAGTATACCTTTTGGTGGGATTCATTCCAGGTTTTTTGGGTTTTTTTTGCTTTGCTTTATATATACATATGTTTCTGAGGGCTTTTCAGTTATGTGACCTTACATGGAGGTATTCTTGAAATATTATACAGGATTCAGTTTTTAGCAGACCCAGAATAATCCTCAGATGTCACAAAATATTTTCTATAGGTTGCTTTTGATTCTTAGGAGACCTGAGGCCACTTGGCTTTCTTTTAGTGGCCAAATACTAGTATAAGCTGAGTAAGGAAGCTTGTTCAGGTGGTTTTTGAGAAGCTACATATCTTATCTCTTGAAGATTTCCTTAGATTGTGCTGTAGTATGTCCTGGGTCAGTATCCACTAATGTGTAGCTTATTTGAATTATTTTTAGTCTGGGTTCGGAATTTGTGTATCTTATACATAATGAGTGTTTTGGTTTTATTTAGTGATTTATGTGTGACTCCCAATAAAAATCAGTCTGAAAATGATTGAAATGATCTAGTTTATAATTTATTATAAATGTATACAAAGGAAAATTTTTTGGAAAAATTTATCTGCTGACCTCTAATTAGCAGATGGTATAGATGATAGTTAAGTATTCTTAAAATGTTAGCTGGCATTCTTTAACAGGAAGCTCTTACTTCCACTCCTTTATTTGAATATCACTGTTGGCTAGTTGACTTTTTAAAAAATTCCGTTTGTTATTATCCTATTACTATCATTCTGATGCCTAGATTATCCCTTCAGTCTGTCTCCTGTGTCCTTTGGCACTTCCCTATTAGCCTTTGAGCATTTCCTGACTTTATGACACAACAGGATGTTCCAGGCTTAACTTTGTATTTTCCTGGCTTTGAATCTGGAAGCAGTCATTTAAGGATCATCTATTTCAAGCTTGGAAATGATCAGTCTTCTAAAATATTGATCAAGCACTCACTTCCCTTTAGAGTAATTTTTCCCTAATGTTAGACTTTTTGTTTTTTAAAGGTTACCTCTTTATAAGTTCTTTTGAAGAAAAGTGTTAGGGAACTGTGCATGAGTTTGCTCGGTATCTCTCCCAGTATTTATCAAATCATTCCTTTCTATGCTATGTTATTTAAAACCATTCCTTGATATTATCTTCTGTTTGCCTAAGTATTGACTTGCCATGTCTAGAGTAGCCAGTTACTGTACAAATTGAGTTATTTTACATTTACTTGGTCATATAGGCAGTGGATGCCGAAAGAGGAAAAGCAGATGGATTTGAAAACTGGCCGAGTGCGTCGGAAAGCCATTTTTGGAGATGAAGAAGATGAGTCTGGAGATAGTGATGATGAAGGTGATGAAGAAATGTCTGAAGGTGACAGGTTGGACGATAGCTCTAGTGATGACGGAACAGGAGAGGAGGCAGATGCCGAAATGCCGGGTACGCTGTATGCGCCGGGCAGACGTGTCAAAAGGCAGAGACTCGAGGGGCTGGAAGAAGAACTCGAGGTGGACTTGCCAGCCTTTGCTGACAGTGATGATGATCTCGAGAGGAGCTCGGCAGGGGAAGGAGAAGCAGAGGAAGCCAGTGGAAGCAGTGAAGGAGAGGACTCCCCTGCAGGAGAGAGGGATATTTCAGAATCTAAAGTTGTTGGAGACGGTAGTAAAGCAGGACTTGTACAAACTAATGGTTTGAGTAACAGCTTGAATCTGGAGAAAGCAACCCTCACCATTTCAGATTCAGGCCATTGCACAGCTGAAGAGGCATTTGCATCTGAGGATGAAACTGAAGAAAGCTCCTGTCTCAGTACAGAGGATGAGGATTCAGAAAATGAAGAGGTTATGAGAAAAAAGTTTCCAGAGTCTTTTCAGGTGGCCGGTGGTCAGAGACTGGGGTCAGAGAACTTAACTGATGAGACCAGTGATGTGGAGGACTTACTCAAAGAGGAAGAAGATTACAAGGAAGAAAACAACTATTCCACAGAAACTTCAGGTATGCTTAAATTTAGTGTAACTGTCGTTATAAACTTGGCACTGGAAATGTTCTACAAATAGAATGTCTACGTTTGGGAGTCTGCTGTTTTGGAGATTTTGTTCATTTTTCAAATATTGCACTCAAGGATTTGAGGATGAATGAGCAGTGAGCTCAAGGCAGAAAGGACAGATAAACACACTTAACCCATGTTGTCGTTGGTCCTTCCAGGCGCCCTCAAGTGGAAGGAAGACCTTTCCAGGAAAGCAGCTGAGGCCTTTCTGAGGCAGCAACAGGCAACTCCAAACCTTCGAAAGCTTATTTATGGCACAGGTAAGAAAGCTCTGGTTCAGATCTAGAAACGTTTTAGTTTCTTAGACCATTTTCTGGAAAGGAGATGAGGAAATTGGTTGGAGGATTTGGGTGGTACTTTTGAAATCCATACGATATTGTTGGCTATCGTAGTTTACATGTAGCAGATGTTTTCGATCATCAGCTCATGGGTTTGCCATAAAACTTTTTGACGAGAATACTCTCCATTATGTCATTTTATATCCTCTCTCCAAAGTCCTTCAGGACATTTTTTGGGTAGAATTTAGTGCCAGAAAAGGACAAAGTGGTGTGTTTTATATTGTGGTCCCAGTTACTGTGTGATTAGAACAAGACCAAAGGAGTATATGGGAGCCAGGAGCATTGAATCAAAAGGTTGGTATGTACTGATTTCCATTCGGGTTTTGCCTAAGTACTCTTTTTTTTTTTTTTAATGTTATGTTAATCACCGTACATTATATCATTAGTTTTTGATGTAGTGTTCCGTGATTCGTTGTTTGTGTATAATACCCAGTGCTCCATGCAGAATGTGCCCTCACCAGGCTAACCCATCCCCC